>NC_051220.1:33470218-33802718 GCF_015220715.1 Pygocentrus nattereri | reverse complement strand
CTTAATACAAAATCTCTCCAGATGCTTGTGGTTCCTAGGTCCTCTTTTCTGGACTCTCTTCTTCAGTTCATCCCATTTCCAATGGGGTTTAGGTCTGGAGACTGTAACGGCCACAACAAAAGTCTTCTGGTCCATCTACCAAATATTTTGTTAGAATGGAGGAGGTGTATTATTGCTCTTATAAAATAAAATGCAGGTTCTTCTGCAAATCTTCTTAAAATCTCCCATCATTATTCTTGAACAATCATATGCATCTCTAACCATCCTCCTCCCTGTGTGTGCGGGGAGGATAACCATGTATCCATATATCCTTTCCCAGGCATGTTCACTACAGCTGTGTTTGTTTCTAACATCTTAATTACTGCTTTAAAATCAGATTTCAGCATTGGAGTTTAAAGGAGATCCATTATGATCTGACTGAAGGATAAAGGTGAAGACAAGGAACAAAGAGAAATATTCCAAGTTGAGAATGTTAAAAAAGGGTGTATGCATTATTTTTGTGTCATTTCCTTAATGTGTTCTTTAACAGGATGTTTCACTTGCAGCCACGCCTGAGTTCCTCCTCACTCACTCATTAGTGCAATTCAGTATGATCAGTGTTATCATCATCTTGACTCTCTCACTGTGGTGGACCTCAGGTATTATAAAGTATATGAAGTCTGTAATACTTTGCATGTTTTCAGTCAATTTTATCATTTTTTTTAGTTTTTGCAGGAGACAGTGGTGTTACTCAAACCTCCAGAATACTCTGGGCTCAGAAGGGAAAATATGCTGAAATTACCTGCAACCATGATAAAGGAGGCTTTTACTTTCACATGTATTGGTTCCGACAGCAACAAGAGAAGCCTATGGTGCTCATAGTTTATACATCAACAACCAGTGAACTAGACTATGGAAACTTCAGTCAAGAGAAATTCTCTGTCACTAAAGAAAGAGGTGAAAGTGGATCTTTCACTGTGAAGAATGTGGAGTCAGATGACAGCGCTCTGTATTTCTGTGCAGTGAGTGAGCACAGTGATACAGTCCTATTACACTGCTGAACAACTGTACTGATTTCACTGTAATAACTAGCAGAATAGGCAGGGGAACTTCAAGCAAAGCTCAAAGAAAAGTATTGATTGCAATATATTGTGCTGCACTTATACATTGCATTTTATTGTACTGCACTGTGTATTGTAGTTTATTGTATTGTAGTGTATTGTATTGCACTGTACAGAGTTCTGTGCTCAACTCTGTTCCTTTTCTCTGGGTATCAACAGCGACTTTTGTTTCTATCAGTACCTGAGCTCAGGACTTTCTTTCTCTCTAACCTATTGGTAACTGGCAAAGATACTTGTTCTACACAGACAAAGCACTTCTTATAAGTCGCTCTGGATTAGAATGTCTGCTAAATGCTGTAAATGTAAATGTAACACTCAACTTTCCCTAACCATAGCTGTCTGTAACTATTCTTAGAAAATATGCACTATTGCTTCATCCTACAAAATGGTAACTATGAGATTATGTTGACATTTCTAATGCAGTCCTGACACAACATATATGCTCTTTATCTTTTAAAGTGCAACAAAGCAACCACTGCAGATTTGAAAGGCCAATTCAGTGTGAGTGGAGACTCCAATGATCCACTTTTGCTTTCCATGTGTATTTGATGACACAGTCTTATGTTACTGCTGACAGATGTTAGGGATTAACCCTTCATTAACTATCACTTTCACAGTAAGTGTGGAATGCTGCACTTCAGTTAATTCATCACGTTGATGTAATTTGGCTATTTCTCATTAGGGGGCGCTATGCATCTGTTCATATTGTAAGGGTGTTGTGACAATGCAGCAGTTGGTACAAATGCTGACATTGACTAAGAAAAAGAGCCAAGATGATCATCATTCTTGTCACTTTCACTGCATCGCTCTGCCTTGCAGGTAATTTTTGTGTGTTTTATTCTCTAATATTGTGATGGACTATAAAATTAGCACTCATAAATAAGAATGGTCACATATTTAGTATATTGTAGTAATCATGATTGTATTATTATTATTATTATCATCATTACAGGGTCCGCTTCAGCTGCTCAAAATGTTTACCAGACTCCTCCTGACTTGATCAAGAATAAGGAGAAATTTGCAGAGCTTCACTGTTCTCACTCTATACCGAGCTATCAGGTCATTCTGTGGTATAAACAGTATGAGAACAAGTTCCATCTTCTTGGATATCTGAATCTTGGCTCAAACTTTCCTGAAGAAGCCCTAAAAAACAAAATCACATTAGATGGAAATGGACGTAATAACAGCACACTTACTATCAACAATCTGCAGCTAAATGACAGTGCAGTTTACTTCTGTGCAGCAAGTCAGGCACAGTGCTGTAGATTGCTGTGCTCTTTAACAAAAACCTTCTCCTTCAGAGCTGCACAAATGATCCTCCTGCTGCCAAAGACAAGTTACTTGCCAAACGAGGACACATAACCACTGTTACCATCATTCAAATGTCATTATTTTCTGTACAGATCTGGGTTCACTATGCTTCCTTCTAGAGAAACTTACCGAGCCAGAATTGCTCACTGAGGTGGTGATAGTTATCAGAATCATAATCACGAACATTTTATTTCACCTACATGTTACACATACAAGGAATTGTTTTGGTGAGTGCACATATGTATGGATGTATGGCATATAACATACTGAAAAGACCAGACCAGCTCACATACAATACAAATATTTCGCTAGCAATAAAAAGTCCAACAAATAGAATAAATAATAAGAAAGAATATTAAAGAGGCAATGTGAAAGGAGCTAAAGAGACATCCAAAGCATTTAATGTTTTAAAAGCTGCATCACATAAAGTTACTACAACCTCCAGTTCTGGAAAATTAAGACCTTTTGTAAAACGCAATAAAAACATCTGTGTTTCCTGTTAATCCTTTTGAACTTTTATATAATGGAAAAACATAAAGAAATGACTTTTAATGTTTTGGCTGACCACTTGAATATTGTAAATATTCAAAAAGAGCAATAATTCGATGCCTGCAACAACCTAAAAAAAAAATCTACATTTCACATTAAAATTTTATTTTTATTCACAAAACACAATTAATTTGGTCAGTGAAACATTGGAAATCAACTCTGTACTTTTGTAAATTAAATAGTTTGATAAAATTAACAAATCAGATTTTTGTTTTTATCGCAAGTCCCAACTTTTCTGGAAAAGGTAGTTTGTACCTTGTTTCTATGTATGTTGGTTGATACCTGATACATTGTTTAAGTTATGAGGAGGTTTTGACTTAAGACATTTTCTTTTAAAACACATTAATGGCAGAGAGGTAAATACGGGGCACTGTAAGGCAAAATAACCCTCAAGAAAACATTTCAGTAGCTGAAAACAGAAATTCTAAACAAATTGTGAAATCCCCTTTAAAGGCAAAATTAAAGACAAAAAACAAGGCAGTAAAAACTACAGTAGAGAGAAGCTCTTTTTTATTGAAGAACCAAGAACCAGACTTTGATTGTCTGTATTTGTATGAAAAAAAAGTTTGCATGGTGGTAAAAGCCTGCTGTTGACAATGTGTGGCTAAGAATCTGGCCTCTAGGTGGTGCTGTAGTTTCATTCATGTATTTAAGTGGGAGGAGTATTCGAACTACTAGAATTGCCCATTGCCTCTAATTTATGTCATTAAAACATGAAATACTAAGTGTTAAACACGGACCATCTCTGCCTTACAGAGGTGGTACAAATAAAAGAACTTGGGGTACCTCTAATGATGATAGGAAAAGAGACTGCCCTTTAAAAGAAGGGGTGATGGAAGAAATAGCAGCTCATTGATCATAACCAGCCCCTCAGTGAATGACAGCGCTGTGTATTTCTGTGCAGCCTATTACACAGTACTGTAGATTACAAACACCTTCATCTGATCCACATTACCACCAGGACAACACCTGGAACTGTCGGATGACCTTAATGTTGAGCCAATAAAGACCACAGATAGGTTTGACTTTTTTGTAAAATGCAAGGCTGGTTAAGAGTTTGTAATTGCGTTTTGTGTGTCTATTGTCTACCATAGCAAACCTCACATTTATGTCCGTGCTCTGAAGGTTTTGTGCTTGTTTTCTGAAAGTTCTTAGTTAATTAACAGTAAATTCACATTTTTCCTCTACATTTTCTACAATATTTGACTTCTCTGATTGACAAAAGTGTAAATAGTGCCTGTTAAGTAATATATGCTAATGAGCAAAAAGTGGACAAATCTGTCATCATGTTTTCCTCCTGACTCTACAGGTGATGAAGGAGTTAACTACATGGCTGTAGCAACTGATGTCATGAGCTGTATCTACAGATAGGGTTTGGCTTATGCCACTTTAGTTCATTCTACACTTTAGCAGGAGTTGACATGATCTGATTCCTTATAATACTGCTTCACTCACTGTACTGGATTCAAGGTAAACAAAAATGCTCCACATTGCTGTTGTTAGTTTCCCCACGATATTAGTCACTGACGTCACAAGGAATAAGCAGCTTCAATCATTCTAAAGTTTTTATTTATTTCTATACAGCATGAGGAGACAGATCTTCATCATTCTGACTGTGTTACACTCTGTGTCAGGTGAGCTTTTTACACTGCACTGCAGAGCAAAATGTTCTGTTACACATGAATACACACTAAAACCTGTTCTCTTTTCCAGGTCAGTCACAAAACAAATATGTTCATCTGACCTGTTCATTAATCCAGGAGAATATCATATACTGACCTGCAACCATAATATCACATCCTACGACACTATATTGTGGTATCAACAATCCATTGAAGACACTTCCCTGAAACTCATTGCATATTTATATTACAAAAGAGCGGCTGTTGAAAGTGTTTTCAAGGGTCACTTTAACATTTCTGGAGATGGTGAGAAACACTCTGCTCTTCATGTCTCCAAACTGAGAGCTGCTGAAGACAGTGCTGCGTTTTACTGTGCAGTAAGTCGAGCACAGTGCTATGAGTGCCCTCCCTCCTCTACAAAAACATCTACCTGAAGCAGGACCAAAGTTTCATATTTACTTATTTATTAACAACTTTAGAATAAACATTGAGATGGAGGCAATAATGAAATATGTCATATTTATAGATTAGAATAGTACAAGAAGTATCCAGTAAGAAGAAAATCCAGTAATATTTGTTAATTATGCTCCAACATGAAACCTACAGTATGTTCATACTTTTGACTTTATCATTGCACTGGAACTCATGTATCTTAAAGTCTTTTAAAATACTGGAGATAAGACTAAATAAACATCAGTAGAAAATAGCCAACTTAATCTGATCATACATTCAGATTGTACTCTGTATGTGATGAATTTCAATGTTCTGTGAAATACATACCAATAAGGTACATTGTGCTTTTCCACTGCAAAAAATATGTATATATTATGGGAAATGAAATGATCCTAAATCTAGTCAATATATCTATCTATATTCATCATTTCAAGGTTGTTTTAAGCTTATTCTAGGATTTTCACATGCTTAAAGTAATTTTGTCAAGTAAAATAAATGCCAATATAGTGAGATAATTTGACTTAATAAAATTACCCAAAAGAACCAAAACTGTCTAGAATAAAGTTAAATAATCTTAAAATAAAGTTGCATCACTGAGAATAATGAGAAAGATTAGGTATAGTAACTAGACTTAGGATAACTTCACTTGCCAATTAAAAAATATTAATATTTTATATATATATATATATATATATATATATATATATATATATATATATATATATATATATATATATATATATATATATATATTTATTTATTTATTTATATAAATATATATATAGTATATATATATATATATATATATATATATTACTATATATATTATTTTACTTACATTTCTCAACAAACAGTTGACTGGAAGTTAGAACACCTAATAGCTACCCGACTTGGCAAACTCACCTTGTCTCATTTAGTTGTATCAGAAAAGGAAGAGGTGTCAACATGTCCACCCCAGAGTCCAACTCTCAGCATCACTGAATGTATTTGGAAATTACCCAGATTATGTCAAGCATAAATTGCAACCAATTTCAAAGACTGAACTTTGGAGGTGTGGAAACATATCCCTGCAGATTTCTTTGAAAAACTGAAAGCAAGTCTGTTAAAATGAATGGAAGCTGTAATAAATGCAAAGTAGAGTCTGAAATAATGAAAAATTTAATTGTATATTTAGGTTTATTTGTTACCCTCTGATGGAAACAAACTCCAAATAGATGTTTAGCACTAATCTTTAAGGCTCTTGGATGCTCTTTAACCAACAAATGTCTTTCCAAATAACTCAGTTTATCACATGGTCCTTTCAGCTTATTATTATCAGGCTGATCCATGTGGTCAACTAATAAAAATAACCACAACAACCACTTTATAGTCTGCTTTCTCTTGTGTAGTATGTAAATAAGAGGGGGCAGTGTTTCATCTCTACGTAGCCTAAACTGTGATGTCATAGTTTAGTGCTTTTCCCCCAACATTAGGAACACACTTTCTTCAAATCAGAGTTTTTTTTTTATTCTATTGCCCATTTTTAGCTGCTCAGTCTCAATGTGAGTGAACTCATGGATAGATTTACTCTTATCACCACTATTCATTCTTTAACCTGGTTAACAGGTAAGTTTGGTCTAAATCATATGCAGGTCACATAAGGAATTCCAGCACTTCCTTCTTAGTCTTTAGACTATGTTTGCAAATGAAGTACACAACAAACTATGTGATATTATTCTTTGTTTTTCTTTTTATCTTTGCAGTTTCTTCCAGCACTTATGAAGTTGCCCAAACTCCTTCTGATCTGCTTAGAAAGCCTGGAGAGTCTGCAGAGCTTCAGTGTTTACATAGCATTTCAGACTTTAATTACATTTTATGGTACAAACAAACCAGAAACAGAGAACTTCAGTTCATGGGACTCCTTGCTTTTACAAGTTCTCAACCAGAGCCTGAATTCAGAAATAACATTGCCTTATCAGGCAGTGGAAATAAAAATGGCCAACTGACCATAAATACTCCAACATCTAATGACAGTGCAGTATATTACTGTGCAGCATCTACACAGTGACTTATTCATCCTCTCTCCTCTACAAAAACTCTCCTCTTTCAAACTGTTACATTTAACCACATAAAGCTTGACTACTACACAACTGTGTGCATTCATTTCTGGAGCAAAATTTGGCTCTAGTTTGCATGCATGTTACATGTGTATTATGCCAAATTGCCAATGAGAGTGTATGCTTAGATTTAGATGTGATATCCTGTATTACCTGTAAAATGTTATAATTTATCTTCTGGCTCATTGAAGGAAATCAAAAGATAAAGTGCTTCACTTATTGCACTGTTCTGCTAAAACAAAGAATTCAGTTTTTTTTTCTTTTTAAATGCCAATAATTGTCAATACCATCAATACCACAATCAATATTCTGACCCTCAGCATTATGAATTTAACTTGTTTTTCCTTATTGAAGACATCTTAGGGTCTGCTCCATCTGTTACATTAAGTATAAATGATTTGTTTCAAAAGTTTGGGTGCTCTGAATTCAAGTTAAATGGACTGTTGTCTGATGAGGGCAGTGAGTTCCCACATATTGTACTGTTAGGTAAAAGTATGTTAGGTCTTACAAAGAAAGGACATTTGGCTACATGCTAACTTTGGTAAAGTGTTATTATTCCAGTCTTCACAGCAAATCTTCTTGCTATCAATCTACAAAGTTTCAGGCTTTCCTCGGTTAACAATTTTAAATGAAACTACATTTTAAATAAACACAGCAGTAATAAGAAGTAGCTATGACCACAAACTCCATAACCTTAACTCTCTCCTTAGACGATATCTCTTCCTAATAATTTACAATCATGAGACATCATGTGTATCATGTGTAGACAATCTTTACACATCGAGCAACCACTTATTTATGTCTCTGAAATTCAAATAAATTCTAACGCAACATGACTAGAGACAATGCAAAAGTATTCTACAGCATTCTGTAGAGATTATTTAAGGACACTATGTTGTTTTCTAGCTGTTACAGAAACACACTGCAAGTGTTCCATTTTTTTAACCATCACTACCACAATTAATGCTGGTTAACCTCTGCACCTGCCATCAGCTGATTCATCACAGAGATGCGATTTGGCTGTTTTCCACATGGGGGGAGGTGTATCTTTTCACAACATAGGGGTTCTGAGACAGTCTAGCAGTTGATGCAGTTGCAGACAGACATTAGAAAAAAGTCAAGATGATCTTCACTTTTACTGCATTACTCCTCTGGTTTACAGGTACTGATGCATTTTATAAATGCAGTTTTTTATATTTGCTATACAATTAATGGCAATGTTCATATATGAAGTAATCGTTCCCTTATTTTCATACAGGGTGTTCTTCAGCTGTTAAAAATGTTCACCAGACTCCTCGTGACCTAGTCTGGAACAAGCAGGAATCTGCCAATGTATACTGTTCTCACTCCATTGCCAATCATGAAGTTACACTCTGGTACAAACAGTCTGAGAATAACCAGTTACATCTTCTTGGATATCTGAATTTGCAATTTAAATATCCTGAGGAAGCCCTAAAGACCAAGATTGAATTAGATGGAGATGGACGTAATAACAGCACACTTACTATCAAAAATCTTCAGCCAAATGACAGTGCAGTTTATTTCTGTGCAGCGAGATACACAGTGCTGCAGACTGCTGTGTTCTTCAACAAAAACTCTCCTCCTTCTTAGCTGTACTAATGTTCCACCTACTGCAGACACTAAATATATAAAAAGAATATGAATATTAAAAACATTTGACTGCATTTATTTCTTGACCAGTTAAGTTTTACTGCTGGATATATATATATATATATATATGTATATATATATATATATATATATATATATATATATATATATATATATATATATAAAATCTGGGACATTGTACAGTAATTTGTCTCATGAAAGTTTGCCTACATGTTCCCACAAATGTGTGTCATGTTGTAGTGGTTAGCAGTGAGGTTAAAAAGTATACTTTGAATTGTATTAGTGTGATGTTTGTGAGCCCCTTTGCTGTCTACCAGCTATGATGAGAAAAGGTAATCAGTACCCAGAGTAAAAAAAAAAAAACAACAGTTTTGAATAAGTAGGCATGGGAAGAGTGTCTGCCTCCTAAATCCCATGTCTTAAACACAAGGCCCATGTGCCAAGTCAGGTCTATGGCACAATCCTATTAAGCCAGCAAAATTATTTTAATTTTCTAGTAATACAAGCTTGTTTCAACATGAGCTGCACTACAATCCCCAACATGCATTGCAACATAATATGTGCTCTGACCCCCTTCCACCAGTTACAATGGGGACATTTTAAGAGGTTTAATAGTTATCTGTAACCAATGTAGCATATTCCATTATATAAAATCATTGTTTTTTATTTAGAATTATTTTAAATAGTTCAGGTATACAGTTTTGGTGGCTTTGATATATTTTTAATAAACAAAGGCCAGTTTGGGTCTTGGCAAAATGTTAAGCAAAAATGAAATAAAAACACATTGATTAGTTGAGATTTTTTTAATTTGGCCCTACAAATGGTTGAGTTTGACAACCCTGTTTAAAACTATTTACTGACAGCGATAAGATTAACAATATAAAATGACACATAAAAAACTGGAGCTGAGAGCAGCTCAAACCTATGTCCACGGCTCAATGATCTGCATTTATGTCTTTATAGTAATAACTGGTACAGTAAATTGGCTGCTGACAGAGTGTGGGGAAAGATCTGGGCTCTAGGTGGTGCTGTAGTTTCATTTATTTATCTTAGAGGGTGGAGGTTTTGGATTAGCACTGCCTCTTGTCTTTCATGTCAGTCAGTGAAACATTAATACTTTATGCTGAAATTTGTTTCAGGCAGGCGTTCCATCTTCTTCAACATGATGACCCTGAAAAATCTAATAATCATCTCATTGTTACTCTGCCAGCACTTTGGTGAGACACATTACTTTGTTGAGTAGAAAATTATTACAATGGCTTTATATGATTCTTTTTAATGCTACACTGTTGTGCCTCACAGGTAAATATACATAAACATGATTATAACTCTCCCTCTCTCTCTTCAGGTTCTGCTCTTTGTAACGTAGTCCAGAATCCTCTTGATCTCATACAGAATCAATATGGGATTGCTGAGATCAAATGTGCACACACTGTAAAGAGCTATGACCGCATACTGTGGTACAAACACACTCAGGCCACAGGCTTTAAGTACATGGGGTACCTCTATACTGTGACTCCAAACCCAGAGGCTGAATTTGAAAACATCTCACTGAGTGGTGATGGAAGAAATAACGGCTCATTGATCATATCCAGCCTGTCAGTGAATGACAGCGCTGTGTATTTCTGTGCAGCCTATTACACAGTGCAGTAGATTACCTCACTACACTACAAAAACCTTCCTCTGCATCAGCATCACCAGAAAGACACAAGTGGGTTGATTTTGATTTGGTGTCAGTAATTGTGATATATGTAGCAGCCACACTGGCAAATTGAAGCTTTTGCTATGTGTTATTTGACTTTATTTGTTTCAATGAATGTGTAATAGACTGGGTAAAATTTTCTTATTTATTTTTTAAGGCATAAATGTTGCATCAGCAGCATCAAGGATAGTCTATTAAGCTTGTCTACACAGACAGCTGTAGCAAAAGCCAAGAGATAGAGATAGTTTTGATAAGGATAATTTTTCAAACAGTAGAGAGTGGGCTCTATCCCTCTCTCTCTCTCTCTCTCTCTCTCTCTCTATATATATATATATATATATATATATATATATATATATATATATATATATAGGCTCTTCAAACTGAACAGCGGTTCAGTCAACTCTTTATGATTTCTTCTTATCAAGAATAAAGAGAAGTTAGAAATATATTTTAATTAGAACCTTTTTTTAATAGTTCATGTTAAATATGCACCTCTCCCATCCTCTCCTCCACTGACTCTATGAAACTGCTAGTGTTAGTCCATTATTCTTTGTTTCTGCTGATCTTATATTAATGAACTCTTATGAATTGCAGTACCTCCAGTTGTTTACTTGACCTTGCATCAATATCACTCCTTAAAGCCTGTATCTCTGATCTTTCACTTCCAATTTCATGCATTGTAGACAGTTTCTAGATTGGTTCAGCCTTCTCTAAAAACTGCCATTATTACTCCAGTTCCATTAAAAATCATGAACTATGATACTCTTATTAGTTACAAGTCTGTTTCTGAACTTCTGTAGTTAATGATGTTGAAGTCTGCTGAATTTGATTTCATTAATGTTTTACTCATTTTTATCTTAGTGCTGATTTTAATACACTCAATCATAGCAGCACACATCTCATTCTTTAGTATGAATATTCAATCATTCTCTAGGTCAAATCATCCTCAAATCAATAGGTCTCTATTGGTAAGGAGATCCACGTGGCTCTGTTTCAGGCCCCTTTCCATTTGACATCACCATGCTCTCTTAGATCGCAAACATCTGTTGATGTGGGCTACCAGTCTATACCAACAACAGCTATAGCCCATGCAGTTAATCACCTCACTAGGCTGATCACACTCATGCAGTTTGGCTGTCTACAATATGGAGGCTTTGGTCTGTAACAGTACATTTAGCAGTAGATGCAGTTTCTAACATTGAGTAATAAAGAGACAAGATGATCATTGTTCTCATCACTTTTACTGCTTCACTCTGCCTTACAGGTAATGTTGTTTATTTTTTAAAGTCTTTCAATAAACTATATATTTTTTATATTTATAAATAACAATGTTCATATATATATATATATATATATATATATATATATATATATATATATATATATATATATACATACATACAGTATTTTGTAATAATCATGTAACTATTATAATTACAGGATCCTCTTCATCCATTAAAAATGTTCACCTGACTCCTCCTGACGTGATCAAGAATAAAGACGAATCAGCAGATCTTTATTGTTCTCACTCCATACCAAACCATGACATTATTCTGTGGTATAAACAGTCTGAGAGCACTGAGTCACATCTTCTAGGATATCTGAATATGATGTTTAAAAATCCAGAGGAAGCCATAAGAAACAAGATGACATTAAGTGGAGATGGACGTAATAGCAGCACTCTTACTATCAAAAATCTGCAGCCAAATGACAGTGCAGTCTATTTCTGTGCAGTGAGATACACAGTGCTGCAGACTGCTGTGCTGTTTAACAAAAACCTTGTCCTTCTTTACCAAAATGAATCACTACCACTTTAGAACATTAAAGACATTTTCAGATCATGACCTCTGTTGCCAACCTTTTTAGAAGGATTACAGATTTCCATAAAGTGGTTGCAAAAATGAAGAATTATGAATATTAAAGTGAGGCCTGAGAATGAAAGACCTTTAGACAGATTGGTTTAATTTTATCATTAGTTGTCTGAGCTTTTGGGACATATATTACTGTTAATATAACAACACTTTGACTCTCACAACATCAGATGCTTAAGCTGAAGTATGAAGCTTTGTCTGAAAGTTCTGACAAGCATAATTCATTTTTATTTTGATAGATTTCTCTGGGTTTCAGCTTCAGGCGCTGTGGCCACATAAGTAGACAGGCCATCTGAAGAAAACTGGATTCTAAAATCTACAGTTCTCCTATAGAGAATTTAAGCTGGCTATGGCTGTTCACACTTTCACACAATGGTTTTATCAGTCTGATGGGAAACATATGATTATTTATCAATCTAAATCTTGCCGGAAGCAGTGGCATCTCTACAAAAGCTTTTCAGAGAAAAACAGAGATGCTGACCCAAAAGCATTCACTATAACCTGTTTTAAGAAGTTCTGACCTTCGTTTGAAGCCATAGGCAACAAGTAAAGGAGATAACCTTGTGTGTTTTTTGAGCAGTATTCCATTTTATTAAACTTGACTTTGTTATTTTACATTTAATTTTACATACAGTTCATACTAAAACATTGTGCAATTAGTCTTATAAGACATAGTGGTTCTTGTCCTATCAGACACAGTGGTTCTCAAAACCTGCATAGTCTGGCTAAGGAGCCTGTATTTTAGCCATAATACACAACTTACAGTAGAACTGGTTTTCCTCTTGTGCTGCACTTCAACACAAAGAGTGGCAAAATACCAGATTTCTGTTCTTGCCTCCTGCCAGTTTTTATCTTAAATATATGAACTCAGATTTGGGGGGTGATTCTCTGCATTTCTGTTTGCCATATGCATGAAGCTAATAATTCACTACAATGCTGAACAAATTACTTAAAAACTGAGGTTACTGATGATACATGCTTAAAGATCTGGTCTGTAGGTGGTGCTGTAGGTTCATTTATTTGTATAAGGGGTGGAAAATATTGCTGCTATTTCCACTATACTAATCTCCACAACAATATTATGCTAAGTGCTAATTTACTTAATTTACTTTGAGTACAGAGAATACAACACTCTTATTTTTGCTCTACCCCTTCTTCCAGCTGATCATCAAAATCTAATCACCATCTCTTTTTTGATCTGCTGGCACTTTGGTGAGAAACATGTTTTACTTGATCTTTCTTCTGTTTGATAGTTGTCTTCTGCTTATTTTTCCATTTTCAACATTTATGCAGTTTGGAACAGTCAGTAAAGGATACATTTTAAAAAGTACACTTTATAATGCACCCTTCTGATTTTTAGAGTTATTTGTTTCATTTCTTAATATGATAAATATAAACCGGACCAATTTAACATTAAGCTAGATGGGTTTTAATGATGTGAAACATTAACATGATTTACAGACATAAAATCCATGTTAATGTTTCAAAACATTAAAAACACGTGTAATGTTTCAGGGGGGTGGTAGGTTGGATAAAATGTGTATGTGTATGTGTGTGTAGGGTGGGGCTTTGCATACACCATCTCTTTCCATTCAGAGCAGAACCACACAGCACAGAGAGTTATTATGACTACTGTTCTCATCACACTCTCTGCCTCACTATTGTGCCTCACAGGTAAATATTTAATGCAGGATTTTCTAACAATGTAAACTTACCTTGTTTACATATTATACAGTATTTTCTCTCTCTCTCCACAGGTTCTGCTCTTTGTAATGTAGTCCAGAATCCCCCAGATCTCATAAAGAATCAGAACGACACTGCTGAGATCAACTGTGTGCATAGTGTAACAGACTATGAGCGCATACTGTGGTACAAACACACTCAGACCACCAAATTGAAGTTTATGGGGTACCTCCATTTTCAGACTCCAAACCCAGAGACTGAATTTGCAAACATCTCACTGAGTGGTGATGGAAGAAATAATGGCTCATTGATCATATCCAGACTGTCAGTGAATGACAGCGCTGTGTATTTCTGCGCAGCCTATTACACAGTGCAGTAGATTACCTCACTACACTACAAAAACCTTCCTCTGATCCACATTACCACCAAGACAACACCTGGAATGGTTTGATTTAGTGCCAATAAAAACACAAACATATTCAGCAATTGAAGAGTGTAGTGCTGGTACATAACTTCATTTTTATCTCTCGTTACCAAATGTACATAATTACCAATAAACAAAACATGGTAACAAGCAATACAACATTGTATTTTCCTCCTGTCTTTGCAGGTAAGGAGGGGTCAAATGGCTGTGACCACTGATATGATGTCATGTCCTGTATAGCTTCAAGTTAAATTATGCCATTTTGTTTCAGTTTGGAATTAGCAACAGTCAACATGACCAGGGCTATTATAATACTGCTTCACTTACTCTACTGGATCCAAGGTTAGCAAACATACTTCTTTGGTGAACATTTTGGAAGAACTTAACTGCCATGCTTAGAATTCACAAACAAACAATTAACAGTGGACTAATGTCTGTTTCAGTAACACTTCATTATTCTTCATCCTCAGGTGCTGTCAGAGCAAATGATGTCATTCAGCCCAATATAATCTGGGCTAAAATCGGTGAATTAGCCACGATCAACTGCAAACATACAAAGGATGCAACTTACAATCAAATGTACTGGTTCCGTCAGCATCAAGGAGAGTCTATGAAGCTCATTGCCTTCACAGCCACCTTTAACAAACAGCCAGAGTTTGGAGAAGGTTTTGATGAGAATAAATTTACAGCCAATAAAACAGTGGCTGAGAGTGGATCATTAACAGTGAACAATCTGGGTTCTACTGACAGTGCTGTGTATTTCTGTGCAGTGAGTAAACACAGTGTTAGAAACTCAGAGAGAGGCTGTACAAAAACAATACAGGCCAACCAGACTAAATGCTGATCAAATGCTGAGCAGGAATGCAGTTCTGTATTTTATCATCAGAGGGCGCCATGACGATGATATTCAAGAGGTATTCCTGTGTGTTATGTTGCATATGTCTGAAGCAGCAATCCATTCAACTTTGAGATTCAGCATGATCAGACTTCACAGCATTATTGTTTCATTTATAGGCCTGTTTGGTAAGGTTTTAAATGATGTTCTGTTTAAACATGTATTTTGATGCTGTGATGGTTATTTCAACACCTTTTCTCTCATTCCAGGGTTTTCTCACAGTAATCGTGTCACCCAGACTCCTGCTCATCTTACTGGAAACCATGCGGGATCTGCTACAATCGAGTGTTCACACAGTGTACAGAGTTATGATCAAATTAACTGGTACAAACAATCCCAGCAACAAGATTTAACGTTCATTGGGTACCTCTTAAGAACGTCAAAACCTCAAAAAGAGCCAGAATTTCTGAATAAAGTGGATATGACTGGAGATGGAACCAAGAATGTCTTACTCATCATCAAAAATCTTTCAGACACAGACAGTGCAGTGTATTTCTGTGCTGCGTGGTACACGGTGCTGCAGAGCCGCTGCATAGCAACACAAAAACATCTGAAGACGTTATTAGCACCTGCATCTGTGGTCTTCCAGTTTTCACAAAGAAGAAGTGCCAGTCCAAACTTCAAAGAAACTGACACAAAGTCATTTCCAAAGAGATTTGTTATGATGATTACTTTTTGCTGTTTTACACTGACAATGGCTTCATTTCAAGCTTTAATCATTAAGGCAGAGTCAAAAATCAGGAAGCAGGCTAATATCTGCGAAAATTTCTTTTTAAGAGAAAGATAAAACTGTACCAGTTAAACACTGAGCTCTACCATGAGAATCTGTCACAATATAAAAAAAAGGCTGTGATCTATTTTGTCCTCACAGTGGATCATTCCAGCAGCTGTGACATCTAACAATCTTCAGCTGATGCTATAAAGAGCTCTTCTGTGCTTTGAGCTATGGCCTAACACAATACTGGGGAATTATCAAAAAGACAAGTGATGAGAGTGAATCAGCTGTTCGCCTTCTATCTACCATGAAAAATGCAGATTAATATTTTGGGGGGTGGTTAGGTGGAAGGGGGTGGGGCATATTGCCTCCCTTTTACTTCAGAGCAGGGTCATGTAGCACAGAGAGTCATTATGGTCACTATTCTCATCACACTTTCTGCCACACTGTTGTGCCTCACAGGTAAATGCAGGATTTGTCATTATGCTACTAATGTAAGGTTTTCTGTTATATATTACATTTTATATAGTTATGATCATTTCTTTCTCCACTCTCCACAGGTTCTGCTCTTTGTAATGTAGTCCAGAGTCCTCCAGATCTCATAAAGAATCAGAACGACACTGCTGAGATCAAATGTGCGCACAATATAAGAAGCTATGACCGCATACTGTGGTACAAACACACTCAGGCCACAGGCTTTAAGTTTATAGGGTACCTCTTTAATGAACTCAGGAAAACAGAGACTGAATTTGAAAACATCACACTTAGTGGTGATGGAAGAAAAAGCGGCTCTTTGACCATAACTAGACTGTCAGTGAATGACAGCGCTGCGTATTTCTGTGCAGCCTATTACACAGTGGTGTAGATTACCTCACTACACTGCAAAAACCTTCCTCTGATCCACATTACCACCAAGACAACACCTGGAACTGCGGGCTAATTCTGATTTGCTGCCAATAAAACCACTAAAAGTTTCAGCAACTGTACAATGCAGTGCTGGTGCACCACCTCATTTGTTTCTCCTATAAACAACAGTAGATAATACCTATTAAGACAGTTGTGTCCTTTCCATCAGACTCTGCTTTAAGCAACACTGTTCATGAACTTAATATTTAGTAGACAATAAATAATAATAAAAACTACAATAATTAAATTAAACTTTCAAAAATTAAGTTACCAAAAAGTCATCTGACTGATTTATGTAAAAGATCTGCTCTCTAAAGAACCTTTTAAAGATAGAACAGCAAATTTAAATAAAAAGTCAACTTCAGCCTTGTGATGAAAATTGTACTTATTTTAACCACAGAAGCTGTTAAAATCAGTCAAATAGAGAGAGATCCGTTTCAAATGTTTTGCTACCATCAGGAAAATGATTATGCAGGCAAACTTGAACTCTAACACTTCACTCATCTTCTGACATAAAATAAGCCAAACATAAGCACAGCAACAGGCATTTGACGACAGCAAGAAACAAATTCATTCACATGAAAAGTAATCAGCTGTGTAGAGTCCCGTCTGCCGTCAGGCACCCGAGCCTTTGGTGCTCAAGTCAAGCTGAGTTGCAAGTCATCAAATTGGTGACCTGAGTCAGACTCGAGTCCAAGTCATATGAGTCATATCGAGTCCACACCTCTGGCCTGTATTCTGATGATGTGATGTTGCCTTGCTGTGATGTAGGCAAGCTGCAGTAATTATCTGTAAAGACTGGGGGCGCTATTCCTCATATTTCATGGTCAACGCTGCAGAGCACAGCACCCACTTTATTCTACTGATTTGCTACAATAAGGGCAGACACTGATGATATGAAGATCTTTTCATTCACATTAAAAAAGAGACTGCTCAGCATGAAGAGACAGATCATTATCATTCTGGTCATGTCACTCTCAGTGTCAGGTAAGCTGTTCATATAGCTCTGTACAGAAAATATTATTTTGCTAAATCATATCCTAAAATCCTATTTTCTCTCTGATTTCCAGCACAGAAAGATGACATTCATCAGAGTCCTTCTGATGTGCTAAGTCACGCAGGAAAATATCATGAACTGCACTGTAAACACAGTGGTTCAACCTTCAGAATGATATTGTGGTATCAACAATCCACTGGTGACACTTCCCTGAAACTTATTGGATATGTAAATTACAAGAGTCTAAATGTGGAAAGCTCTTTCGAGGGTCAATTTAATGTTTCTGGAGATGGTGCCAAACACTCTACTCTTCATCTCAAACTGAGAGCAGCTGAAGACAGTGCTGTGTACTACTGTGCAGCAAAAGTAGCACAGTGACTCCAAGTGCCCTCCCTCTTGTACAGAAAGCTCCCACCACCAGCACTGCTGAATAATGCATTAAAGTTATACCAAAACATTATTAAAACTCCATGTTTGTGCACTTCTTTTGTTTTATTGTATTTTGACACTGAACACAAACTGCCTTTTACATTGCTGAAATGCGATAATGACAAATAAAAGTAATATAAATGATCCAAGGAGCTTCCAAATGGACCAAATGGTTTGGATTAAAACCCAGAAAAAGAAAAAAAACTTTTCAACTTCTATAAAGTTATCATTTTGGAAATACACAGTTATGCTACAGGACTGACCATGTAAATTCCATGTTCAGTTGATTTTTGAAGTGAAAATAGGAAACACAACAGCTGCAGCAAACTATAAAAAAATGACGCAAACGTTAATGAACACATACTTTATATTTGATTAAATTACTAATTCGATTAACATGTATTGTTGCTATTCTAAGGGAAAATACAAGGTAATTGTGGCATAAGCAATTCCCATTTTCCCTTCAGTCCTGTGCTCACAGCACTGTGCTGAATTTATCTTATGGCTTTGTTTTCATGTTAAAGACGTGGCATTCATCTTTAAATTAAGATCATCTTGTTCTTGTCATTTTTTCTCTGGTTTTATGACAAAAATGCTTTGTTTAAAGCAATTCTCAGTAAGACCCTAACTCTGAAAAGTGTCAGGAATCCCAAAGAGTGTACCAGAAGTCTTTTGGAGTCTAAAACATTAAGAAAACAAATGAACCAAACCCTTACAATGATTATTTAATTAATCGTCAAAATGAATATTCAATTCTTCAATTACCCATAGTGACTGTACCAAAGTAAATACATTAATCATTCTGTGAATGAATGCATGAATGAATTAATGAATGAATAGATATGTAAGTTGCTCACAAACCCTAAAGTCTAGTGCCCATACTGTTGGACTGAATGCTATAAGTATGCTGTGAGTTTGTCTAGAATACAGTGTTACAGAACTGTGGTAGTGTGAAGTCTTCTAGTCTTGTGCTCAGGGGTGTAGCTAGAACTTTTAGAATGGGATTGCCAGGTAAGACCCAGAAATTCAATTCAGGTAGCACAGCGGTAGGAAAAAAAAAAATAAAACAGTGTTACTGATACAAAATTGATGCATTGTTCATCTGGTCAATCAAATTTGTCTGGCATTTCCACATGAATAAAATATTACAGCAACTATTATTGAAAGTAAACTTTAAGATAAAACTGTATTAATTTAACATAGTTCAATCATTCATGAACAAATGATGTATTTGAATCAAGTAAAAGAAATAATATTTTTTTCAGTGCACAATGTTAATTAAAAAATTAAAATAAAACATTAAAATAAAGTGGACACAGAAGTTAGTCATTTAGGTTGCTCTCTTATAGCTGACTAATTTTTGATAGTTTACTAAACTTACCATCAAAGATCCTTTATAATGTAACTCACGGAGCAGCACTGCAGAGACCCAGCACACATACACTGATGTGTTTGCTAAGCAAATTAGCCAATCACAGTAACACTGTAGTTTTAAAATTCAGCATCATAATAATCTTACAACTAACTGACACCTAACTGATGGCAGATTTTCACCATAAGTCATATTTTATACTTTACTGATGATGGGTGACTCACCTTCCATATTTGGGGAGGCCAGAAGGTTGGCCATGCTTCAGGCAATTCCTTGGCTGTGCCTCTGCTTCTGCTATAGCATAAAATGAACAAAGCTTAAAAAAATAAATAAATAAACAAAAATTACATACACTCACCGGCCACTTTATTAGGTACACATTGTTAGTAAAACACTGGACCCCCTTTTGCCTTCAGAACTGCCTTAATTCTTCGTGGTATACTTTCAACAAGGTGTCGGAAACGTTCTTCAGAGATTTTGGTTGGTTATTTGAGTTACTGTTGCCTTTCTATCATCTCGAACCAGTCTGCCCATTCTCCTCTGACCTCTCACATCAACAAGGCATTTATGTCCACACAACTGCTGCTCACTGGATATTTCCTCTTTTTCGGACCATTCTCTGTGAACCCTAGAGATGGTTGTGCGTGAAAATCCCAGTAGATTTTAAATAGTAGAGATAGTAGAAATGCTCAGACCAGCCCGTCTGGCACAAACAACCACGCTCAAAGTCACTTAAATCACCTTTCTTCCCCATTCTGATGCTCGGTTTGCACTTCAACAAGTTGTTTTGACCACCTCTACATGCCTAAATGCACTGAGTTGTGTGATTGACTGATTGGCTATTTGTGTAACAAGCAATTGTACCTAATAAAGTGCCCGGTGAGTGTATACTTCTGTGTTTGCTTTGTCAAGATGTGGACAAGCTGCAAAGACTTCTATAACAGACTGGGGGCGCTGTTTATCATATTTTGTAGGCAACTACTGATTTGCTACAATAGGAGAATCTTGATGGCATGAAGATCTTCCTTCATACTCATAATTAGTTCCATTCACCTGTAAAACAGAGACTTTTCAGCATGAGTAGACAGATCTTCATCATTCTGACTGTGTTACATGCTGTGTCAGGTAAGCTTTTAACACAGCACTGCAGAACAGAACAATTATTTTATGATAAATCATAATTACTTTTCGTTTTACTCTCCAGGAAAGAAATATGATGTTCATCAGAGTCCTTTTGATCTGCTGAGTTCTGCAGGAGAATATCGTGAACTGCACTGTAATCACAGTGTTTCAACCTTCAGAACTATATTATGGTATCAACAATCCACTGGTGATATTTCCCTAAAACTTATTGGATATGTGTTTTACAAGAATCCAGAAGTGGAAAGACCCTTTGAGGGTCAGTTTAATGTTTCTGGAGATGGAGAAAAACACTCTACCCTTCATCTCCTCAAACTAAGAGCTGAAGACAGTGCTGTGTACTACTGTGCAGCAAGAGAAGCACAGTGGCTCCAAGTGCCCTCCCTCTTCTACAAAAAGCTCTCATCTTGTCCTCTGCTCAAGGGTGTAGCTAGAACTTTTAGAACAGGATTGCCAGGTAAGATCTACAGATTTTATTGTGGTAGGAAAAAACTGAATAAAATAGCATTACTGTATTAAAATAACAACAAAATCGATGCAATGTTTATCTGTATATGATCAAATTTGTCAATTTCTGCATGAGTAAAATACAACCCCAATTCCAATGAAGTTGGGACGTTGTGTAAAACATAAATAAAAACAGAATACGATGATTTGCAAATCCTTTTCAACCTATATTCAATTGAATACACTACAAAGACAAGATATTTAATGTTCAAACGGATATACTTTGTTGTCTTTTGCAAATATTCACTCATTTTGAATTTGATGCCTGCAACATGCTCCAAAGCAGTTGGGACAGGGGCAACAAAAGACTGGGAAAGTTGAGGAATGCTCAAAAAAACCTGTTTGGAACATTCCACAGGTGAACAGGTTAATTGGAAACAGGTGAGTGTTGTGACTGGGTATAAAGGGAGCATCCCTGAAAGGCTCAGTCGTTCACAAGCAAGGATGGGGCGAGGTTCACCACTTTGTGAACAACTGTGTGAGCAAATAGTCCAACAGTTTAAGAACAACGTTTCTCAATTTAGGAATTTCATCATCTACAGTCCATAATATCATGCAAGAAATCTCTGCAAGTAAGCGACAAGGCTTAAAAAGAAAACAAACAGTGAATGCCCATGACCTTCGATCCCTCAGGCAGCACTGCATTAAAAACTGACATCAGTCGGTAATGGATATTACCACATGGGCTCAGGAACACTTCAGAAAACCATTGTCAGTGAACACAGTTCATCACTCCATCTACAAGTACAAGTTAAAACTCTGCCATGCAAAGCGAAAGCCATATATCAACAACACCCAGAAACGCCATCAGCTTCTCTGGGCCTGAGCTCATCTGAGATGGACTGACACAAAGTGGAAAAGTGTCCTGTGGTCTGACGAGTCCACATTTCAGATTGTTTTTGGAAATCATGGACGTCGTGTCCTCCAGGCCAAAGAGGAAAAGGACTGTCCGGATTGTTATCAGCGCAAAGTTCAAAAGCCAGCATCTCTGATGGTGTGAGGGTGTGTTAGTGCCCATGGCCTGGGTAACTTGCACATCTATGAAGGCACCATTAATGCTGAAAGGTACATATAGGTTTTGGAGCAACATATGCTGCCATCCAAGCAACGTCTTTTTCAGGGACAATGAAGTCCCTGCTTATTTCAGCAAGACAATGCCAAGCCACATTCTGCACGCGTTATAACAGCGTGGCTTTGTAGTAGAAGAGTACAGGTACTAGACTGGCCAGCCTGCAGTCCAGACCTGTCTCCCATTGAAAATGTGTGGAGCATTATGAAGTGCAAAATACGACAACAGACACCCCGGACTGTTGAGCAACTGAAGTTGTACATCAAGCAAGAATGGTAAAGAATTCCACCTACAAAGCTTCAACAATTAGTGTCCTCAGTTCCCAAACGCTTATTGAGTGTTGTTAAAAGGAAAGGTGATGTAACACAGAGGTAAACACGCCCCTGCCCCAACTTCTTTGGAACGTGTTGCAGGCATCAAATTCAAAATGAGTCAACATTTGCAAAAAACAATAAAGTTTATCCGTTTGAACATTAAATATCTTGTCTTTGTAGTGAATTTAATTGAATATAGGTTGAAAAGAATTTGCAAATCATCGTATTCTGTTTTTATTTATGTTTTACACAATGTCCCAACTTCACTGGAATTGGGGTTGTATTACTGCAACACAACTATTATTGAAAGTAAACTGAAAGACAAACCTGTTTTGATGTAATGTATTTCAGGCATTCATGTATAAATGATGTATTTGAACTGAGTGAATACAATGCAAAGTTTTCTCAGTGTACAACATTAACTTTAAGAAAAAAACATTTAATATAGAGTAGATATTAAGAAGTTATTCATTTAGGCTGCCCTCAATACCGAATAGACATGAGTGTAATGATTAGATTACATAAATACTCATACTAACACGTCTGTGCTCTGATGGTGTAATGTTGCCAAGCTGCAACAATTATCTGTAAACACTGGGGGTGCTCTTCTTATTTTACAGGCAACTATGTAGATGCTATGCTACTAATAAGGACAGACACTGATGACATGAGGGTCTTCGTTTATAACCCTCATTCATTTCATTCACGTCTAAAACAGAGACTCTTCAGCATGATCTTTATCATCCTGACTGTGTTACACTTAGCATCAGGTAAGCTTTTCGAACAGCAACTCAGAGTAAAACATTGTTTTATTTTAAATTATGAACTAAAATGATGTTTTCTCTCTTATTTCCAGCACAGACCTACGACATTCATCAGAGTCCTTCTTATTTGCTGATTTCTGCAGGAGACAATAATAAACTGCACTGTAATCACAGTGTTTCATCCTTCTCTATGATATTGTGGTATCAACAATCCACTGATGACACTTCCCTGAAGCTTATTGCGTATGTGCATTTCAAAAAACTAACTGTTGAAAGCTCTTTCGAGGGTCACTTTAACATTTCTGGAGATGGAGAAAAACACTCTACTCTTCATCTTCTCAAACTGAGAGCAGCTGAAGACAGTGCTGTGTATTACTGTGCAGCAAAAGAAGCACAGTGCTCCAAGTGCCCTCCCTCTTCTACAAAAACCTCCCACCTCCAGCACTACTGAATAATGCATTAATTAAATTAGAACCTTGTTACTATGTTTTTGTTTTTGCTTTTAATTGTCTTGATACCACTTGAATTAATTAGCTGTCCTTTATATTTGTTTGATATTTCAAACTAATCAAATCAATACAAATGATCCAAAACTGCTTTGAATAAAATGAACATATTCTACAATTAAGGAACTTGTTTCTTTCTCCTATAAAGATATTGTTTTGGAAATACAAGATTGTGTTACAGGGCTTACAATGCACGTCATATAAGCTGTATGCAAAAGTTTGGGCACCCCTGGCTCAATTACTCATTTTGCTCAATTACTCTACTTTGCCGTTATGAAATCTTTTGAGGATACTGTGTTTTGTTTAAGTGAAAGTAAGTTAGCACATCCTCAGCAGAGGACACATTTTTGCACATGTTAATGTATAATTAATTTTTACTTGTTGAGCTTAACATAATGGGGAAAAACAATAAAACACAATATGTGGACTGTGCAAAAAGTGTGGCTTTATTGATACATTTTATTTTCTCCTTTAAGTCAAGAGAAACTGTGTACTAAATTAGCAGAAAAATACTATGTTTTATTTTGTTGTAAAGAATGTGTTCTTATTTTCCCTTAGAAAAGCAATAAAACGTAATTTGACCAGAGGTATACAACCCCAATTCCAATGAAGTCCCTGCTTATTTCAGCAAGACAATGTCAAGCCACATTCTGCACGTGTTACAACAGCGTGGCTTCGTAGTAAAAGAGTGCGGGTACTAGACTGGCCTGCCTGCAGTCCAGACCTGTCTCCCATTGAAAATGTGTGGCGCATTATGAAGCACAAAATACGACAATGGAGACTGTTGAACAACTGAAGTTGTACATCAAGCAAGAATGGTAAAGAATTCCACCGACAAAGCTTCAACAATTAGTGTCCTCAGTTCCCAAACACTTATTGAGTGTTGTTAAAAGGAAAGGTGATGTAACACAGTGGTAGAAATGCCCCTGTCCCAACTTCTTTGGAATGTGTTACAGGCATCAAATTCAAAATGAGTGAATATTTGCAAAAACAATAAAGTTTATCCGTTTGAACATTAAATATCATGTCATTGTAGTGTATTCAATTGAATATAGGTTGAAAAGAATTTGCAAATTATCATATTCTGTTTTTTGTCTTTATTCTATCGTATATGTTTTTAAAATTTTATCGTATATGTTTTACACAACGTCCGAACTTCATTGGAATTGTACAAATTTTTGCATTCGAATGTACTTACTTAACATTACTTGTTTTTTTTTTTTGGATGTACACGCATTAATTACAATTTTTAACTGTACTTTAACTTTATGACCCAATTTATTTTGCCTAGCATATTTTTTTCTGGTCTGCATTTTATCCAACTTTACCTAATGTAAGCAAAAGCTTTGCAACCAATAATAACTGTATGTCATATAAGCGTAACTAATACCTGATCTATTAGTGTTGCAAGTTGGTCCTCCCTCATATGTGGGTGTTCCAATTTGCCACAGAAGTGATATAATCTCACAGTCACTACAGATGCTGACACTGAATGAGGCAGAGCTAAGATGATCAGTATTTTCATCACTTTTACCGCAGCACTCATAAGTCTTACTGGTAAATCTCCAACATGAGTGTAATAAGACAGTCTAATTATGGCTAGATTTATTTTAGAGAAAGTAATGATTCACTACTGTTCATACATCAACTGTTTAAATGCTAATTTAATCTTTAATTAATCATTAATCTTATTAATTTAATACAGGATGTGCTCCAGGTGGTAAGAATGTTCACCAGACTCCTCCTCACTTGGTCAAGAATAAGCAGGAATCTGCAGATCTTCACTGCTCTCACTCCATTCAGGACTATCAGGTTATGCTGTGGTACAAACAGTCTGAGAACAAGTTACATTTTCTTGGATATCTGAATATGCAGATCAAATATCCTGAAGAAGCCCTCAAAAACAAGACTGACTTAGATGGAGATGGCCGTAATAACGGCACACTTACTGTCAAAAATCTGCAGCCAAACGACAGTGCAGTTTATTTCTGTGCTGTGAGATACACAGTGCTGCAGATCACTGTGCACTTTAACAAAAACTGTCCTCCTTCAGAGCTGCACTAATGATCCACCTACTAGATCTTTACCTAAATGTGTAAAATCCATCTAAGAATGTCAAATATATGTTCAAAGCATGATCACTGATGACTTCATGTCAGCCAAGACGCTGAGATGAGGACTGTACATATATCACGTCTCCAAATTTATGTTCAATAATACATGCAGTGTTATCTGTCCTATGGGCCAACAAGCTTAAATGCTGAATAGAACGGAATAGATATGCAGTTCTGAAATGCATCAGAAGAGGGCACTATAAATCTGAAGTTTAAGACGTAATCCATTCATAAGACTTTTTAACATATGTACAGTGTCATCACAGTCTGAAGCAGGAATTCATCCAACACTGAGATTCAGCATGATCAGAGTTCACAGCATTATTATTATTATTTCATTTATGGGACTTCTCGGTAAGGTCTTAAACAATGTTCTGTTTGAGCATCTATTTTGATACTGTGATGTTCATTTCAACACCTTTTCTCTCATTCCAGGGTTTTCTCACAGTAATCGGGTCACCCAGATTCCTGCTCATCTCACTGGAAACCGTGAAAGATCTGCAACGATCGAGTGTTCACACAGTGTACCGAATTATGATCAAATTAACTGGTACAAACAAACCAACAGCCAGGAATTAACTTTTATTGGATATTTCTTAGGGAAGTCAACACCCAAAAAAGAGCCAGAATTCCAGGATAAAGTGAGCATGACTGGAGATGGAAATAGCAATGTCTCTTTAACCATCAGAAAACTTTCACTCACAGACAGTGCAGTGTATTTCTGTGCTGCATATTACACAGTGCTGCAGAGCTGCTCTATTCAGTGCAAAAAAGTCCTTGATAAATTGCCAGTACAGAAGCATTCAGACGTTATTAACACCTGCTTCTGTGGCCTGCTTTTGACTCACCGCCAGCTTTTACAAATAAGAAGCACTTGTACAGCTTTAGAAGCAACTGGCAATGAACCCACCAAAATAAATGTGTAACATGTTTAATACGTGAAAAGGCAAATGAAGAGTATTGAAAGGTAATATATGTTAAAAAAATGAGCAATGTATTATCATTATCAACATTATCAAATCTCACAAGGCACATGTAGATTCATGTTAGATGAATGAGTACACTTATGAAATATGGTACTTTACTCATCCATAAACATCGGTACATGAAACATTAAAGATGATAAACAAGCTATACACTATTAGGTCAAGAATGATAGCCTGAAAATCTAGAATTATTCTGAGGCTTTTTTTAAATTTTCTTATTGTTGTAATTCACAGAAATTATTATTTCTTTCTTCTTTTTTTGTGATGCTACCCATCCAGTCTGTAGGTGGTGCTGTAGCTTCACTCATTTGGTGAAGTGAGGGTTGTGGTCTGGTACTTCACACACCTCAGCTGTCTGAAAAACACACATTTATTTAGGCACAGTTTATTTAATTACCCTTATGATATCGTTCGTTATATTATTTGTTAAGTTTTGGAAGCATATTTTATTGATAAATAAAGATTTTTTGAAGGTTTTTTGGCAATTTAACCCCTCAGAAGCATGTGAATGCCAGAATTTTTTTTTTCTATTATTAAATGAAACCCAACTCATCAGATATGCCTTCTATTACAATCTGAATTTGGAAAACCTAAAAAAAAAAACTAAAAGTCTTCTTTTCACTCAATACTATATAGTATATATAAAGTAATACAGTATTAGCATAAAGTGCTCCTCCCGCAGATGTTTCCATTTCAGAGTTCACATTCATGGGTGTGATCATGCCATGTCACATCCTGCCTGACTGCTCATAATATGATGGCAGTTTCTGTGTTAAAATCTTAACCACTTAGTTTGGCTGATAGTTATAGCTTCCTAACATTATTTTCAATCAACATGATCAAATGTAACTTAAAATTCCTTATCCTCATCTGCTGTCTTCCAGGTAATATTGGTAGACGTCTGTTCAATATTAAATCTTGTCAACTAAATGAAAAAAATCTTTCATATTTTTTCTTTTCTTTCATTCTAGGTCTTTTCATTTGCAACAAAGTTGATCAAACCCCTGCTGATGTTTTGTGTTTGCCTAAGAAGACTGTGACCCTCTCCTGCAGCCACAGCATCCCTAGCTATAACATGATATTATGGTATCAACAAGCATATGGTGACACCAGCCTGAAACTCATCGGTTATGCAAGATTAAGCAGTAATGTTGCTGAAGAAGAATACAGAGATAATTTTAGCATCACTGGAGATGGGAGATCATCAGCTTTACACATTACACAAGCAAGACAAGTTAAGGACAGTGCAGTGTACTTCTGTGCTGCTTCTTATGCACAGCGTTACACATAACCTACCATATGAACAAAAACCCATCTAATCAGATTATCCACCTGCACACCCTGAGACACCCGCTTAGTAACAGGAGGCTAGCACTATCCCTTAGTACAGAGACTATTTGTATCAGACACACACACACACACCTTCTATGCCACTTCTCCTTCGGGGTCGCAGGGGGTGCTGGAGCCTATCTCAGCTGTCATGAAGCAAATACTGTAGAAATTTTTACAGCTCGTTTCTATGTTACACTTGGCCAACTGGATGTAACTGTGAAACCTATTTGGAGAGGACAAATAGAGATGGCAGCTGCTGTTGCCATGCTACTGTGAGTTTGTGTCTCTCCAGCTCAATTCGATACAGATGTGTGACCTACTACCTAGAATTTTGGATTAAAAGAAATGATCAATGAGCCAGGAGATCAATGAGCTGAGTAATGATGGTTATGTGTAGTGTCATCTACTTCCTCTGCCTCCTGCAGATCTACATCCAGTGCCAATTCCTGGCCTGCTTAGACTCAACTTCTAGCAAAACTCCAAGCTTAGTTCCACACCAATATGAATGAGGGTGTCTGCTGGGGCTGCGAGTTAATCACAAGAATTGATATCATTGATTCCTTGATCTCAAGCATCCCGGAATCAAAAGTCGACTTCAAAGTTTTAGACTGAGCTTTAGATTCCACAGAGTGATGTTCAAGTTTGCCAGAACCCAAGTGTGAGATATTTTGTTACTGTCTAGATAGATCCGGTGTCCTTCTCTGTTTCTTGGTTGTTGGAAATGGGATTATTGTGTGGGATCCACTCTTGGAATGGACATCTATTCCCCTCACTTGGAATCAGAATCAGAGCTCCCACAGGCCTGCTGCTCTTCATTTTCTTGCTTCTTGGTGTAAAAGGGCTGGGTTTCTGTCACTGAATCACCATCCTCAGATACTTTACTTGCACATCAGTTCTTCTGATGTTCTGTCTCTTCTGTTCTCATGCTCTGGCTCTGCCTTGGTGCCTCCCAAAATACCTCCTAAATTTGCAACAGTGACTGTCCTTTCCTTTACCCTCCTGTCCTGTCCTTTCCTTATTCCTATTGTCCTGTCCTGTCTTGTCTGGTCATAAAACAATTTCATTGCACCATAATTCAATAAAAATGTGAAAATCAAGGAATTCTCAGGGCTGCTTTACTGGGAACTGTCAAAGCATAAAATTAGGCAGCATCTTAAAGTTTCTTCACTAGACAAAGCATCTCTTTCTTAGATCACTGTACCCTGAATAAACAGTATTTAAGTAACCTCTCAATTGTATACACAATTAAAACATAATTAAGGATCTGTTTAGAGTCAAATGCACCCTTTAACTTAATTGCACATGAGTGTAATCTATGACAGGCCAGAGGTCCGTACTATATGGTGAAATGCAGAAAATACACTTTAGAAAATATTAATTCCTTATACACTAATTCAGGTCAAATGGTAGTAAGCATTTTTGCATTTAATAAGAGTAGAAGGACACATATCTGCTTTAGAAGGAGTAAATACACCAAGAACTAAAAACAATTAAAGAAATACACTGACATGCCCATTAAAGCCACAAAAAAATCTTAAGAGGCCTACAAACATTTCAGCTATTCTTATAAATTGTGTGACAGGATATCGTGAGGAAAAAAACTAAAGGTTAGGGTTATTTCCAGGAAAAAAACTCAAACAAACAGTTCGATCAGAAGAATTAAGAGTTCAAAATCATACCTCAATGAAAAAAAGCAAATCAAGCCTACTGACCTTAATTGTTGGCTAATCTGTGGTAGTTTCATTTAACAGTATTTCAACTACTCTGTTTTGGAAATACCTACCAAGTTTTCAAAGGACAGACCCCTCGTATATCCCCATTTGCAGTCCTTAACAAGTAGAGTTTTCAAGTATAATCTGTTCTTTTACATAAACTATAAATGTAGATATAACTGTCTTCCGCTTCATGATATTCTCGTAAAGATATGAGCTGGGGAGATAAATAAGTAATTGGAAAACTCTTCATACTATTTTCATTTTAGGTAATGGATGGTATACCAGAATATATCAGAAAAAAATGGTGGGTGTTTGTGATTTTATGAGATTTTATATAGTTAAGGATGAACTTGGATTGGAAAAACACGCTTTGTGATTAAACAAAAATTAAACACATTATCATTATATATAATGATTATCGTTATATAATGATAATTCTTATACTTAAATGCAGTCCAGAAACCTCTCAATATCACAATAAATGAAGACTAAATTACTGAGATCAAATATGCATACACTGTAAAAGACATAAAAGAGCACATACTGTGGTACGAACAATAAGGCAATGGACTTCATCAAATCTCAAATTTATAATTGCTTTCACTTGCTTTTTGTCAGCATTTCAAACCAATAAAACATTTTTCTTATTAACAACAGTGTTGTGAATTTCTAGAAAACAGCACATGCAAATGAACATTTATTTGTGAATCAAAGCTTTTTATATGAACCTGTCAGTTCTTCCTCCAAGCTCTGTTAAGGAGGGAGTTAACTGTATGACTGATATGACATCATTTCCTGTATCTAAAACTAGAGTTTGAATTATGCCATCTTAATTCATTCTGCACTTTAGCAAGAGCCAGCATGAACAGAATCTTTATAATACTGCTTCAGTCGCTGTACTGGATAAAAGGTAACCAGAAAATGCTCAGATGTACCTGCGTGACATTATACCAGTGTAACTGCTATACATGCTTATGAATCCTAACAGAACAGTAATCAGTGGGGAAGTTGTGACAGTTTGATCTATTGTTTATTCACAGGTGTTGTGAGAGCAGATGATGTGATTCAGTCAGATATAATCTGGGCTCAAATGGGTCAATCAGCCACAATTGAATGCAGACACACAAAGGGTGCAACTTACAATGAGATGTACTGGTACATTCAGCACCAAGGAGAGTCTATGAAGCTTGTTGTTATCACAGCCACCTATATCCAACAACCAGAGTTTGGAGAAGGTGTTCATGAGAATAAATTTTCAGCCAGTAAAACAGTTGCTGAGAGTGGATCATTAACAGTGACAGATCTGGATTCTACTGACAGTGCTGTGTATTACTGTGCAGTGAGAGAACACAGTGTCATCACCACAGGGGGAAGCTGTACAAAAACATACTGTGTGCTGTGTGTGTGTGTTTTGCATTTTGCCATAGTTTGTTGTATTGCATTTTGCCACAGTTTAACACAGTGTAATTAACTGATTTCAAATTTCAAATTACTTCTATCAAAATGTAATTGAGAATTTATTGGAAAAGCTACGTAGTAGTCATTGCATTACTTTAGTTTCAATCACAGTAAACATTATTTAAAAGACTTGTCACTATTCCTGCCTCTGGACAAAACACAGCTACAGATATGCTTCAATAAAACTATAAATTTGGCTATTGCTATTTGAAAACCTTCTCATATTTACAAAAAAAATTGTAAATTATGTACAATGATCATTTAGAAATTTTATGAACAATAAATTTGTTTGTAATGCATTATCTTTATGTTTTAATGCATTGCCCTAAAATGTTTGAGTAATGCAAGCAATGAAATTATTGTTATGTGAGTATCTATAAGGTGATTGCAAGAATGTAAGCTGTAATACATCACAAAAATTATAATATAATAATTATATATATATATATATATATATATATATATATATATATATATATATATATATGTGTGTGTGTGTGTGTGTATATATATAATATAATATTATATATATATATACACACACACACACACTTCACCACAATGTACTAAAGTTGTACTGAGCCTCATGAACTTGTTTTGAGGACAAGCTGCTACAATTTCTGTAACAGACTGGGGGCGCTCTAATTCATGTTTGGAGCACGGTGTACTTATGATGATGCTTGTAATGCTCTCTTACAATAGTGTCCGGTCTTCATGTCAGGAAGATCTTCCTAACCAGTTTCTAAAGTGCAGACTCTTCAGCATGAGGAGACAGATCCTGATTGTGCTGACTGTCTTACACTCAGTCTCAGGTAAACCTTTCAGATAGTCTGATGAAGCCAAGTATTCTGTTATTTTAGACTGTACACTAAAACACACCTTCTTTGTTTTCCAGGACAGAACTATGACATTCATCAGAATCCCTCTGTGTTGTTTGGTTATTCTGGAGAATATCGTCAACTCCACTGTAATCACAGTGTTTCAAACTTTTACAATATATTATGGTACCAGCAGTCCATTGGTTTGCCAATGTATATTACAAAAATCCAAATGTTGAAAACTCTTTCGAAGGCCACTTTAATGTGTCTGGAGATGGTGCTAAACACTCTACTCTTCATCTCCTCAAACTGAGACCTGCTGAAGACAGTGCCGTGTACTACTGTGCTGCTAGTCAAGCACAGTGCTCCAAGAGTCCTCACTCTTCTACAAAAACCTCAAGCGCTACTGAAATGGTACTTACTTTGATAGACCTCACATTTCTTCTCCTTACATAAAAATGTTATATTGATATTCACAAGGGCTGGGAGGGTTACTCACCAGGGGATATTTTGGTTTTTCCATTTGAAAAACAAATTATTCAGTAAATGCATGAAATAAATGTAAATTATTATGGTATTTATTTATTTATTTATTGTAAAAGTTCCCCTCAAATGAACAGAAAATGTGTTTTATGATCATACACATATTGTTATATGTTTACAATTTACTGCTGAAAGCCAAAAATCTTAGCCGCTCTATTTCTTTTACAACAACGATTTTTACAGAACATATGACTGAAGACACGCCTTTTTTAATATAAGGGTTTAAAATTACATTACCCATCTGTTCAACTGGAGAGAAGACAGTTACAGCTCTCATATGATGCCCACCTTTTGAATGTAGCTTATGAAATCTAAAAGTTATGAAGAATATGACAAAATGTATTTTGAAGCCACCGGTGGTCTCAAGGAGTTAAAAAGGTTTAAAAAATTTATCTTTTCACAGATTACTAATTATCTGTTTAAAAATTTAACTATAACCTAATCCAAAGGATTACAATTTGAATGTACTGCAATGTGATCACTCTCCATTACTTTGGAGATACTTATCATTTTAAAGTCATATATCTTCACAAAGACAAGAAAAAAATCAAGAAATGTTCATCACTAATTTTACTTAACACAAAGAAACCAGGAAAACTGCTCTGTTTCATAAAACAAAATGAGAGGTTATGGGTGACTTAACTGTTTGTTTTATTTGTGCAATGTGTATGTCCATTTGCAAATCGATAGAGAAGCCAGGACATAATCAGCTGATATTGACACACAAATCATCTCTGATCTCATTTTTAACAAAATAGTCAGATCTAATTAGAGTAATACATGGCAAGAGCAGTGAGAAAGGCAACAAGCTCTGAAATCAAGGCACAGCTCTCCAGGAAAATGTTTTTTTAAGAAAAATGAAAAGAAATGGTGCATCCAGATCAGTACAAACAATGCCGTTCGGTTGCTCAGTGGTGGTGAGCGCCCTATTCCACATCATTTTATTACATAACTTCTTTTGAGACCCCTTACCATAACTATTCTATTCTGGCCATTCTAAAAAGTCTGACTGGACATTACTTATATAATATCTGATAAAAGGCCTGTACTGGATCATGCTTCATACTGGTGTGTCACTGTTTGTGATGTAATTTGTAGGCACTGCTTTATCAGCTCTCTGGACTTTTGGCAGTGCACAGAATGCATTGTGTACTGTGAGTGTAAAAGGCATTAACTTCACATGAGAACTAAGTAGGATCTGACTGGTTTTGTTACAAATAATCAATCTACACATATTAACATTTTACACGTTTCATTTGAAAACTACTAAAATAATAAATTCTATGAAAGAGATCAAATTGAAACCGCTCACACATGGTAACGCTTTTTTAATATTTCAGAACTGTTAATGTTAAGTCCGTTCAGCATAAACTTCTGGCAGGTTTACATTGAACAAATGTGATGTGCAGCTAGACAAACTGTGGAAAATGTCAAGCTTACCCTGTAATCTATAATCTGATTACTGTCTTTTTTATTGTTATTGTAATGGATTTTGTAACATCTATTCCATCACTACCATACCCTGATCTTTACATAAGTAAATAGCAATATCACACCTGACTTAACCTCTGCTGAATCACTGAAAATCATATAATTTGTAGCTGATCTATTATTACTGCAAAAGTTGCTCCTGTCTTATATGTGGGCGTTTCACTTTGCAACAGTGGATATATAATCTCACAGTCACTACATATGCTCACACTGGATCAGGAAGAGTTAAGATTATGATTATTTTAATCACTTTTACTGCAGCACTCATCTGCCTTACCGGTATACCTGTAGACTTTACATCTTATTTTAAAGCCTAGTTTTATATTTAAAGGTCATGTTATAATACAGTTCACATGTACTGTTTACTAAATTAACTCAGTGTATTATTTTAATACAGGATGCATTCCTGGTGGTAAAAATGTTCACCAGAGCCCTCTTCATTTGATTTCATCCCTCAATAATAGGGATGAATCTGCAGATCTTCACTGTTCTCACTCCATTCAGGACTACTGGGTTATGTTGTGGTACAAACAGTCTGAGAACAACCAGTTACATCTTCTTGGATATCTGAATATGGATTCAAAATATCCTGAAGAAGCACTAAAATCCAAGATCGCGTTAGATGGAGATGGGCGTAATAACGGCACACTTACTGTCAAAAATCTGCAGCCGAACGACAGTGGAGTTTATTTCTGCGTAGCAAGTCAGACACAGTGTTGCAGATCATTGTGCTCTTTAACAAAAACCTTCTTCCTTCAGAGCTACACTATTTTTTATCTACTCAGGCCCAGTTCTATGGGTGGTGCAACAGCAAGCAAACATTGCATTTAAATTGTGCACCCTTAGATGAGCTTTAGGTGAAATATACTCAGATAGCCTGCTTAACTTAGCTTTGGGGCAGTCGTGGGCTGGAGGTTAGGGAACCAGCCTCGTGACCGGAAGGTCGCCGGTTCGATCCCCAGAGCCAACAGCACATGACTGAGGTGTCCTTGAGTAAGACACCTAACCCCCAACTGCTCCCCGGGCGCCATGGATTGGGCTGCCCACCGCTCCGGGCAAGTGTGCTCACTGCCCCCTAGTGTGTGTGTGCCCACTGGTGTGTATGTGGTGTTTCACTGCACGGATGGGTTAAATGCGGAGGTGAAATTTCCCCGTTGTGGGACTAGTAAGTGTCTCTTAATTTTAATAACGCCTACCATAGACCTGTACTGTAGTGTGAATACATTTTAGTTATGTAGAAGTCTACTATGAAGGCTAATTAGTCTACATTGTGCTTATACATCTGATAAAACATGGATAATTCATGTTATCACTGCAAACGGCATATTGTACTACAGTTAGCATTCTCTTGTCAATAGCATAGTGCATGTTCGCTCATGTCAGGGAAATGAATCAAGCATAGCAAGTAGGCTTACTGTCATGTAGCGTGAAGTTCATGGACAATTTTTTTTTTCATGTAATCCCGGTCACTCATTTACATATAGTTTTTAACCACATATTTATAAATCACAGGAACTGTCTAAATATATGAAATACCTTTTAAGGGCATGGCCACTGATAAATTTCAACAGAATGTGTTTTTACAGCCAGGATGAAGACTGTACTCACACATTTCCCCAAACAGCGTATATTCCACATTACCCAAACTTCTGAACAAGTTAAGTGCTCATCAGCAATGCACTTCTAAAATTCACCACAAGGAGGTGCCATGATGATGTTTAGAGGTAGCTCTATATTATATTACATAAAGTCAGACATTTAACCTTCAGTACCGTGTCATGACTGCCTGAAGCAGGAATGAATCCAACATTGACATTCAACATGATCAAAGTTGACTGCATTATTTTTTTTTTAACATTCCTATTTGGTAAGATTTCAAATATTTAATCTTTGATGAATTTATAACACCTATATTAATATATATTCTCTTTTTCCAGGGTTTTCTCATTGTAATAGTGTCATCCAGACTCCTCTTCATCTGTTTGAAAACCGTGATCAATCTCCAACGATTGAATGTTCTCACACAGTAAAGAATTATGATCAAATCTACTGGTACAAACAAACCCAAAGCCAAGAGTTGACTCTGTTGGGATATGTCTATGGAAGGTCAGAACCCAAAAAAGAACGAGAATTTGAGACTAAAGTGAACATGACTGGAGATGGATACAGCAAAGTCTCTTTGACCATCATAAATCTTTCACTCACAGACAGTGCAGTGTATTTCTGTGCTGCATATTACACAGTGCTGCAGAGCTGCTCTATTGCAATGCAAAAAGGCCCTTGAAAAATTGCCAGTACAGAAGTGTTGAGACGTTAGCAACACCTGGATTTGTGGCTGCTTTTGACCCACAGCCAGGTTCCACAAAATAATAAGCACTTGTACAAACTTAGAAGTAACCGTCAAAGTCATCTTTATGGGTATATGTTATGACACTTATCATTTCTAATTAATTGTCCCTTTTTTAATCCATTTTTAAAAATGACAACACTGAGATAATAATAAATATTGGACAAACCACTTCCCATTAAATTACCTACAGATACTTTAAGTATTTATAATGTTAAGGTTAGGTTAATTTTACATTAGGGCTAGTGTTCAGGTTTAAGGTTCGATTTGATACAATTATTACATCGATTACACTCAAAGGGAAATTCAACTGATTTTTCAAAATTTCTGCATAATTAAACTGTTAATATATAAACAAGTGTTTAATAATTCCTCTAAAGACACATATAAGAAAGTTACATGCAAAGGTTACAAAGGAATCCACTACTTCATGCTCAAAACAGTTTAATGATAAGATTTTGGACTAAAACATACTTTAAGAACTTCACATTGCTTTAATTTCATACTTATAGCAGAAAAGAAATAGCAGTGTTATTATATTCCAACACTATAAACAGTATCATGCACAATTAAAGCTTGTGAATTCAACATCACCATCACTCTAAAGAAATCTGACTCCAGTTGCCCTTTTGTATTTATTAGATATTTAGCTGAATGTAAGTTAAAGACAAGATGAGCGTTCTTTTTTCTTCTGCCTCTTCTGTTTCTTCTGTCTCTTCTGTTTCTTTTGTCTTACCTATTGCCTGTCTACTCTGGTTACTTTTCCCTTATGTTAAATTGCAGAGTGCCCAATAACTGACCACACAGTCAGCAGATGTCTACTTCAATGAGATGTTTTCTTACAATAGATCGAGTCCTTGTCCCTAGTAGTGACACAAACAGCTACTTGTAGGGGTTACAGAATGTCTACTGTCATTTGTATAGGTGCAACAGCCACTTGTATACCTCACAACAGAAAGTATGTTGTCCTGACATAATCCTTAACAGATGAACCAATAACTGTAGGGCAAATACTCATAATAAAGTCCTGCTTGGGAAACCTTCTGGGCAGATTGAGTTTGGCGGCAGAAATGAACAGCATGCTCTTCAGATAAAATCATCATTCCTATGAAACCTGGTCTCCTGACTCTCTTCAATGGCAAAGACAAAGATTTACGACAGTATCTCCACAACATCCACAGTGCACTGTCAAAGGATTACTAAAATAATATTCTAACCAGCAATATTATCCTAACAGGTACGGTAGCTAGGAGAACGCACCATTATTTGGACAAATTTTGTACTGACTACAGGTTTGCACCAAGTTGCTATGCATTAGCATGCTTTGATTTTGACACAGTGCCTGTGTAGCTAAACATCTGTAGGTGGTGCTGTAGCTTTACTGATTTACTGAAGTGGGAGAAGGTTACAGTCCGATACATCTCTCAGATCCAGAAAAACTGTTCAATCCATGAAAATATGTCACAGCATTAAAGTGAGACTGATCTATTCCAGCCACATAACAGGTCAGTCCATTAACAGTGAAGTTCTGTGACCTCCATATGATGTTATAAAGAGCTCCGGCCAAACTGCTCCAATCTGTCTATAACAAAATAGTATCAAAAACACGGCTAACAAAACATCCACCTCAAAATAGCCAAAAAAAAAAAAAAAAAAGGCAAAGAATGAAAGGAAGAAGCTTGCTGGGGAAAGAGAAACGTCTGGAAGCTTGGAGAACTTTCAATTTCACATTCATGGGTGTGAAATGTCACATCCTGCCTGACCTGCTGATAATATGACACCAGCTCCTGTGTCAACGTTTAGTCACTTAGCTTAGCTGTTAGTGATGACTTTCTTCCACTAGGTTGACTCAGCATGATCAAATTTCTCTTTAAATTCATCATCTCCTTCTGCTGCCTCCCAGGTAATATCAGTAGCATATTATAAGTAGACCAATTAATATTAAAACCTCTTAATACATAAAATATAAAAAGCATCACTTTTCCTTCATCCTAGGTCTCTTAATTTGCAACAAAGTTGATCAGAGTCCTGCCGATGTGCTGTGTCTGCCCAAGACGATGATAAAGCTCACATGCAACCACAGCATCTCTAACTATGATACAATATTGTGGTATCAGCAAGTGCATGGAGACACCAGCCTGAAACTCATTGGTTATGCAAGATACAGCACTAGTAAGGATATAGAGAAAGAATATAAAGATAATTTTAACATCACTGGAGATGGGAGTTCATCAGCTTCTCTACACATTAAACAAGCAAGACCTGTCAAGGACAGTGCGATGTACTTCTGTGCAGCTTACTATGCACAATGCTACAGATGGCCTAACGTAAGAACAAAAACTTATTGATGTATTCACCTGCATATTTCAGTACATCTTTTAGCAACAACAGACATCCTACCAAACAGGAAGCTAGATAATAAAATTTTCGATTTTTTTTTTCTTTGATCGTTTCAACTTTCAGGGAGTGGTGAAGCCAAAACAGTTGTTTTAAGCTCTGTGCTGATGTAGCATTTGACTATTTTGCCGTTATTCATTAATTAATTTATTTTAAAATATATTTAGCAAGATTGATGAATAAATAAAAACAAGAAACCACCATGAAAAAATATTACTGACATAATTTATGATGAATAAATTGGTGAAACTATAAACATTTCAGTCTTGAATCCTCCCTTGACTAGTACCACCAACGTATGTGGATTGGACCTGTTGCACCAAGTTTGGCCAACTGGTAGGAGGGGATGTCACCAAGGAATGTTTTTTGAGACGGCTCTTTACTTTACTTTTACTGTGGCTGACAAGACCCAGCACACTGCAAATAGAAATAGAAACGGAGCTGTAAACACAGAAAACAGTCTCATCACAATAAAAACATTTGCGCTGTATTTTACAAATGCTCTACAAAATAATAAAACATGCTGCAAATTCCATCACCAGCTCTTCAGTGTTTCTAAATATTGCAAAGTATTTGCGAAATGTAGTTCAGGTGTAGTTATTCCTATGAAAGTGCTTTCTGTATTTACAGTGTGTTTGTGCAAAGCAGTTCTGGTGTAATCAAGCTGATTAAAGTATATTCAGCGCATTTATGAGTTTGCAACGTTTTTTTTATTGAACTATGCATTAGGTCTTGTTGGCTACCACACTCTGACTCTGCCTGCAGGCATTAATGTTAGGTTAAATCTCATATTATGAAGAGCCTGTGTCAAAGTGAGGTGATTAAGGATGATGCTGTTGCTGTCTAAAACAACTCATTTATATCCAAAACAGTAACATTACTGGTGAAGTCAAAACACTCTTAACTTTTAATGCAAGTTAATGTCAAAACGTTTTATTCCAAGTAATCTTGGACCATTCCTATTGGTCCACTCATCATGACATTTTCATGTAACGTAAAGGACAGCTGCTGTCTTTACATGATAGAGATATACTACATATTTCATTGGACAGTAATAATATATTTGATGAACCACAAAAATTTGAGGAATAGCGCCCAGCCTTGGCTCCTGTAAGTCCTGCAGAACCACATCCAATGCCAATTCCAGGCATGCTGGGCTCCAGTTTCTAGCCAAACACCAAACCTAGTTCCAGCTGAAGAGTGATCTGGTTCCCCCATTCTTCTGACCTCCTCTGCTTACATCCTTTGAAATGTCAAACACTGACCAAACCTTTGGTTTCTATATTATTAGTTGGTTGTGCATTCAAATCACTTCAGTTCAGTTTAAAGTGTACCTTTTACAATGGTCACCACAATGCAGTTTTACAGAAACCAAAGTTTAAACCCAAGTGGTCAGTGGCAGGAAAGGAGGAACCATGACTCAAAAGAGGAACCTATCAGTATCTGGGCCTCAAAGCAGACTGGAGTTAAAATAAGAGAAGATGTTATGAGTAAGAATACACAAAGCAATTAAAACATCCAGATCCAAGAGTTGGGGCTGTGAGAAGTTTGATATGTATAGGTGAATTACTCCTATAACTCACTATATGATCTTCTATATAGAAGATACTTCAGGCTGGCTGAGAACAGATCAGATGAGAGAGGCGTGGCAGAGTTGTTAAGAGCTGAATCCTCTAGAGGTCACACTTCACCACTGCCACTTACAGTAGTATTTGATTTACCTTGAATAGAACAAAGAGCATGGCTGGAATAACACTTTTAATTCTACTTTTACCAACTGGTAAGGCAATATATCCTTGTATTACGCGATTTTCATATTGATAAATTTTGTTTTAAACTTACATAGAATGCATGTTAAATACATCCATCTGGTGACAATTTGTACAAATCATCTGAATAGAATTGCAACTGCTCGCATTATATTTCCCCTCTATTATATACAGTGTTAAATATACTCTCATTTTTGGTTTTGTTTCAGGTTTGTCTTTAAAACAATCTCCTGATATTTTTGCAAATGAAGGTGAAAACGTGACCCTGAAGTGTGCTCAAATCAAGACCACATATAATGGCATGTACTGGTTCAGACAGAGACCTGCTGTACCACTGGAGCCCATTGCATACTACTATATTAACATGCCAACAGTGGAAGATAAATTTGAGAAAAAAGTGTCTGCTGTACGTACAGGAGCTTCTCTGGATCTCACTGTGAAGACAGTGCAGAGCACAGACAGTGCTGTCTACTTCTGTGCAAAGCAGGATGCACAGCAAGAAGGCCTAATCTTTAACCTCAACAAGAACTACACCACCTTCTTCACAACAGACACTCAACCAACACCTGCAAGCTGCAGGACAACAAAATGACACCGTAAAAATAAAAAAGGATGTATACATAAAAGGGTGCCAAAAGCTCTATGATCGAGGGGAAACAATGCTGTGATATCACTTCCTGTCATCTCAATTTTGTAGACAAGTGTTCTGTTGATCTTCTCCGCTGAAAGGAAGAGAGATCACCATGATCATTCTACTCTTTTTATCTCCTGCCATATTGTCTGGTAAGACTTAAACTCAGTTTTAACTTTCTGTGATTATTACTAAAGTAATTGAGGTCATTAAAAGTCACCTTAATTAATGTGTTCTTGTCTTTAGGTTTGGTTGCATGTCATCAGGTTGAGCAGTCCCCTCCTCATCTACTGAAGAATCGCACAGAATCTGCTAAACTCTCCTGTTCGCACTCAGTCAAAGAGTTTGAACACATACTTTGGTTTAAGCAGTCCAAAGATGGGAAATTCATTTATCTTGGATACCTCAACCTCAAAAATCCTTATCCAGAAGATGAATATAAAGGCATAATTCAGCTTGATGGGAATGGAAACAGTGCTTCCACGCTCACCATTAACAATCTAACACCAAAAGACAATGCTGTTTATTTCTGCGCAGCACGGAGACACAGTGTCTCAAGTCTCATCCTTCCTGCACAAAAACATACAGCTCAGTAAGAATGTACATGAGAGCAGTGCCTCTTACACACCTGCAACAAACCACTCAAATATCAGATGCTGTGAAACACATGCTCTTGTCTTTAGTCTGTACTATCTTTCCTACATTTCCCCATATTCTTGAATGTTATGTTTATGGATTATTTCACCAAATTGGTTCAAAAACCTTTTAGACTTCTGACTGGACTTGGACTTTGGAGTTACCGTATACCTTATTTTTCATTTAACTTAAAGTAAATGATTGCACATTCCAGTTGTCACTAATCTGTCACAACAGCACCACAACTTTACAAAATGTGCCAGGAATGACAATTTTAGGTCAATTTGAGCAGAATTCAAAAACACTGGCCAGTGCATGAGTAGCAAGTACAGTTTCAGGTGTACACAAATATCATAATATTTAGCATGTCATCATAACATTAATAACATGTTATAATGAGGCATCAGAGGCAAATGTACTTTATAAAATGTCTAATAAGTGTCAACCAGGCTGAAACTTGTAAAAGTAAAGTAACGTAACTGCCACCCATCACAGTTTTGTCAGCGATCTAGCTAGACCTGTATCGTTCAAATGTTATTTAGGCCCCTTCTCAAATAAATGTACATTAGTAGTTCAAATCATGTACAGTTTATTGTTACACATTCTTCATTATTCAACTGTTAAACTTAAAAATTATTCACCTACACTGAAGGTGACTGATATCACTGAAGGAATAGATCTGAAGAACGTTAAGGAGATACTATCAGTTAAGGAGATACTATCAGTTAAAATCAATACCAAATTTGATTGAGAAAACTGAGAAAATATATTTGTCATTACAACCATGAAATTCTGTCACCCAACTGTAAACATGCATACAGAGCAAAATCACAGTCTTTCTGATGGCACCAACTGAGACTGAATTCATCTATACTTTGTATAATCAAATAATATATTTAGGGCCTTGCACCTTGTATAAGAGAGAGGAGACAACACTGCTTGACTTCAATACATTTGCTTGATCTGTGTCTGTTGTAAGTGGATAAATCTGGTCTTACTAGATCTGTGTTTAATACAGATTATAAAGAGACAGACCTGCTGTGTGCCCACGTGACCAAATAGTCATTTTTGATCACCATTTTTCTGTCTGTCACTACTAAAAGTTTATGATGAACAGACATTCTGGGGCCATGAAAAAAAACCCTCCCCCTCCTCCTCAGTGCAGGCTTGGCCTTCCCATAAATAATCCTTTAGTGAAAGTCTACTAATAATGCAACGAGGAGATGGAGGAGCTGACATGTTTTTGATGTCATTTCCTCAAACTGAACTTCAACAGCAGTGTGGAGCTCACACCCTCTTCTGCCATTATCACGATTCAGTATGATCAGTGTTATCATCACCTTAACTTTCTCACTTCGGTGGACTCCAGGTATAATATTTTACAAAATGCTAAAGATAATGGTACCTGATTTTTTTCAGTGACCAAAAACTAAACTCGTCATTTGTTGTCTATTAGCTTTTTCAGAAGACAATGGTGTCACTCAAAGCCCCAGAGTACTCTGGGTTGAGAAGGGAAATTCTGCTGAAATTAACTGCAGCCAAACTAAAGGTGCTGCCTACTCTCAGATGTACTGGTTTCAACAGCAACAAGGGAAGCCCATGGAGCTCATAGTATTTACAACAACCAGTAGAAAAGATTTTGGCTCCTCTGATCAGAACAAATTCTCTGCCACTAAAGAAAAAGCTGAAAGTGGATCTTTCACTGTGAAGAATGTGGAGTCAGACGACAGCGCTCTGTATTTCTGTGCAGTGAGCCAACACAGTGATATAGTCCTATTACACTGCTGAACAAAAACACCTGTTTTGATGTTACTGTATTGACTATTAGAACAGACAGGGGGACTCTTCACCTAGTTAATGAATGGTATCCTCTCATTATTCCAATCAAGGAGCGAATGAGCATATTACAAATCAAACCAATCTCATGGACCTCTTGCACAGGCCTTAACCCTTTGAAACTTAAGCTTTTTTATTTAGTTATTAATCATAAAACCTCATACAGTTACTAAGTGTATGATGGGCATTTAGGCTTTAAGGGAGTTGCAATATTCAGTAAGTACTATTTTGGAGAACAATGCTGGACCTCAATCAGTGCACCTTGGTAGAGGCTTAGATGTCTACACTGATTCTCTATATTTGAAATGAAAGAGGGTATACTTTGGCATGGTTCACAATAATCCTTTATGGTTTCTATATGGACCTTTTTTGAAAATGGTTCTATATAGCCCCAAAATGGTTCTTCTATTATTACAAGTTTGAATCGTGACAATAGTAGAACATTTTTTAGTACTCCCATCAAAAACATAGAACCATCGTTTTTAAGAGTGTAGATCAAGATTTTTTTCACAATACAGGGAAAAAGAAAAAAGGAAAAAAACTGTTTGTTGTTGTACATTCCATTTATTACACATGATATATATTAATAAATAAGTTGCAAATTTAAAATATAAATTTGTAAATGATACATCTCATTAATACATCGCTTCAAATATTATTAATTATTATAATCTTATAGTCTTACTTCAACTTTGCATCGTAACTTTTGGAGGCAAATAATGGTGAGGATAGTGTCTGTCTTCTTCTTTAAAACTTATTCTGAATCACTACCTAAAGTCAATTGAATATAAACCAAACAACACACATTTATTCTGTATTATTAAATTAAAGTATTCAGATCATTAATCCACCAGTTCAGCCATCATGGAAAGGATCAATTAGATTGTCAATTAGAAGTAGAGAACAGATTTTATTTAAAGCAGGGTTCTCAAATTCAAATAGCCTGGGGGCCACTAGCCAGACGGTCTTATCCAAGAGAGGCTGGTAGAAAAAAGGTAGGGAAAAGTAAATATTACTACTATTATTATTACCTTCATCATCATCATCATCATCATCATCATCATCATCATCATCATCATTATTATTATTAATTGTAGCAATATAAATACACTGTCTAATAAACATTGTAGCATTTAACTGGATCAAATCAATCTAATAGAGAGCAGCTGTATCCGCTCTCAGTGGATTTTGACATGTTGCATCTAACGCAGTGTCATGACTGAATCAGGCCCATGGTGGACCTGCTGGCCAGTGCTTTGAGATTCATAATGTAGAGAAAGGACTGTTTCCTTATTTTAAAGGTTTAGTTGATATTTAATAATAATAATAATAATAATAATAATAATAATAATAATAAAGGAGTTTCTAATTACCTTATCACACTGAAAATACAAGAGAAATCCAGAATTTCTAGAAGTCAATTCAGTTTAAGAAAAAAAACAAAATCTGATGTCATGATTACTGGCACCCCTATCAAATCTTAAGAACAAATTAATAACTCAGGCATGTTCCTATTTATACTCCTTCTGAGTGTTCAAGAACAATGAAGCAGTCTTCCATGACTACCTGGTTCACTGGGGTAGTAATATGACACAGAGCACAAATTTGCATGTACATCATGAAGTGTAGAGAATAAACAAATCAAACAGACAATAACATTTTGATCATAATAAATCTGACAATACCTATTAAAATAGCTACACACCTAAAAATTCTCATATTCACTGCTATGACCATAATTAACAAGTTTGAAAAAAATCAGCAGTAGCTGACCAGCCTAGCAGAGGACGTGTATTTATTTACCCCCATGCACAGGGAAGAGAACAGCTAAAGAGGCAACAGCTATTTGGAGAGTGTATCAGAAGAAAACCTCTTCTTTGAAATGTTTTGGGGCTGTTTTTGCGCCAAAGGCCTTAGGGAACCAAAACAATTAAAACCATTCCAAATTCACACAAAAATGATTCAGTGCCCAAAGAAACAAGCTTTTTGCATTGCCACCTCACTCCCCTGACCAAACCCTCACAAAAATGTATTTTGAGTGTATGACCATTATTACTATACTACTAACCAGGTCTTTCTTGTAACTCCGCCCTACACATAAAGATATGCTAATTAACACATTAACACTTATGAACTGCTGACCAACTGGCCCAATTTCTGTAATGCTTATCAACAGGAATGTGGTTTGTTTTTTGCCCTCATAGTATGCTATTGAAATTTGTGAGGAAGCCCAGTCACATGTTTTGCATCATCAGATATTACAGTGTAAGTTCAGTCTGTGTTTAGGAGCTCCTCCAGAAACAATGCGCAACATGATCAGAGTGGGCAGGACTTATGTTTTTGTGCTATGTCTAATTGGTACAGATTTAAAGATGGAGTTTATTTAACCAATGTCACATTTTGTTTGCATGCTTTGTATCTTATTGTCTGATTATCTTCTGTCATTCCAGGGTTTTCTCAAAGTAACCATGTCCTCCAGACTCCCCTTCACCTGATAACGAATCAAGAAGGATCTGCTATGATCGAGTGTTCACACAGTATACCAAGTTACAATCAAATTAACTGGTTCAGACAAACCCAAGCCCACCAAGAGTTAACTTTAATTGGATATCTGATAGGAAAGGGAGGACAGCAAACGGAGGAAAATTTCAGAAATAAAGTGGAGATCATTGGAGATGGATACAGCAATGTCTCTTTGACCATTAAAAATCTGTCACTCACAGCCAGTGCAGTGTATTTCTGTGCTGCGAGTTACACGGCGCTGCAGAGCTGCTCTGTTCAGTGCAAAAACATCTTTGATGAATTGCCAAAATAAACTCCACTCTAAACATCTTAACACCTGCTTCTGCGGCCTGCTTTTGGTCCACTGCCAGTTTATTTTCATAAGCACAAGTCTAAATTCACTGCATTATATGTAACTGCTGTTTATTCAGGATTCATCGTGATGGAGGAGTTAAAATGGTTTTGATGTCATTTCCTCAAGCTGAACTTCAACAGGGTACATCAACAGCACTTCCAGTCATACCCTCTTCTGCTGTTATCATGATTCAGTATGATCAGCATTATCATCACCCTGACTTTCTCACTTCAATGGACCCCAGGTAACACATTCTACTAAATAATGCAAACAACTGTGCCTAATTTTTCATGTATTAAAAATAATACATTTTTGATAATTGGTTGTCCAATAGGTTTTGCAGGAGACAGTGGTGTCACTCAAAGCCCCACAGTACTCTGGGTTGAGAAGGGAAATTCTGCTGAAATTAACTGCAGCCATAATAAAGATGCTAGCTACTTTCAGATGTACTGGTTCCGACAGCAACAAGGGAAGCCCATGGAGCTCATAGTATTTACAACAACCGCCACCAAAGATTTTGGCTCCTTCGATCAAAACAAATTCTCTGCCATTAAAGAAAACACTGAAAGTGGATCTTTCACTGTGAAGAATGTGGAGTCAGATGACAGCACTCTGTATTTCTGTGCAGTGAGCAAACACAGTGATATAGTCCTATTACACTGCTGAACAAATACACCTGTGCTGATGTTACTGTAATAACTATCAGAACAGATGGGGGACTCCTCACCTAACTAATGAAGAGGACTCGTTTTGTTATTCTCTGATTAAAAAGGCTGAACTGGGCCAATTAATCATGCCAGGAATGTGGTCCAAGTCAGGCCTGGCTTGGCTTTTGTAAAACGGCAACCAATCTAAAGTATATTAAAATGCACAATGTTTTAGATAATCATTTAAGTTATTATTAATAATAACTGAGGTAAACAAGTATTCCACCAAGAAATGTTGTTCCTTTAGAGTGCAGTATTGTTGCTAAACAGCCACTGACCGCTGAAGGAGGAGAAGAGTGTTCGGGTGCCAAGCACTGTAAACTGCAGACATTTCATGATTTATATTATGAGCCTAAAACATTCAAAAACACAGCAGCATTTCATGTCTGGGACAGCACGCTCTCCTAGCCCTGTCCATGAAGGCCAGAGACAGGTCAGTTTTTACTACCTTTAGCCAAAAAAGGCTTTCTTAAAATCTGTAGCCAAATGAAGTGGTTTAACTCTGTGCAACAGAGGCCTCATAAATACAGAAGTATGGATTCCGAATACAAAAAACTACACAGCAACTGTAATTTTTTATTCAATACTTGTCAGCGTCGATGCACTTCAGTGGAGAATTGCGCTCATGAAACTTGGAAATTCAATTGCATATTTTACATCATTATCATCAGATAGCACAGTGTAATCTCAGTCTGAGGTAGGAGTTCCTCCACAAATGAGGTTCAACATGATCAGAGTGGGTAGCATTTACCTCCATCACTCGAACATATGTTATCACTGTTATCAGTGAACAGAGCATACATTTCCACTGCTTCACTGCTATCTTAACAAGACTAAGGACTGCATAAAAAGACATGAATGAAAAGTAAAGTCCTCCTTCTCAGCTTGGACAAAATGAATCAGTTGGGAGAGATCTGTTTTTCTCTTATCTTTTATCATGTTTTACTTTCTTGTTCATTGATTTTTTTTTGTCTATTAAGTGAAACTAGTAGTTTGAAAGTATGTCCATCAACATCATAATACATTACTGACATTTTGATTGGCTTTCATGAAACTTGTGTCACAATTTGAGCTGTTTACAGCAGCTTCAAAAGAGCAACATTATGCTTTACATTATACAGCTCAAGTGCAATTTAGTTTCAAGCAACTCCGCCATGTTTCATATTAAAATGCTCTGTTATCTTCAGTCCTACTTTCCAAAACTGCTGCAGCAACTTTTGCAGCTGTAAATTTTTTGCACGCCTTTTTACAAGTATCCAATGTTGACGGAATGAAGAATGAAAGGTTTCCGATGTGATGGCTAAGTCCTTAGTGTCCTAAGTGCCCATTAGTCAATTTCATACGAAATGTAGACGGACACACAAATCCACATATTACACACAGTGAGAGGCAGATGACATGCATTTCATCCCCTCTCCACAGCCTCATAACTCTGGATGTGACTGACATACAATCTCACAACATGGATGGAATCAAAAATACGGACTTTACAGATATAGGAAAATCTGTATCATTTGATCTGAATCATATTTCTACGCTGTATCATGAAGACAGATAAACACACAGAGAAACATAAAATCTGATGCATAGGCAAGTTTGTGGACCCCAGAGAGTTAACCTTTTCAATCTAATTTTACTGTGATAGTAGCAGTTACTCTAGCGTGATTGTTCTACTGTTAGATGTAGATGGTGATGTTGACTTAGCCTTTCAACCCCTTATACATCCAAGGCCTGCCAGCAGGCCCCAAGTTTTATCATACACTTCCATAACCTCAGAATTGCTCAATCAGTTTGCACTGAAGACCCTGTAGCTACTGAATAATAAGTCTTAGCACATAACAAGCCTAGGATTATAAGGGGTTAACATTCATAAAGCGATACACTTGTAGAAAAAAATATTCAGGGGTTAAATCCTTAAGATTATAAATTAAGATGGTTAATTTAAGATTAAGTTTGTTGATTATAAATGTCCACCAGGTGGATGAGCTGTTGCAAGCAACTATTTAGGGACACTGAGAATCACGCAAAGAGAATAATATCAATAACAAGGTAAAAATAAATAAAATGTGTTCTTTACTTACTGGCCTATGAGATGTTACTTACACAACTGAATCATCATCAATCATCAAATACAAAACTGTGGATTAACATGTTCGTTGCAATCACATAAAATAATATTTATAATTGGAGAGAGATTTGTGATCCACTTGTGCTTCAATTTACAACATGAAACATACAGTGTGTGACCATGCAGTTAAAGGATTAAGAAAAAGAGGGAAGAAGTCATAGGTTTCAATCATAGATTGGAAAAATAAAAACTAAAAATTATACAGCATCACTACTCATCTTTACAGGTGATCCTATAACTCAATCATAATTTATAAACTGTATGCTCCTTATTATGCTCTTTTTATGTTGATTCCAGCAAGTGAAAGAGGGATGCCGATGTCATTTCCTCAAGCTGGTCTTCAACAGGATGCATCAGCAGCAGTCTGGAGCTCATAACCTCTTCTGCTGTCATTACGATCCAGTATGATCAGCATTATCATCATCCTGACTTTCTCATTTCAATGGACTCCAGGTATCATATTCTACAAAATATGATGGAGCATCTTACTTCATATTACTTGAAAAAAACTAATTTCATCTAAAATAATTTACATTACTAAATTAATCATTTTTCATTTGTTGTCCATTAGGTTTTGCAGGAGACAGCGGTGTCACTCAAAATCCCAGTGTACTCTGGGCTAAGAAAGATAAACCTGCTGAAATGAGTTGCAACCATAATAAAGGAAGCACTTATATTTATATGTACTGGTTCCTACAGCGACAAGGCAAGCCCATGGAGCTCATAGCTTTTATTTCGACTGCCAATAAACCAGACTTTGGAAACTTTAGTCGAGAGAAATTCTCTGCCACTAAAAAAGAAGCTGAAAGTGGATCTTTCACTGTGAAGAATGTGGAGTCAGACGACAGCGCTCTGTATTTCTGTGCAGTGAGTGAGCACAGTGGTACAGTCCTATTACACTGCTGAACAAAAACACCTGTGCTGATGTTACTGTAATAACTATCAGAACAGATGGGGGACTCCTCACCTAACTAATGAGAGGACTCTCATTTGATATTCTCTGATAAAAAGGCTGAACTGGGCCAATTAATCACGCCAGGAATGTGGTCCAAGTCAGGCTTGGCTTGGCTTTTGTAAAACGGCGACCAATCTAAAGTAGGCTATATTAAAATGTGCAATGTTTTAGATCATATTTTAAGTTATTATTAATAATAACCGAGGTAAACAAGTATTCGCTAAGCAAGCTGAATGCTGAAGGAGGAGAAGAATGCTGTAAACTGTAAATCACTGTAAACATTCATGATTTTATTGACATTTATATAACAGTGAACATATGATAACAGTACTGTTTAATGCAAAAAAAAATTGTTTACAAGTACTTTTTGTGACTAAATTACCACCAAGTCATCTTCTGTCAGTCTGATAACGCTATGTTATCAGCTGAATTTCAAACGGCTCCGTGCTCCCCACATAGTGCACTAAGTAGGAATTTAAATACGGACTCCTGCACCCCAACAATGCAAACTATCGTTAAAAATAGCCAGTTGGGATTCATCCACATGCATACTCAACACGTAGTGCACTATTTGACAGTAGAAGCTACAATTTCTAATCTTAATGTTAAACAGCACATTATTTAGCTAGAGTATGGAGCAGTTTGGGATTCAGTCTGAGTTTGATGCTACTTCTGACTGAAACACCGACATTTGAAGCGTGTAAGATATTCACGTGACATTCTTTAGACCTTTATATTGACATTTTTCAATAAATAAAATCATACTTTAATTCAAGCCTCTGATATTAATGTTGGGGCTGTTTAGCATGTTTGCTAGCTGACCAGCCGAGTTCTAGTAAAGAAAATAAGTTTTCACACCCTCAGTTTAAACAAAAACGAGTTTTTACTTAATCAGTACACTCGGTGCTGCGTGCGATCAGCGTTAGAGTCAAAGATGAACTTAATCCATTAACAGCAGAAGGGTTTTTCATGCAGTGGCGCAGTGATGTTAATAACCTACACAGTTCGGTTGCAGTCAGGCCGTCATAGCCGGTAAGCTATAAATCTGTAAACTGTGGATTTTACAACGGCTTCGAACGCGGCTCAGCCAATCAGATTTTAGGACTGGAACTATCCGTTTTATGAAACTGCGTCAGGATCAACACTACATGGCTTCTTCACTGGCATTAAAACTTACTGGTGTCAATCTTTCCGAATACTGAAAAGAACTATAAAACCAAAGAATATAAAGAGATGTCAATAATGTTATTTCCACCTCTGTCACTCGTTCACACATTCACGCTCTCTAGTTGTCTTGTCAGCTACACAGCTAATGTTAGTGTTAGCCTGAACTCTGTTCTTCGCCTCTCAAGAGCCCAAAGTCAGCTGACAAGGAACCGAGTAAAAACCTTACAGCCGGCTATGGGGATATATTAACTCTGTAACTACTTACTGTTCCACTCTCTGTGTTATAGAAGCTGACCAAAGACTAATGTTCACTTTTATGAGCCTTTCACCAAAATCCTCTCACATCTTTAGCGGTTGTCAACAGCGAGTAAAAGTAGAGACCCTCCCCTTAGTCTGATATGATTGGCTTACAACTTACAAGGTCTGATATGATTGGCTCACAATTTACGAGGTTGACGTGATTGGTCGAGCTGGGAGTTCTTCTCAGAAAGAACATGGTGAGAGAACAGAGGAGAGAGAGGAAGAAGAGAAAAGAGAGCAAGAGCAGAAAAGAGAGGAAGAAGACAAAAACAGAAAGAACAGAGGAGAGAGAAAGAGCAGAGGACAGAAAAGGAAAAGAGAGAAAGAACAAAGGAAAGAGGAAGAACAACAGAGAGAGAAATAACAGAAAAGAAAGATGAGAAAACAGGGAAAGAAAAGAAAATAGAGAAAGAGCAGAAAATAGAGGAAGAAGCAAGCAGTTTTCAGGATACAAAGAAAGATGAGACTGATGGATATCATATAGAAAGGTGGGATGAAGACATCCAGCAGAAGGAGAACCTGGTGCAGGTACTGATCACCCTCGATTCCAAAGAATGGAGAAAGCTGCTGAAAAGGGAGAATAAAGAACTGAAAAAGCAGAAGAAGGAGGAGGAATAGAAGAAAACAACAACAGAAAAGACCACAGAAAGGAAAAGCTTCTGGAGAAAATTTCTGTGCTGCTGTAGAAGATAGCATGAAGAATTAAATAAAAGAAACAGAATGTGTTTTCCAGCTTTAAAACATCATCTTGATGTTTGTTACATCACTAAATAATCAGTAACAGAAGAAACGGAGTCTTTAACCAACTGAATTGAGTTTTGCAACAGCTAATACAAAATCTACTGTCTGCTGACTATTTCTACACTGTTGAATGGGGAGCGCTCAGGGTTCTATATAGAACTATTTTCTATATAAATTAACCCTTGAAGAACCATTGTTTAAAGTGTGTCCTAATCCTACTACCAATAAAGATGATTATCACTATCACTATTGTTGTTATTGTTATTTATTAATAATAATAATTATTATTAATTTACTTATTAATGGAGCATCTTTCATTGACCCCATGATGCTTTTCAGCACAAAGCGTAAAATAACTTGCATCATGTAATAAATAAATACATCACAAGATGTCATGGCTGACAACAAAATGGTTGTCATAAACGTCACTTATACCAACATTTCTTTTTTATCTTGCAGTAGGTTCTTTAATTTCAGTAGGTTCCTTAATTTCAGCTGATTATAAAGGATATAAATAGCAATTTTACATCTCTGTATGGAAGCCAATAGCTATAGAAAAGGAGAGAATATATGATATAAAATACAATATTAACATATACATAAGAAAATGGTCATATATAATGGACTTCAAAAGTCTAGGACCAGATTTTGCATTCATTTCGGATTCATTCCTAATTTAATTTAAAGTCGGCAGAGAAAGTCTGTAACTATAGAAAGTGCACCTGTATGATATGTGGAGCTGATAAAATTAACAAAGTGTGTAGGTACAAGGAGTGTATATGATATATATGATATTGATATATCTGCAGTAAAGGACATAAAAATCACATATACATGCACTCAAGAATCAATACAATTGGATTTCTGCAGTTATCCGATTATTCAAATGGTCATATAAACCTCATACTCTGATTTAGAAATCTGATAGAGAGCTGGATTTTAGCTCAGTGATCCGATTTCTCAGTGCATGTGTACTCGTACTCTGATTTCTATCTGATTTCTCAGTCTGTGCTTGCGTGAGAACAGGCAGTGGATGTCGCGAGATGGCAGCAAAACACTTTTGGAGCGACGCTGAAACCAAACAAAAAAAAAGAACAATGGCAAGTTAGAGTTTTACGTTATGTTTATGTCACATCTTCTTCTGTGAGTTTATTGGCTGGTTGCAAAGTAGAAATCCAGTTACTGCCTGATTCATGTGGACCTGAAGTTTCCCCATTATTGTGTTGATCGGATTACTGAGTAAATCTGATTTTATGCAATTATGTGTTACTAAGTGCTTGAACACACTTACTGATATCTTTATACTGGATACTTAACTGATCAATAATTACATATATAAACAAATAAATTGAATTGGTTATAAAGTATAGCATGAATGCAACAGACAACTATAAAAGGTATGCACACCTGTAACAAAGCAGGTATTCTGGTGTTATTCATTGTTCATAAAAATATGTGAGGCACACATGCTCACAGTTTCTGGTTGATTATGCAGTGTCATCTGATTGTTTCTATATATAAATGGCAATAAGTATTATATAATTGAACATAGGAAATGTACAAGGTGAATTTGTACCACTGAAAGCTGTGTGTTGTGGAATTTCTGATTTGGCCCAACTGCAGTATGGGTTCATTTAGCTACTCTAGACTCGGTTCCCTGTGACGTATGATTTGATTCACAGTGATTCGCATGTCTGGGTCTAATTCTGAAGACGGAGCTACAGTGTCTTTCAAACTGGAAAAAATAAGTTAATGTTACCCACCTGTAAAACAGAAACACAGCAACCTCCTCGTCCCTTTCAAACCTTTCAACTACAGAAGAAGCTGAAATTAGCTTCTTTTTCACCAGCTTCATGTTTAAATTGCCTGACATAGTGTTGTTTTTCTTGTCCTGTCTTGTCACTTTGGTTATTTACTGTTTACAAAGCCAAAGCTGTCAGGTGCACTGGAATGAACTCATAAACGTCAACTGTAACTTTAAAGGTTAGTAACAAGATTCTTCACAAGTAATTTTGGACCATTTCTGGTGATTTATTCATTTTAACACAGTGTAACAGGCAGCTGGAGTTTTCATGCCATGCAAAAAAATAGAGATACAAGGTTTTTGCCTGATAGTTCTCTATCTTTGTCCCAGACATTAAGAACTTCTAACATAGTGTGTAGACACATAGAAACTACAAATCGACTTGTATAACATCTCTGGCATGTAGTTCAGACTTTGTTCATATGGGGGCACTATGCACCTTCATACCTGAGAGGACACTCAGTTTTACATTTCACATCATAAGGCAATATGGTGTAAACTCAGTCTGAAGAAGGAGCTTCTCGAGATAATCAGCATGACTAGAGCGGGCAGTGTTATTTGGATTGCACTGCTATATCTCATTGGTTAAGTTTCAATTTATCTCAAGTTTTTTTCATCTTTGAACATTTTGTTTTACTTTTGTATAATTTTAATCCTCATTTCAGGATTTTCTCACAGTACTCATGTGATCCAGACTCCTTCTAATCTGATCATGAATCAAAAAGGATCTGCTACAAACAAGTGTTGGCACAATGTAACAAGTTATAATCAAATCATCTGGTACAAACAAACCCACGAAGAACAATTAACTTTAATTGGATATGTCTTAGAAAAAACACCCAACAAGGAAAAAGAGTTTGAGGCCGAAGTGGACATGACTGGAGATGGAAACAGCAATGTTTCTTTGAAGATTAAAACTCTTTCACTCACAGACACTGCAGTGTATTTCTGTGCTGCGAGTTACACAGTGCTGCTGAGCTGCTCCACTGCAACGCAAAAATGTTCTTGAGAAATTGCCAATACAAAGCCCAAGTTTTAAGTCCTTGTTAACACCTGCTTCTGTGGCCTGCTTTTGACTAACTGCCAGTGTTCAGTGTTCTAAGTATGTCAGTATTCAAGTATTCTTAAGAGTAGCTATAATATATACATACATACACACACATATATATATATATATATATATATATATATATATGTATATATAAATATAAAAAATTCTATTTCTTTTGGTCCAATCAAACAGTAATAGAAATTTTACATTATTATTTTATAAATTATTGGATGGACTGAAACAATCAAATGTGATTACTGGGTCTGTCATGATTACCCAATTAAAGTTGATTATTTGTTTAAAAAACAAAGTCATATATATGATATATAATGGACCCTGAACCATTAAATCCTTTGCACATCTCATTGAAAGCAAGGAAACCTCTGGCAGTAGGATATCACAGATGCACATACAAACCCAAGCTGAAACAGTGTGTGACATGCACGCTTCTTTTACTAAAGCTCTCACCTGAGTCTTAAAAAACTATGGACATCAACGGTCAAAGGGGCAGGTGCTCGAACACGCGCTCTCCCCTGCATGTGTATGTGGGCAGCATACCTGTACATCTGAATACAAAGCCACTGTGTCTCATGTACAGATAAACATCAACTGGTCAGCGGTCAGCTGAGAACCAATCACTGCTGATTAAACATTCTTGTTTCTGTTTCCACACGCTGTGGCCTGCTTTTGTTTCACTGCCAGTTTATTCTTAAGCACAAGTCTAAATGTATTGGTAACTGGTGCTGACTCAGATCCCAGCATGTGGATGGAGGAGCTGAAATGCTAATGATGTCATTTCCTCAGGTTGATCTCATCCTCATCATCAGCATCTGTTATTGTCACTACTCAGGATGATCAGCATTATCATCACGTTGACTTTCTCACTTCAGTGGACTTCAGGTACGATATGCTAAATATGATGGAACATTCTACTTGTTTTTATTAGTAAATGAAAAACAAATTATTTTTGGTTATTTCTTGTCCATTAGTACTTGCTGGAGACAGTGGTGTCACTCAAAGCCCCAAAGTGCTCTGGGTTGAGAAGGGAAATCCTGCTCAAATGAATTGCAACCATGATAAAGGAGGCTCTTATATTCAGATGTACTGGTTCCAACAGAAACAAAGGAAGCCTATGGAGCTCATTGTTTTTACAACAACCAGTAGAAAAGATTTTGGCTCCTCTGATCAAAACAAATTTGCTGCCACTAAAGAAAAAGCTGAAAGTGGATCTTTCACTGTGAAGACTGTGGAGTCAGATGACAGCGCTCTGTATTTCTGTGCAGTGAGTGAACACAGTGTTAACGTCCTATTACACTGCTGAACAAAAACACCTGCAGAACAGACTGGCGGACTCTCCTATCTAATGAACAGAGCTTGATAGGCTCTAAATTTCTCATTTGGAATGCGAGCCAAATCTAGGTCGTCTAATAGACCTCATGCAGGGACCTGACTTAAGGCATCTAATACTCATTTAAATATTCTATATTATCCTGTATTTAAACTGTAATCTATGCTAATGTTAAAATCACCTTACCAGGAGAAAAAGTGTTCAGCGTGATGCTTGCTTTAAAATTTAATAATCGTGTTTGTGCTTAAATGCTTTTAGAATTAACAACCATTTGTCACTGTGTTTGCACACTGTGAAATTAGACCTCTGCATTTAACCCATCCATGCAGTGAAACACCCACATACATGCATACTAGTGAACACACACACTAGGGGGCAGTGAGCACACTGGCCCGGAGCAGTGGGCAGCCCTATCCATGGCGCCCGGGGAGCAAGTGGGGGTTAGGTGCCTTACTCAAGGGCACTTCAGTCATGGACTGTCAGTCAAGGGGATTGAACCAGCAATCTTCTGGTCACAGGGCTAGTTCCCTATCCTCCAGCCCATGACTGGAAACCCAACCCAGTCCAAGTATCTAGTCATGCTATTATGAATCTGATGGATGAAGGTTTTTTTGAAGAACAAGAAAGAGCTTCAAACTTACCTTAAAGGGCCAGACTTGATTTTTATTCAGGAACAGCTCTGTCAGCTTTTCACTGTAGTATTGTTATAGTAATTTCCTAGCTCTTAATTTTTAAAGTAAAGCACTAGCTGTTCATTTTTTAAAAGTTGATTATATATAATTTTATATTTTTGTTTGTACAGTTGGTTAAAGAGGCCACCCAGGTGCTTGTACAGTCTCTTGTCATCTCAATGCTTGATTACTGTAACTCTCTCTTGGCTGGTCTTCCTCTGCAGGCCATCAAGCCTCTGCAACTCATCCAGAATGCAGCAGCATGGCTCATCTTCCCTAAGTTCAGCCCCACTGCCCCACTGCTGCGCTCCCTTCACTGGCTTCCTGTAGCATCACACATTAGATTTAGAACCCTAATGCTTGCTTACAAAGCCAGCCCCTCCCTACTTGATGGCAGTGGTCAAAACTCAAACTGTACCACGATCCCTTCAAGCTTCGAGTACAGCTCGGCTTGACCCGCCATCCTTCAAGACAACGTGGAAGACAAGCATCAAGACTTTTCTCTGTACTGGAACCCAGGTGGTGTCATTCCTTTTTCTCAACAGGGACATTTTGTTTCTAGTATTGTCTGAGCTCAGGTCTGCTAAATGCTGTAAATGTGAATGTAAAGAAGTAAAGTAGAGAGATGAGATGAAGTTCTTAACTTGCAAAAAAAAAAAGATTGTGATGTTTAAAGTGCTCTTAATTAAGCAATAATGAAGATAAATGAAGTACTCTTAAGAAGTAAAGGACAGCCAGTTAATTACCAGCTATTTGGTTGAAGAGGCCTAATAAGGGCATTACATGCACAATAAAATGTCCAACTGAAATAAAGTATTCTGCAGACTTCATGAGACCCTATGGCTTTTCATTTTTGTGTACTATGTACATTAAGAACACACAATCCTACAGTTATTTTATTTAAATGTGCAACAAACATTAACATACATGAGCATGCATACTTTAATCCTGTCCCAAACATAAAAAAAATGTTTTTCTTGAATATTCAAATGTTGTGAAGAGACATATAAACTACAAACCAGCTGCTTTAATATTTACACTGCTTTTGTACAGGAATGCAGTTCAGACTTTCCTCACATGGGGGTACTATACACATTCAAACTTGAGAGAAAACCCTGTTTTACATGTTTTACATCAACTGGCAGTGAAGTGTAAACTCAGTCTGAAGAAGGAGCTTCTCAAGATAATCACCATGATCAGAGTGGGCAGCATTATTTGGACTGCAGTGCTATGTCTGACTGGTACAGTTTTAAATTACATTGAGTTTATTTCAATTTTTATTTTGATTTTGTTTCACTTTTCTCACAATTTAGTCTGAATTTTCTCTCATTTCAGGATTTTCTCACAGTACTCATGTCATCCAGACTCCCTCTAATCTGATTATGAATCAAAAAGGATCTGCTACAATCAAGTGTTGGCACAATGTAACGAGTTATAATCAAATCAGCTGGTACAAACAAACTCAAGTACAAGAGTTGATTTTTATTGGATATATCTATGCAAAATCAACACCCAACAAGGAAAAAGAGTTTGAGACTAAAGTAAACATGACTGGAGATGGAAACAGTGATGTCTCTTTGACTATCACAGGTCTTTCACTCACAGACACTGCAGTGTATTTCTGTGCTGCATATTACACAGTGCTGCAGAGCTGCTCTATTCAGTGCAAAAACGTCTCTGAAAAACTGCCAAAACAAACCCCAAGATTTAAGTTCTTATTAACACCTGCTTCTGTGGCCTGTTTTTCACTCACTGCCAGTGCTGACAGTTAAGAGTTTCATAAACAGCCTAGAAACAGTTACTTTATCTATCTATCTATCTATCTATCTATCTATCTATCTATCTATCTATCTATCTATCTATCTATCTATCTCTTGAGAAATACACACTCATACAGAACTGGGTGACTGGGTTGTAACCAAATATGAATATAAGGAGTCAGATGCTTGTGGGCTCCAAAGTTGTAATCTGAAAACATGCTATGGTCAAAGCCAGAGAAATGAAACAAGAAAACCAGATATCCAGAAAATAGTAATACAGCAAATCAAAATCAAAAAGGGCACAGGCAAAAACAGCAAATCAAAATAAAAAGGGCACAGGCAAAAACATACAAAAAAGGGTGAAAATACATGATAAGCAATAACAGAGTGGGAAAAAACCTCAGTATGCTTTGAAAAATAGTGGCAATATTTTGCAATGACTGGTTCAAACAGTACTAGCTGTTCATAACTCCTCAATTGCATAACTGTTTGTGTCTTGTCCAAAGCCAGAGAGAGTGACAGACTTTTAAAATGATGCAGACTGTATTTGACTTTCTGAATAAATCACTAAAAAGGACTTGGGGTTTCCCTGTACTGTTGGTTAAAGATTTAAAGTAAGAAGTAGTGAAGTTACTTTTTCCAGGAAGTGACGAGTAAGATAATCCCATTACAGTTAGAGAGATGAGACGTAGTTTTTAACTTGGAAAAAAGATTGTGATGTATAAAGTACTCTTAAGAGCGCTTCATTCATCTACATCCTTGCTAATTAAGAAATAAAAGGACAGCCAGTTAATTACCAGCTATTGTGTTGATGAGGCCTAATGTTCACCGGAAATAAAGTGTTCTGCAGACACTATCTGCTTTCCAAAAAAAGGGATGTTGTGCAAAATGTAAAAAAAAAAAAAAAAAAAAACATGTCTTAAATTGGTACAAAGACAACGTAAAAAATGTTGAAACTGAGAAAATTGTTTGTTTTTTTTAATCTATGCCCAGTTTAAATTTCATGCCAACATGTTCCAAAAAATTTGGGACAGAAGCAACAAAAGCCTGGTAAAGTTGTTTAATGCTAAAAAACCCATTGGGTAATTGGCAAAAGGTCAGTAACTAGGTTAGGTATAAATTGAGCATCTCAGAGAGGCTAAGTCTTTCAGAAGTAAAGATGGGGAGGGGTTCACCACAGTGTGAAAGACTGCACAAGCAAATACTGCAACAATACAAGAATAACATTTCTCAAAATAAAATAGCAAAGAACAGTTGCTTTTCACCATCTATGGTACATTTGGGGGCAGTTATGGGCTGGAGGTTAGGGAACTGGCCCTGTGACCGGAAGATTACTGGTTCAATCCCCAGCACCAACAGTCCATGCCTGAGATGTCCTTGAGCAAGACACCTAACCCCCAATTTTTCTTCCTGGGTGCTGTGAATAGGGCTGCCCACCGCTCTGGGCATGTGTGCTCACTGTATTCATGATGGTATAGTGGGCCATTAGCGCACATGACACAGGTGATGTGCACATCTGTGAAGGCACCATTAATGCTGAATGATATATACATATTTCGGCAACATATGCTGCCATCCAGATGATGACTTTTTCAGGGAAGGCCTTGCTTATTTCCAGGAATGAGAGGAATAGCTAAGTAGTGAGCTACTTTTTGTAGCTAATAGCTGTAGCTGCTACAGTTTTGGAAACGTAGTTAAAAGCTGTAGTGCCTACAAATTTATTGTGTAGCTATAGCAATTATTTTCACTACAATTTCGCTACGGGCTCCAGGCAATACGTGCAAAATTTGAACCATAGAATGCAGTCGTTAGCCAGGCTAGTGGGGATTGTGCAATCCTGACTGAGCCGCAGACAGCTCAAGCAAACTGTCTCATGCTGGTCCCATGTGCTGATCATTGCATACTAGTTGGCTGAGTTCAGGGGTTGGCAAGCAAAATGTTAAGAAGAACCATTTTGTGCTTTCAACAAAAATGAAACCACCTTAGGAACCATAACATTTTATGCCCGTTTACCATCATGGCTGCAAATAAGTCTCAGTGTATGTTAATGTGCTACTACAGCTAAAAACAAACGCAAAAGCAGACTTACTTTGCTTTAAACTTTAGATCAGCTATAGCCACTTTTCTTGCACCTTATTCAGAAAATTTGGCTGGGAGTTTCTTGTAAAATGTCTCTCAACTTGAGACTTTTTACGAGGCTGACGTTGCTTCTCATTCTCCAGATTCTCTTTCAAATAGCCCAGTTCCACCTTAAATAGTGCCTGAGGTGCCAGATTGTACTGCTGCTCCATTTAGGGTAAAACAGGAAAATGCAAACGAGAAGCAGGAGAATGAGAAACTGATTTTAGCTTCACAAGTTGATGCAGAGTAAACTTATAAAGTTAAACAAAGGAATGTCTGCATATCTTGATGAAATGTTTAAATTGGAGCAGTTTTGTTTCAACAGTTGACAATGCTTTACACAAAATTGTTTGGTTTGAATTCTGTTATTTTTGTAGATTTTTGTTAGGAAAAACCTGGAATGGTATACTTTTTCTTGCTTAGTCTACATTTTTGTTGGATGCCATGCCTTTGGTTGTGTAAGTTTGATTGTTATTTATTTTTGGTGATCTTTTTGTATATTTGCAACTTTTCAGTTGTATGTTTGTTTCTGGCACATGATTAAATGCAGTGTCTTGTTCACACTATCAGTTGGGTCTGTTTGGTGTGTCAGGTGGAGAAAGTAGATAAAAAGTGCACTACTTTCCAAAAAGTAGATAAAGTGTAGCCACTACTTTTTCTAAAAAAGTAGCTAAATTGTAGCTAGCTACAAAGTTTGGGAAAGTAGCTACAAAGTAGCTAACTACAAATTTGTCAGTGAAAAAAATAGTAGTGCCCTGCTTATTTCAGCAAGACAATGCCAAACCATATTTTGCATGTATTACAACAGCATTGCTCCATATTAAAACAGTCAAGGTGCTAAACTGACCTGCCTGCAGTGCAGACCTGTCACAAAAGACACAATAAACTGTTGAGCAGCTGAAATCCTCTATCAAACATGAATGAGAAAACATTTCACTTTCAAAACTACAGTAACTGGTCTCGTCAGTTTCCCAATGCTTGCAGTGTTGTTAAAAGAAGGTTATGAAACACAGTGTTAAACATGCCTCCATCCCAACTTTTCTGAAATATGTTATTGGCATCAAATTCAAAATGGGCAAATCTTAAAAAAATAAATAAATAAATGTTATTAGTTTCAGCATTTGCTATGTTGTCTTTGTACTGTTTTCAATTAAATATAGGGTTTGAATGAGTTCATTTTGATTTGATCTATGTTTTGCACAAGGTCCCAACTTTCTTGGAAATGGAGTTGTACATCAGCATACATTCTAACTCTATCCCAAACATAAAAACTGTTAATTGTGAATTTTCAAATGATGGGATGGCAAAAACTACAAACCAACTCATTTACATTGCTTTTCAACAGGAATGCAGTTCAGACTTTCCTCACATGGGGGTACTATACACATTCAAACTGGAAACCCTGTTTTACATGTTTTACATCAACTGGCAGTGCAGTGTAAACTCAGTCTGAAGAAGGAGCTTCTCAAGATAATCACCATGATCAGAGTGGGCAGCATTATTTGGACTGCAGTGCTATGTCTGACTGGTACAGTTTTAAATTACATTGACTTTATTTCAACATTTTTATTTTGATTTTGTTTCACTTTTCTCACAATTTTGTCTGAATTTTCTCTCGTTTCAGGATTTTCTCACAGTACTCATGTCATCCAGACTCCCTCTAATCTGATTATGAATCAAAAGGAATCTGCTACAATCAAGTGTTGGCACAATGTAACGAGTTATAATCAAATCAACTGGTACAAACAAACTCAAGAACAAGAGTTGATTTTTATTGGATATTACTTAGGAAAGTCAACACCCAACAAGGAAAAAGAGTTTGAGACTAAAGTGAACATGACTGGAGATGGAAACAGTGATGTCTCTTTGACTATCACAGGTCTTTCACTCACAGACACTGCAGTGTATTTCTGTGCTGCATATTACACAGTGCTGCAGAGCTGCTCTATTCAGTGCAAAAACGTCTTGGAAATATTGCCAAAGTTTTAAGTTCTTATTAACACCTGCTTCTGTGGCCTGTTTTTGACTCTCTGCCAGTGTTGACAGTTAAGAGTTACATAAATAACCTAAAAACAGTTACTCTATCTATCTATCTATCTATCTATCTATCTATCTATCTATCTATCTATCTATCTATCTATCTATCTATCTGGGAACACACACTGTCATGATTATTAAAACTTATCAATTAAAATGTACGTTCTTTATGAATTCAGTTAGTAATTTGTTTGCGATTTAAATACAAAAAAGGGTATCTGCAGGTCATTACAAAGTGCTCTGAAGAGTCACCATGATGTGGGGACTATTAGCACTCAAGTTGCTTTTGTATGCATCAGTGAAAGATAGGAACACTAGTAGGACCTCAGAATGCATGTTATGTATTCTTCTACATACTTTATATTCTGTATGGTGTTCGACCAGTATCAGATTATGGTTAATGTTAAATAAAAAAAACTCTGGTTGCATGTTTACTATATGGACAAAAGCATTGGGACACCTACACATTAGACCAACAGGAGCTTCTATGACATCCCATTCTAAATCCATAGGCAATAATATGGAGTTGGTCCCATCTTCGCAACAGCTTCTAGTTTTCTCTGAAGCTTTCGACAAGATTTTAGAGTGTCTGTGGGAATTTTTGCTCATTCATCCAGAAGAGCATTTGCAAGGTCAGACACTGATGTTGGACAAGAGGGCCTGGCTTGCAGTCTCTGTTCTAGCTCATCCCAAAGGTGCTAGATGGGGTTGAGGACAGGACTCTGTGTCGGTCAGTAAAGTTCTTCTACACCAAACTCACCCAACCATGCCTTTAGGGACCTTACTTTATACACTGGGGCTCAGTCATGCTGGAACAGAAAGAGCCTTCCCCAAACTGTTCCCACTAAGTAGGAAGCATAGAATATTCCAAAAGGTCTTGATATGCTGAAGCATTAAGATTTCCTTTCACTGAAACTAAGGGATCTAGACCAACTCCTGAAAAACAATCCCATGGCATTAACCCTCCTCCACCAAAGTTTGACACAGTGCAGTCAGGCAGGTAACATTCACCTGGCATTCACCTAACCCAGACTCATCAATCAGACTACCAGATAGAGAAGCATGATTTGTCGCTCCACAAAATACACCCAGTGGAGGCTTGCTTTACACCATTCCATCTGACATTTGGTATAATGCATTTTGATCTTAGGCATGTGCCGCTGTTTGGCCGTGGAAACCCATTTTGTGAGGTTCCTGATGCAGTTCTTTTGCTATGTTGCTTCCAGATGCAGTTTGAAACTCTTTAGTGAGTGATTCAAGAGAGGATAGGTGCTATGCACTTCAGCACTCAGCGGCTACACTCTGTGACTTTGTGTGGTCTATCGTTTTGTGGCTAAGCTGTTGTTGCTCTTAGGTGCTTCCATTTCACAATAATAGCACTTACAGTTGGCTGGGGCAGGACAGTAGGACAGACATTTCACAAACTGACTTGTGGCAGAGGTGGCATCCTATGACAGTACCATATTTAAAGTCACTGAGCTCTTCAGTACAACCCTCTACTGCCAGTGTTTGCCTATCAAGACTGCAAGGCTTTGTACTTAATTTTATCCATTCACTTTATTCAGTGTGGCTGAAGTCCTTGAACTCAATAATTAGGAGGGGTGTCCCGATACTTTTGTCTATATAGTGTATGTTTGCATTTGAATTATCAGTTTGTTACAATTAACTCTACTTGTAGGGTAATTTGTTAAGTGTGCACTCAGTCTGCTTTTGGACTAATTGTTAATAAACAGCGCTGGAATAAATGTTTGTGATATCATTTGTAGTAAAGATGTGTGAGTTGGTTCTATAAAAAAATCTAAATCTGGTTCAAGTACTTTTACAATTATTAAGCAAAACTAAAAATGCATTATCTTGTGCTGCACTGAGTTTTTTAGTAAGATTTTTTTGGAATCTCTTGAAAGTACATTACTGTCCACTTGTTTTGTTTGTTTTTTTTTGTAAAAATATTATCATTAATTGTTTGTCAAAATAACAGGTAAATGAATAATTTAATAATATAATCAATTAAGAGTGACAATCCTAATTAATAAATTACAGCTGTAAGTTGCCTTAATAAGAACGTTTCATTTATCTTCAAATTTCCTTCCAAAACCCACAAGGAGATTAATGCAGTTTGAGCTCAGATTTAAAAATATTTGCAGAAATGATCTTATAAATGGCAGTTTGGATAAGTTGCTTCTGATAGCTGAGTAGGAAAGAGAGGATTAGATGGAAGTGTCCTTGACATAGTCTCTTTTCTGTCTGAGGTTAAAACTCCTCCCACTGTCACACAAGCTCAGCTCAGGCCAGTGAACCTGATTCACTGCTCTCTTCATCACAGAGAATAGAACATGTTCACAGCTCTTCTGATTTTAGCAGTTTGTCTTTTTACAGGTGCTGTTTAACAGTACACACATGTCCTATTCCATGTTTCATTATTTAAAAATTGCACTTTATTTATTTATTTATTTATTTATTTATTTATTTTCCCCTTCTAAACAGGTCAAGGGGATGAAACTGGTGTTTTCCAGGAACCTAATATTATTTGGGGTTCTTCAGGGAGCTCTGTAGAAATGAACTGCACTCACAATAAGCCCATTGACCACAGACAAATGTACTGGTTCAGGCAGTTTCCAGGAGAGGAAATGGCACAAATTGCATTCACATTTGTTGGTGGTAAACCGGACTATGGAGATTTCAGCGAAGACAAATATGAAGCTGTTAAAACTGTAGTTGAGAATGGATCTTTCACAGTGAAGCACCTGGATTCAGGGGACAGTGCGGTGTATTTCTGTGCTGTCAGTAAGCACTGTGGTGAAAATTCACTACAGCACTGAACAAATACTCCAGGCACTCAGCTTGCTGTCGATGTGAGGTGAGGTTCATCTCTAGATGGTGCTGTTATATTCTTCCCTTTTGTGAAATGAAGTGAGCCTATATGCAATTATGTTTTTCTTGCCTCTTAGGTTTTAAATGTGTCAGCAAAGTGGATCATACCTGTGCTACATTTAGATGAGACAGAGAAGAGTTATCTTTGTATAAACGCTATAAACTGTGTTAGGTTCATTCAGTGACAAATACAGCCTCTGACTGTATGTGTGTGTGTACAGACCTCATCACAGAATCCAACATGTTCACAAAACTATCCCTCAGCAGCATAAATGCATTTTCTGACCATAATTAACAAAAGCCCCACATTGTCAGGGCTTCAAGTTGCTGCTTCTTGTAGATGTTAATATCAGTGTCCCTACTATCGAGACTTGAAACAGGTTTGTTTTTCTTTCAATGTGTAACAGGGAGCGAGGAGGCGGGCGCATATGCGGAGATAAGCGAGATTTATTATAGGCAAATCCAAAACCAGGGTCGTAGAGCTAACATGGATTGAAAGGGGGGGGGGGGGGCAGACATGACAAACAAACAATAAACAATAAGCAGGTTCAAACAACACACAGCAACCAGAACAACCAACAAAGACAACGGTCAAACACAGGGCTTAAATACACAGGGAAAACGAGGGACAGGTGGAAAACAGGTGGAGACAATCGGGGCGGAGTCAACAAACAAGGGGGCTGAACCAAAAGAAACGCACATGGACAGGACTGGGAGGGGCCAATCATGACACAATACTCATTCACACTGATCATGTGTTGTATGTCTACAGACATTAAACTACCATATAAAGCACAAATTATACTAATAACCATCAGAACCTATGTACTACTAATGATTTAAAAAAGTAAGGTTTCTTTATTAATTAACTTTAGTTCTACAGGACATTCATTCAGTGTCAAAGTTTCTCAAACATCATTTGATTTATGGAAATACCATGAAACTGCTGAGAATCAATGTCCACACAAAATAGCAAACTATGAAAAGACCAACAGGCCTAGGACAGATATTTATGAGATTTGTTTATTAGCAGTTCATTTAAATATGCAAACACTTGAGGATCCACAGAGAAAAATCCTATACTCATATCCTGCAAACTAACAGAAGCTGTGATCTTAAAATTTCCTCATAAGAAGTCCTAAAGCAACTCAATACAGACTGAAGCTCAGATCTCAGATTACATGCAGAAAACAGGACGTATGTATCAGTAAAAGCTGGTTCCTGTCAACATTTGTGACAAAATAACGTGAATATTTTTCTCATCTAGTTTTGACACTCCTCCCTCTTTCAGACGCGCTCAGCTGAGGCCACTGTGTCTGATTCATTTCATCAGCAGGAATCCAACATGCTCACGATTCTTCTAATTTTAGCAGTTTGTCTTTTTACAGGTGCTTTTTCCCCAACAACACAGGCACTGTTCAATATTTATTTAATTATTTCATTGCTTGAATTAAACCTTTTTCTCATCTCCTCTAAGCAGGTCAAGGGGATGAAAGTGGTGTTTTCCAGGAACCAGACATTATTTGGGGTTCTCCAGGGAGCTCCGTAGAAATGAACTGCAATCACAATAAAGACATCAACCACAGACAAATGTACTGGTTCAGGCAGTTTCCAGGAGAGGGAATGACACGCATTGCATTCACGTTTGTTGGTGGTGAACCAGACTACGGAGATTTCAGTAAAGACAAATATGAAGCTGTTAAAACTGTAGTTGAGAGTGGATCTTTCACAGTGAAGAACCTGGATTCAGGGGACAGTGCTGTGTATTTCTGTGCTGTCAGTAAGCACTGTGGTGAAAATTCACTACAGCACTGAACAAATATTCCAGGCACTCAGTTTGCTGATGATCAGATGCCAATTATCTGGTCTCTAGATGGTGCTGTTATTCCATTATGTTAAGTAGGGGGGTATTTCTCTTGGCCCTTTGGTTCTCAACATAATGTACCAGACTACATCAGACTACAGGTTTGTAAGAGAATTGTTTTTTTTTCCCATACTTTTAAGGAACTCCATGCTGTTGTTAAGCAATCTCTGAAGGGTCTTCAGTGATAAACATAGTTTCTACAATTTTTAAACATCTGAATAATGCATAATTATTAAAATAAACCACAACTATACTTTATTTTTTTTACATTTCTGCTTGACCCAACAGTTGAGATGTAAACATAGTCATTCAGAGTGGTTTGATGTAAAATGCTTAATTGTAGAGAAACTTACCAATGTAGATTTCAAGAGGGGATGATAGAAAATATGGTTCACAATGTCCTTAATGCAAATATAGCCATTCTATTTACCATCCAAACTCACCAGTAAGCCAAAACAAGGTCAGGATGCCATTGCTTCACTATATCTTAACAACAAGCAACACAATATTTCAATAAGAACATTGTCAAAGTTTCAAAATATACTATTCACTGCCCAGTCCACACAGTCCATAAATGGAAACTATAGTGCAGAAACAGCCTGTTTTGAATTAATTGTTTCTGTGATGTCAGAAGAACAAATTCATTTACATCTAAGGCAATCAGAATTTATTTACATATATCTGTCTTAATGACACAGTAACAAAAACAGTTAGTTTAATTCTAAGGGACCAAGAAAAGTTGAAAAAACATGAATTATGATCATTTTTGGTACATAAAACCACACAAATGTATGTCAGGGGTGCACAACTCCAATCCAGTAGGAGGTGTCCAGTGCTGTTCAGACATATGATTCAATTCCTCTGTTAATTGGCAGGTTTATTGGCTCTGTTTGAGTGCGGCAACTACCAAACTGTGCATGACACCAGCCCTCCAGGACTGGAGATGTGCACCCCTGTTAAGTGGTCCTCAAGGGAAAACATACAATACAAGAAAATGTAGAATTAAAGTTCTTTAATGCTCTCATTTAATGTTTGAAATAACCATCTCAAATTTACATTAAAGGGTGGGATTGTAGTGCTTTGTAGTGTGTGATGTCACATCCTCTCCTACTGCTTTCAATGTAAACATGAAATGAGCTCTTGTGTTAAATTCTACTGGTTTGGCTCGACTCTAGCTCACTGTTTTCTTTCACCAGTTTAAATCAATCAAAATGATCAGCTTTCCATTTACATTATTCATCTGCATGTACTGTTTATCAGGTAATATTTTTGCACTGATGTGATTTTGGTATATGAACACTTTACTCAACTGTACATGCCTAACACTTTTTTTTATCTTAGGTTGTGCAATTTGCAAAAAAGTTGATCAGAGTCCTGCTGATGTGCTGTGTCTGCCCAAGGCGATGATAAAGCTCACATGCAACCACAGCATCTCTAACTATGATACAATATTGTGGTATCAGCGAGTGCATGGAGACACCAGCCTGAAACTCATTGGTTATGCAAGCTATAAGACTATTAAACAAATTGAGCCAGAATATAAAGGCTATTTCAAAGTGACTGGGGACGGGCAATCGCTAGTTACTCTACACATTCTACAAGCAAGACAATTCGAGGACAGTGGCATGTATTTCTGTGCTGCTTATAGAAGGCACGGTGATGTACATATCCTCTCCTAAGAACAAAAACCCACCTCTAATCAGCTTATTCACCTGCATAGCCTGGGACACCTGCTTAACCACACCAGACATCACCCCACACTGAAGGCTGACCCTAATCTACACTGTTAGAAATGAAGGTACTGTGCAGGTACATTTTTCGTTCATAAAGATGCAAATAATATAAATGTGCCCTCACAGGTACAACAGTGGCTTTAAGATCCAATTGTATCCATCCATCCATCCATTTTAAGATAAGATAAGTTAAGATAAGATAAGATAAGATAAGATAAGATAAGATAAGATAAGATAAGATAAGATAAGATAAGATAAGATAGGGCTTTATTTTCCCAGCCGCTTCTCCGTCAGGGTTGCGGGGGGGTGCTGGAGCCTATCCCAGCAGTCGTCGGGCGGAAGGCAGGGACACCCTGGACAGGTCACCAGTCCATCGCAGGGCATCCAAATCCAAAAATTGAAATTGTATCCATCCAATTGTATATACCTTTAAATAAGTTTTTCCATTTGAAAAGTATGTATTCGTCCCCTTTCATAACCTAATGTTTTAAAACAGAACAATAAAATAAAAAGCCTGGAGACAAGACGGGTTGAGTGGAGTCAAAACAGCTTATGGTACAATTATGTTCCCTGACTAAAGGAAGTGAGATGTACCCTTAAGGGTACCACCCCAGTGACAAGAGGTGTACTGCCCCAGAGAGTTTACTACCTTTATTTCAAAGAGTGTAAGACTGCAAATATATGACATCACTTCCTTCCTTTCAAGCAGATATCAATTCACATCAGTTCATGGTACTAAATGCCACCATGATGACTATCCTCACTTGTGCTCTACCGCTGCTCCTGATGACGGGTATTTTAAATTACTTCAAAAGAAGGTTATGTGTCATTTTAAAGGAGAATAAATTCTGCTACTCCGTTCTGTTATTGAAGTGTTTCCATTCTGTTTCATTTAAAGCTCCAGCCTTCTGTAAAGAAGTTCTTCAGTTCCCATCCACACTCTTCTGTGATCCTGATAGTGTGGTTGAGCTGCACTGCAATCAGTCCCTGAAAAACTACGACACAATATTGTGGTACCAGTTTTCAGACAGTGACACTGCAATGAAACTCATCGGTTATGTGTACTACAAGAAAGCCTACATGGAGGAACCATATAAAGAGCGATTTAATGTGAGTGGGGATGGAGAAAAAAATGCAACTCTTCAACTTCTCCAAGCAAAATTAGCTGAAGACAGTACTGTGTATTTCTGTGCAGCTGCATATACACTGTGCTGCAACATGTATATCTCCTTACAACAAACCCCCAAGACATTATCACTGAAGTTATACACCTGTGAAGTAAAAATAGTGATAGTGATGTTGTAGTAGTTATACAAACATTGCAGGGTAAAGGTGGGTTCCCTACATGGTAGCCTCAATAGCTCTTTTTAAATTATGGTGGTACTCAACCTCTAAATTGCATATTGATATAAGAAATCAGTCTTATTACAGTACTGCATAAGAATAAACAGCATAAATAGCATTTTTTATATATTATTCATGTATTGATATTCATATATTCTATGTTTAGCTTCAACAATTTCACAAGTTTGAAGTTTGGAATTAAGTTTAGAATTAACGCTTTCAATAATGCAAAACCAAATTGTAGATATATGTATAAAATGAATTTAGTATGCTACTTCAGTACACTTCCTTAGCTTTCAAACAGTTACTCATAAGCTAGGATGATTTTAAAAATGCATACATTAATAAAATAAACAAAAAACAAATGTAATACTGTTAAATGTGTCCAGACGAAAAGGAACAGATTCATGATGCTAAAAATGATTGAGAGAGCTGAGAATAAAATTATAAAAATGTAACATTCTGAATGCCTTTTATTTAAACAGTGACATCAAATCTTGTGGCAGATAACTTGGCAAAAAATACTGTAAATATAACCACAGCCATGTGCTCAGTGATTGCAACACAGACTATATGTTCACATAAGTAGAGTAGTTGTCTGTTATGCAGCCTGCTCATGAGGCCACTTCCAGGTGCTAATAGTCTAAATGTGAAAGCTCATCTATGTCACTTCAGACTCAATATGATTCAATATAAACATTACTGTTATCACCATTACTGTTTCTTTCTTGTACATGACAGGTATGGAAAGAGCGGAATGCCTTTTATTTAAACAGTGGACATCTTGTGGCAGATAACTTGGCAAAAAATACTGTAAATATTGTAGATAACAGTACATACAGTATACAATGTATATAAAATGTGTATTATGCACATACATTATATAATTTGCAGTATATAATAACTCAACATATTTGGAATATTTAATAAAACATAAAAAAAATACATGTGTAGTATACAATATATAAATGTACATTCCCAGGCAAAAAAATGCACAAAAAAAGCCATGCACAAAATGTCAAAGCATTTAACAGTCCTAACAAAAAACCCTTAAAAGAATAGATAAAGTAACTTAATATTACTTAATAATATTTTTGAAGTCTTGTGAGTAAAATTGCAGACAACCAGTACAGAAAGAAGTGTTAAATACGAGACCCAACATTTCTGTAGGGTTTATGTCTGGACTCTGACCAGCCCAAAACTATCAGTAAAATATAAATGGGCTTCGTCCATTTGTTTTGCCTGGGAGTGTACAAATACATATGAGATACAAGGTTTTGTTCCAACAACGACTATATAAAAAACACCTCCGGGCAAAACACAGAATTTGATGCGAGGTATGCAACAATGATGAGGTGAACAAAACACAACATCAGGGTTCATATATAGAGTTTGCATACAACTTTGTGTATGAACCCTGTTAGAAACCCTCTTATGATCACGTGAGGAAGCATCATTGCTGATGTGATGGTTTCTGTCCCTCTTTTAGAGGGCGTCACACTTTAAGCAGGGCTTCATTTTGTTGCAGCTTTTCTTGCTTTAACCATGACTTTTAATGTCTGTGTCTATAGCCTCATTCTTTATGTCCTTACAGGTGCATTGTTTGCTAACTATCTAATCAGTTTCGTTGCAATGGGTCAATATACATCATGTTCATCTCTTCATGACTCTCTTTAACAGGTCTCTCTGCGGCTGTGAATGTCAATCAGTCTCCACTGCATATAACAAAGAATAGAACGGAATCTGATGAAATAATGTGTTCACACAACCACAAAGACTACGATCGCATTCTCTGGTACAAGCATTCCAACCAGACGTTTGAACTGATGGGAAATGTTTATTCTACCTTACCAAATATTGAGCCTCATTACCAAGGCAAAATTATACTGGAGGGGGATGCAGTGAGATATTCTTTAACAATGATGAATCTATCCTTTGAGGACACTGCGGTATATTTTTGTGCTGCAAGGAGAGCACAGTGTTACATACATGCTCAGTGTTTAACAAATACTCTAATCTCATCTGCTAAGCAGATAATAATATAAGCAGGAAACCACAGCCATGTGCTAAGTGACTACAACACAAACTATATGTTCACGTAAGTAGAGTAGTTGTCTGTTACTCAGCCTACTCGTGATGTCATTTCCAGGTGCTAACAGTCTAAATGTGAAAGCTCATCTGTGTCACTTTAGACTCAATATGATCAGTACTGTTGTCACCATCAGTGTTTCTTTCTTGTACTTGACAGGTATGGAAACAACTTTAAAACATTAGAAGTAAAAAAGAAACTTTTTGAAAGAAAAAACAATGTCAGGGCTTTGGCCACACTGTCTGGAAATAGCATTTTAACCATTAGAATGCAGATTTACTGTCTATTTTTTCTATTTTTGTATATTTGATCTGTTTCTTAACAGGCTTGTCAGTATGTTCGACTGTCACTCAGAAGCCTACTGACCTGTTGAAGAACAAAAATGATTCTGTGACGCTTGAGTGTTTTCACAACATATCAAGCTATAATGTCATCCTCTGGTACAAACAGTCTGAGCACAGAGATCTACAATTATTGGGATTTCTTTACAGAGGAAATATAAATAAGGACTCTGGTTTGAATAGGAGTATTGAACTTAATGGAGATGGATCAAAAAGCAGCACTTTGATGATGGGGAACTTGACATCAAATGACAGTGCGGTGTATTATTGTGCTGCGAGTAAGCACAGTACTTAAGACTCCTGGTTACCTCTACAAAAACCTCGCACTCAACATTTGGCATGTTAGGAGTATGGCAACATAGTTTATTTGGAAGAATATTGTTACCCCCCCCCCCCTCCCCCCCCCAAAAAAAAAACACTAAAAAATATATATATATATTTTCTTTTTGCTACATGATCAGAGCCATTCATGATGAATAGATAGAAGTACTTCACATTTACTTGGAATAAAGTCATGTTACATTAGCTTACATTAAAAGTTTAGAATGTTTTTTTACCTTCTCCTGTAAAGTTAGCATTTTGTAAATACTTGTTTTTCTTTGGACAGCGACAATATGAAATTATTAGTAAGCCAATGAGTAAGGCATGCCAAATTATGTTACAGGTGAAAAGATAAAAACTGACAGCCAAGTGCCATTTAGTGACATTCACAAGATGTCGGTCTTAAGAAGATGAAGAATCCCTTAAGGGGGCAGTGTTGATGCACATAAATAGAAAGCAGGTCCAGCTTCCACCTACAGTAAAGACTCGAACTGCTATTTTTTCATGTTTTTGAGACTAAACAACATCATGTTCAGCACTGTAGTCACCTATTTCTTGATACAATGGTTCATTGGTGAGTAAAGTGGAATATCATTCAGTTCTTCGCTGCTTGTTTTTTTTTTTTAAATGTTGTTTTATTTCATGATTATAATTGTTCCTCTAATGTTCTTCCAGGGATCTCCACATCACTAACGGTTGAACAATCTCCTTCCAATCTATTCCTGCTACCTAAAGAAGCACTGAACATCACCTGTAGCCACCACGACAAAAGCTATGACAAAATCTACTGGTATCGGCATGTCAAGCAAGATCTTGAGCTCCTTGGCTTTCTGTCCTTTACGATTCCTCAAATAGGCCGAAAAGATTTCAACCTTTCAGGAGATGCAGAGAAGGAAGGCTTCCTCACAGCTTCTTCTGTGACAGCTGAACACAGTGCTTTGTACTTCTGCGCTGTCAGTGCAGCACAGTGCTGCAAATACATTGAAGCATATAATGAAAACCCCTCCTACATCATATGACATGCTTGCACCTGTGCCAAAAGCCAGAATGTATAAGTTCTAACAGCAGGCGGAGTCACTACTGTATCATGATGTATGAAAATATATATTAACCCACAAAGAAAAGCATTTACATTGTCACTCAGCATTGGAAAACATGACCAAAATCTCAATCATAGTCTTTTTCTTCAGTGTAGAAGGTGAGCATGGTTCAAAAAAGATCTTTATGTTCTTTATTATGATATTTTGAGAGTGATATCACTGCTCTTTCTTGTAGTCGGTGTGTTCTCCGCTCTCATCATCCAGCAGTCTCCATTAGATGTACTGAAGACACCTGACCAGAGAGAAGTGATGTTTAGTTGCAGACATGGTGATAGCAGCTATCCTTACATGTACTGGTATCAACAGAAAAGTGGCACCATTGAGCTGATTGGAATGCTTCACTATGAAAAAGCCACACCTGAGGACAGTTTCAAAGCACGATTCAGCATCTCAGGACACTCTAAGGGTGATGCACTTCTGGTCATATCCAATATAACTGCAGCGGACAGTGCGGTATATTTCTGTGCTGCTAGTATGCACAGCCATTCACCTCCCTGCTCTCCTTAACAAAAAGCTACACACCACACACCTGTAAATAAGACAGATGCTGATCTCTGATTAGGACAGTTTGCACCAGAACAAAATACAGAAACTGTGCCGTTAGAGGACACCTATTAAAAATTGTACAATATATTTTAAAGGTTCGAAACCATCAAAAGGAAATGAAAATGCAAGTTTGTTTTATGACTTTCTTGTTTTTGATCATATTTCACAGAAATACCCAGACTTTCTAAAACGTAACTGAGAGGAAAAAAGATTTCCATTGAAGTTAATTGCTCTCATCATATAATTCTATGTAACATAAATTAAAAAGAAAAAAACATGACATTTTACACATTAAAGGACTCATATCACTCATTGATCTTGCATTTTATTTTTCCCCTGAGGTCCTCTTATATGTACATTTTTGTAGCAAAATCAGTCAGAATTTATTTTTTCCATTTTCCAACCTCTCTTTGCTCTTAGAATTAAACAGCCTGTTTTCATTATTGTGCCTTTAAAACATATGTAAATGACCTCTGTTTAGATTGGCTGCCCTTTATTGTGCCTGTGTTTATTGAGCATTCTGGGCTGAAACACTCCCTATAACTTCAGTGTGAATGGGTGAAGCTAAACTACTGTGGTGACTCACATGGTGGTTTTGGTGATATCATAAAAACAATGAACTAAAAACACTTTAGCAGTGTTCACTAAACTGTTCAACTATCTGGCGAATTCTGAACAGTTATGGTTAGAATAAGAACTAGATTTGCGTTATGACCATTGTTAGGGTTAGGTTTATTGTTCAGTGATGGAATCATGACCTCAGAAGTGTAAAAAAGTATTTTGGATGCAAACCTGCAAAAGTCTGCAAAGAAACAGCTGAAATGATAATCTGAGACAAACTAACTGTCTTTTGAATGAACACTTTGCTAAAAACAAAAGTAACTGTCATGAAATAGTGATTTTAAAATTAATGCTGCTTGGTTTGATATTTTGTTTTCTAACACAATTAACTTTATAAGATTTATAAGAATGGCAAAAATGTCCAAATATTTTTAGGGCCTCTGTAGTTTAAGCAACAAAAGCAATGACACAGGATAAGAGATATCTAGATTGTTGGATTTGCTTACATTTTTAGATATTGGCATATCATTTTGGTTTATAGTACATTGAAAATTTTGAGAAATATGCCTAAAACTAGTCTTTAAGCCATTTTTTTACAATGTTACAAATATAAGAATTAGAGTTACTTAATATCAACTAATATGAGCTACACTCTTAAAAATAAATGTTCTTAAGTGGATGTATGGGACTAGCAAAAACGTTAAGAACATAGAATATGTGGTAGTTTATTTACAGAAACAGGGCTTTTAACAGAATACTGTCTGGGACATTTTTAAGCATACAACACTCAAAATAAAATACTTGCTATTCCAATAGGGGGCAGTGAGGAGAAATGGAGCAACTGAAAAAGTCTTGGCTGTGTCTGCACAGGGACAGTTTCAGCACTGAATATCTCTTACACCTCTTCACAATGATGCAGGCAATGCCCATAACCAAATTTCTTATCCTCAAAATTATCTCACTGCTTTTATTAACAGGTGAGACACATACCTTATCTTTTAAAGAAATATAAATATAAATGAGATTTCTTTATGTCAAGGAGCAAAGTTTTTTTTTTCCTTTCTTGTTTGTTCTATAGCAAAAACACTGAGTAACAAAGCTGTCCAGACTCCTCCAGATCTGACAAAAAACGTAGGAGACACTGTCGTGTTCTACTGTGAACATAATATATCTGGATATGACCGTATGCTTTGGTACAAGCAGAGCAACTCAGAGACGCAGTTGAAATATCTTGGGAATCTGTTTTATGAAACTCCAACCCCTGAGAAGCAGAGGTTTAGCCTGGATGGAGATGGAAGGTCAAAGGGATCATTCAGCATTTCTAACCTCACTGCGGATGACAGCTCGGTTTACTTCTGTGCCGCATATGCACAGTTCCATATCTGCTGTGACCACAACACAAAAACTTCTCCTCATACCCGATCTCAGGAGAGCAGTGACTTCATAAGACTAGATAGGAGGAGACAAAAGAGTCCTTATATATGCAAATGTAAGAAAAAAGTGTAATTGGTTGAGTCGGGGCTCTTTTTTGGCTGCCTACGTTGTGGACACACTAAATAGATAGCGATACATTCCTATAACTCCACTTTCTTCCAGCAGTAACTGTTCCATCTGATTTCTTCTAACAATAGATTTCACTTCACACATTCACAATGGGACTCCAAACATTGCTTTTCCATATTATGCTTCTCTGGATGACAGGTAATTCCTGTATAATACAACAAAATTCATGTAAGACAACCTTAAATCAAATTCAATAGAAAGTTGTGATACTAATCAGAGCTCTTTCTTCTCTGAAGATATCTCCTTAAGCTCAGAAATCATTCAGCCCACTGCAGTCTTCAAGGAACCAGGAAAAAATGTAAGCCTACGTTGTACCCACACATACAAAGACTATTTTTACCTTTACTGGTATCAACAGACAACAAGAGATACATCATTAAAACTTACTGGATACCTCTACACAACAACGTTCTACCACGAAAAGGACTTTGAGATGCGCTTTCACATTAGTGGAGACGCAAAAACAGAGGGAACACTGCAGATTTCCAATCTTTCCTCAGCGGACAGCGCTGTTTATTACTGCGCTGTGAGAGATGCACAGTGCCACAGCTTCCCACTGCCTTCTGCAAAAACACTTATCTCAGGAATCGCATGCACATGTTTAGTGAGTGCATCTGCAGTTGAGGTGATGTTTTTGCTGCAGAAAGCAACATCACTAGTATCCTCATTTATTAGGAAAGCTTTACTTCTCAGTAGAGTTCCCTCAAAAAATAGCACTTGTGATGTCTCTTGTTCAACAGGATATTTTTAGTGTCTAATGTATGAGTTATCACTGAAATATTCGGTAAATAACTAATTCTAGCCATATGAATACCTGTTTTGTTGACAAAAACATGGCTTTGCATGGCTTTCTTTTTGATTTTTGATTTTTGATTTGTGACCTGATTCTATATAGACCATGTGTTCAGAAAGTTGTTTACTCTTTGTTTCTGTCTGATCGCTCATCTAGCATACAATAAACACAATGCTAAACCATTATTTTGTTTCACAAGAATAAGAATGCACAAAATGCTCGTTCACAGTTGTATGAAAAAGTTTGAGCACCCCTAGGGAAACTGTGTGTTTTTGTTGATTTTCTAAGTCAAAATAAGCACAGAGAACATCAGAACAAAATTACTGTCTAGTAATGCAAATTTATCATATTGAGGAAAATAAAAAATAAGGCCTGTGTAAGTTATGGCATATGCTATAATTTGTTTTTTTCCAAGCCCTCCAATGGACTGGTGACCTGTCCAAGGTGTTTCCTGTCTTCTGCCCATTGACTGCTGGGATAGGCTGAAGCTGCCCCTGTGAGCCAGAAGGATAAGCAACTTAAAAAAAATGTGTGTGTGTGTGTGTGTGTGTGTGTGTGTGTGTGTGTGTGTGTGTGTGGTGAGAGTCCAAGTACAAGAACCACATTACTATTAAATAATGTAAATATAGAAGTACTAACAAGATGTAAGTTTCACTTTTGGAGCCAACAGGGGGAGATATAACTCAGGAAGTTTTGATGAATCGTCAGACTGGAAGGGTGAAAAGACTTTCTGCTGCTGCTCTTTGTACTCTGCAGTCACTCTCACCCTGAGCATAAGAAGGATGTTTGAGGTGCTTTGCGGACTCTATATTCTTCTCGGTGGTTTATCAAGTATGACTTCCAAACAATAACTTAGATACAAATATCTTCTGATTTTTCACACACTTTAGTGATTTTTTTCAAATCTCATGCAATTCTTTTTCATCAACAGGCCTGTCATACTGTGTTCTGATTGAGCAACCATCAGATTTGATAGCAAAAACATCAGATGATGTTAAGATTTCCTGCAGCCATAATGAAGAGGATAAAGATGTCATGTTATGGTATCAACAGCGCAGAGACATCCTGGCTCTGGCTTTGATCAGTTATAACTATGCCACAGCTCCACCAAACCATGAGCCTGAATTCACAGATCGCTTTAAACACAGCAGGCTTGACAACGTAAAGGGAGTTTTGATTATTTCTAACCTCAGCATATCAGACTCTGCGGTCTATTTTTGTGCTGTCAGGAGTCACAGTGCTGCTGTTTTATCACTCACCTGACTTAAAACCTAAGCACACAGGAAATCCACACAAAGGCAATGCACATTGTGCTCAATTCAGGTTAAAATGAAATGTTTTAATCCAAAATGAACATTTCATTAGAAATTAACACAAAATTGTGAGTGTTTCTGCCCATTTGGCCACTTTTGCTAGTCTCAAATATTAGATAGAGTGTATGAATTTTAAACAATATTTTAAAATAGTGTTAAAGTTAGTGTAGAAAGTTGACAGTTTCTTTTGTGTGGAATATAAATAAAATTGAGATATTTACCCAAAATATGCATTGTAAATTCTATAAACTCATGATATTAGGCAAATATTGGCACAATTTACATTAAGACAACCCTTATGAAAAGTTATTAATAGTTCCCTGACAGTTGCCAAATACTGAGCCAACATGCATCCAAACTGTTTAAGCTCAGATCTTGCTGGTTACTCACTTCTCTATATTTTATATAATTCTATACAATGTTACAAATAAAGATTCTGTGCAGGTACATTTTTTGTTCATTAAGAATGTCCCCTCAATGGTACAGCAGTGGTTTTATGGTCCAATTGTGTATCTTAAATATGTTCAAGTGAAAAGTATGAATTTGTACCTTTTCTGTACCTTTTCTGTTTTAAAACAGAACAATAAAATAAAAAGCCTGGAGATGAGACGGGGTGTGTGGAGTCAACTTTACAGTTTATATTTCAAATATAATCACAGTGTTTTATGGTACAATTATGCTCCATGACTAAAGGTACTGAAATTTACTCTTGAGGACACCACCCTAGTGACAAGAGGGGTACTGCCACAGTGAGAGCTTGCTTTTTTTTCTGAGAGTGAAGATTGTTGCTTTTTTATGTGTATTGTAGCTGCTTATGACCCAATTAATAACCACGAATGAACAAAATTTAAATATTTTTTTAAAGCCCTTATAACTTCAGTCTTATTGTGAAGTAGTACCCAAATATTTTGTAAAAGTCTTTATTTCATGCTAAAAAATATTATGTTTGACTCATGTGAACAACATGAGCATGTATCTACAGGAACACTGATAGGACTTAAAATTGCCTGTAGCTGCAAAAAACTCATTGGACAGATGATGAAAGAGCATGTGGGAGTGACTGCATTCTCATAGTCTACATCACATGAACAATGTGGGAAAAAGAACTGAATATGACAGCTAAAGTTCATTGGCACTTTTCTTTAAACCAAGGTCAACATGACAGAAGCTCTCATATACACATTCTGTCTTATTTTACTGAAAGGTATGTGAGTGAAGACTACTTTCAGAACATTAACTCAAACTGAACTGAATCTTCCACATAGAAATGTCAAGTTATTTTTATAATCCATACCTGCTCTTGTTATTTTTTCCCTTTTAGGCTTCAGCGAAGGAGTGCTGATCACACAGTGGCCTGAATACGTCTTCAAACCCGCAGGAACCTCAGTGGACATGCACTGTTTCCAAAATGACACTGACTATGACTACATGTACTGGTACAGACAGCTCCAAGGCAAAGAGCCAGTACTTATAGCAAGATATGTAGCTCAAAACCCCACGTATGAGAAGGGTTTTGAGACTGGCTTTAAGGTCGGGAGTACGGAGAGGAAGAAATGGTCCCTGACAGTGGATGTCAAAAAGGACAGCGATGCATTATATCTGTGTGCTGCTAGTTTCCACAGTGAATGAGAGTTAGCATATTGTGGAACAAAAACATACTGGAAGGCAGCCAGGCACTCGCACCTGACCCAACCATGATGATGCTACTGTTTGCACTATAACACAAACCTACCAAATGACAAGCCATCATGTAGAAACTGAATGCATTAACATCTTAGCATAGAGCAAGACCTCTGATTTCCTGATAGCACATGAAAATCATTTCCTGAAAGCTGTAAGTGCAGCTGTGGCACACCACTCCCTCCTCCACCCAGCCTTTAAACCACAAAGACTCCTCAGGGTTTACAGCTAATATGGTTAAATGCACAATAGTGTGTGTTTGTAAAGGCTACAGTGTCAATGTTCTTTTTAGCTCTCACTCTCTCAGTCTCTCTCTTCATCATAATAATCTTGTGTGTGAACATGAGTGCTTCAAGCTGTGCATCATAAGAATGTTTACAAACGGTTTCTGAACTGTTCTTTTTTCATTTGTGACATTCTTGAGTTTGCAGTGAAGCAGGAATGTAGAGTATTTATCTAGTGTAGAGTGAGATGCACATGGCACAAATAGCCACGAGGACATTTGAGTTGGTTTCATGGGCTGGATTCCAATCAGTTTAAACACTCTCAAAAAACTCCAGGACACGGATAATTCTTTCCATGAGGTTTAGTGAGAATCTTGTGAAACTGTAACAATTACAACGAGACGTTTCAATTAGCATACACGTCAACATAGCATATAGATAAGCAGCATAGCATAACTAGCTTAACTATGTAACTAGTTATGCATAAAGATGCTAGCGAACACAGCGTATAACTAGTCTGCATACAAGTAATATATAGGTTGTACTCACAGACAATGCCTTAGCAAAGAGGGAGAGAAAGTTTGAGCTATGACCGCAGGCAGGATGAGCACACAACTGACAATGACATGTGCATAACAAACGCTACTTCTTACTACCCAGAATGCATCTCTGCTTTATCGTCATAATAACGAAACAACTTAGTTACAAAAATCAAACAACTTATTGCTGGGGCATAACACTCCCCGCCTGGGCACTCTAGGGCCCACACTAATGAGAAGATTCAGTCTGTGGGGAAAGAAGCAGAACTACTTCTGTAATAGGGCGTAAGAAAGTTCTCTTAGTTCCATCCTTGATCACTTCCACGTCGATTTTCCGAACCAGCTTGTCCTCTCCTGGAAAGGTTCTCCTGACAATACCCATAGGCCACTGGTTTCTCTTCGCTTGAGCATCTTTCAAAAGCACTACATCCCCTTCTTGGAGACTCGGCCGTTTCTTTTGCCACTTGTGTCTGAGCTGCAGCGTTTTAAGGTATTCCCGCCTCCACCTATACCAAAAAGTGTCTGCTAAACCTTGAACTCGCTTCCACTCCTCCCGAAAGAGAGCTGCGTCCTCCATGCTGGTCAGTGGTGGAGGGGGTGAAGTGCCTGTCTTGAGGGTTAGAAGCATCGCTGGGGTGAGAATGAGCGGCGACTCCGGATCTGATGATACTGGGACGAGAGGTCTCGCATTCATGATCGCCGCTACCTCTGCCATGAGGGTAGCCAAGACCTCGTGCGTCAAGGGAAACCTCTTCTGTTCGAGCAGCATGCAGTCCAGTATGCGACGGGCGATGCCAATCATTCGCTCCCAAGCCCCACCCATATGGGACGCGTGGGGTGGGTTGAAAACCCAGGTACAATTTTGAGTCTCCAAGAATTTCTCCATGCTGTGGAAGTCTGGACTCTGTCTGTCCATGCTCAACTCTCGAGAAGCGCCGATAAAGTTGGTTCCGCAGTCTGAGCGTATCTGCCTTGCAGGCCCCCTGATTGCAAAGAACCTCCTCAAAGCATTGATGAAGCTGCTGGAACTCATTGCTTCGATCAGCTCAATGTGAACTGCTCTTGAGCACATGCACGAGAACATCACGGCCCAGCGTTTGGAGTTGGCGATTCCTCCTCTCGTGCGGCGTGCGACGATGTCCCACGGTCCAAAGACGTCCACACCTACGTAGGTGAAAGGGGGTGCAACTTGTAGGCGTTCCGCTGGCAGAGTTGCCATCTGCTGGTATTCGGTCTTCCCTCTCAATTTCCTACAAGTGACGCATTTGTAGAGCAGACTGCTGATGCGGCGTTTGGCGCCTACTAGCCAGAACCCTGCCGCTCAGATGGCACCTTCAGTCATATGCCTCCCTTGGTGTTTCACCGCTTCATGATAATGCAACACAAGCAGGGTTGCAAGATGATGCTGGCCAGGTATGATAATAGGATGAGACTCGCTCATGCCCAGTCCCGCCTGCTCGATCCGGCCTCCTGCCCTGAGAAGTTGGTCTTGATCCAATGTGGGGTGCAGCTTCCACAGACTGCTGGAAGGTTGGATATTGGTTCCTGAACCAATGCGGGTCAGTTCTTCCGCATAGTACTCACTTTGAACACTCCTCACGATACACGCCTTGGCTCTCAGCAGCTCTTCTTCTGAAGGACGACAGATGTGCCACCCTCGGCATCCATCCTGGGCTGAACGGGCAAAGGAACGTGCCACATGAATGAGATGTGCTATGGCCATAAGAAGAGCTCCGAAGTTGGAAAAGCGTTCAAACCGCTGTGGGCGTATCACATTTCTAACGACATGTGTGAAGCTTGTGAGCACTTGGGGTCGCACTTCTGAGTCAAGGTCAGGCTCAACCATCTCGTATGTCTCCTGAGAATCAGACAAGCATGAAGCTGCGCTATGAAGAAAGATTGGTCCCTTGAGCCAAGCTGTGCTGCTCAGTAAGGCCGGCGTTGTCGTTCTTGACCCGATGTCAGCTGGGTTGAGGTGCGTTGGGACGTACCTCCATTGACCAAAACAAGGAGATTGGCGGATACGCTGGACCCTGTTATGCACGTAGACATAAAATCTCCTAGATTGGTTGTAAATGTAGCCTAGCACGACCTTGCTATCTGTGTAGTAGGTGATGCTGTCAAACGTGATATCCATCTCCGCAACTATCATCTCAACAATCTCGACCGCAAGCACAGCGGCACAGAGCTCGAGTCTTGGAACGGTCGCTCCAGCTGGAGGAGCTAACTTCGCCTTCCCGAAGACGAATCCGATTCCAATCTGTCCTTGGTGACTCGTCACCCTGATGTAGGCCACAGCTGCTATTGCTTTTGTTGATGCGTCTGCAAAAACACAAAGTTCTCTACTCAACACACCCGTAGTGGAAAGGGGTGTGTAAGGACGTGGTATCTGCAGACCTTCTAAGTCCCGAAGCGACTGTTTCCATCCAGTCCACTCCACCTCTTTGTCTTTGGGGAGCGGCGCATCCCAGTCTTCTCCTTGCATGGTGAGTTCTCTAAGCATCAACCTCCCGTTGACTGTGATAGGTGCAAGGAACCCCAGAGGGTCATAAAGACTATTCACAGTCGAAAGCACTCCCCTGCGAGTGAACGGCTTCTGATCATCCTCAATTCGGAACATAAAGGTGTCTGCGAGCATGTTCCAAAGCAATCCAAGACTGCGTTGGATGGGTGTATCATCTGCAAAGAGACTGAGACTGTCGACTTCCTTAGAGCAATCCTCAAGCGGAAACGCTTTGATGACTGCTGGTCTGTTCGATGCGATCTTTTGCAGCCTGAGGTTGGATGCTGCGAGCATCTTCTGAGCCCGTCGAAGAACACTAATCGCTTCTTCTTCTCTGGCAAAAGACTTTAAGGCGTCGTCCACGTAGAATTCACGTTCAACAAACCTTCTTGCATCGCTGCCATAATCGGCTTCCGCTTCCTTAGCTGCCCTCCTCAACCCGTACACTGCAACGGCAGGCGAGGGGCTATTGCCAAAGAGGTGAACTCGCATCCTGTAGTCCACGATGTCAGCGTTAGGGTTGTTATCCTTAAACCACAGGAAACGAAGAAAGTCTTGGTGGTCTTCCCGGACAATGAAGCAATGGAACATGTGTTCAATGTCAGCAGTGACCGCTACCTGTTCCTTCCTGAACCTCATGAGAATGCCCAACAGGCTATTGTTGAGGTCGGGCCCTGTGAGCAGGACATCGTTGAGCGACACTCCTTCACTTGACGCGCTGCTGTCGAAGACCACACGGATCTTATCCGGCTTCCTCGGATGGTACACGCCAAACAAAGGCAGGTACCAGCACTCTTGTCCCGGCCTCACTGGTGGAGCAACTTCTGCGTGTGCCTTCTTGAGCATCTTTTCCATAAACTTCAAGAAATCCACTTTCATTTGTGGCCGCTTCTCCAGTGAGCGCTGAAGTGAGATGAGGCGGTCAAGAGCCTGCTGTCTATTGTTAGGCAGCTGCCATCTCGGAGTCCGGAAAGGTAGAGGCGCAACCCAACTATTTGAGCTGTCCTGATAGCATTCGGCCTCCATCAGCTCAAGGAACTCTAAATCCTCTCTGGACGGAGCAAGTCTATGATCGTCGGATGTTTGAGCAAAGACGGTCTGCCCCAGGCGGTCTCCAACTGATAAGCTTAAGCTACGTGCAATGGTAGCCGCTGAGTCACGCTGCTGAGAATGTCCCAGATGAAACTTCTCTTTCACACTGACCTTGTTACCGCATGGCTGAAGGTGACTTGTACGTCCGTTTTCCAGGATAGCTGTCTTCCAACTCCTCACCTCCATCGATCTGTGCGCACCTCTAAGGCACACGTCACCGACAACAACCCAACCCAGGTCAAGCCTCTGGGCAAATGGTGCATCCCCTGGGCCACTTATCTGCTCGCGGACCTTATGCACCCGCAAGATGTCTCTGCCCAGCAACAAGAGTATCTTGGCCTCTGGGTCTAAAGGTGGTATCTTCTTGGCGATACGTTTAAGATGAGGATGATGATAGGCGGCGTCCGGCGTAGGAATTTCTGTACGGACATTGGGAATTTGGTTGCACTCGAGGAGCGTAGGCAGTGGAATACTCACTCCCTCACTCACTGATTCTACAGTGAAGCCTCGAGCTCTTCTCCCCGCCATCTCAGTCAGGCCTGCACACGTCGTGAGCGTGTACGAGAAAGAGCATCCAAATATCTGGAAGGTGTCAAAGAACTCTGACCGTACGAGTGATCGGTTACTCTGCTCATCCAGTATAGCGTACATTCTCTTGGCCTTCTCTTTGCATCCATTCGGGAACACGCTAACCAAACAAATCTTGGCACATGTTCTAGCGCTCAAGTCTTCTCCACATACCTGCATGCACGAAGACTTGACTTCTTGACTCTCTGCTTCATCTTGCTCCCCGCCGTCCGCTGTATAGGGGGTAGAAGACTTAGGCTTCTGAGTGAAGGGCTTAGGGTGCAGTGCTGAAGCATGAGTGGTGCTCCCACACTCTGTGCATTCTACCTCCGCCTCACAATTCTTGGCGAGATGTTCTGTGGAAGAACAACAGCGAAAGCAGATGTAGTGATCTTTCAAGAGCTGTTTGCGTTCTTCGATGCTTTTCTCTCGGAAGCCCCCGCATTTCTTCAGAGGGTGCGGCTTCCTATGCAGAGGACAGAGTTTGCTTGGATCAATTCGCTCTCTGAACTCTTGGTTGTCTTGGTTGAAAGACTTGGTTGTCGCCGAAACTTGTGTTTTCTGCGTGTACACAGACGTCTTTGTAGGCCTCTCCCAGTTGCCCTTCTTCTCAGTCGAAGCCTGCACGAAGAAGCTAAAACTTGGATCTGTGCGAGCCTTTGCTTCCATGGAGATGAAGTCCACTAGCGCAGAAAACGGTGGGAAGCTGACCATGTTTTCACGCTTGTATTTCGTCCCATAGTACAGCCATTTTTCCTGGAGGTTGTATGGGAGTTTCTCTATAATAGGTCTAATTCCCCTCGAAGTGTCCAAGTAAAGCAAACCTGCTAAATAGCCATCCTGCTTGGCGGCTTGTAGCTCCGCTAGAAGGTCGGCCAAATCCCTAAGCTTCTGCGGACCCTTCGCCGTGACCTTCGGAAAGCTTTCTAATTTGCTGAAAAGAGCCTGTTCAACGGCTTCAGGCGAACCGTACATCTCGTCAAGGCGCTCCCATGCCATACGCAGGCCAATTGGTGGACTCCCGATGTTAACCGTCCTAATCCTCCTTACCTGTTCTGCTGATTTCTTTCCTAGGTACTTAATCAGAAGGTCGAGCTCTTCCGCAGCATGCAGGTCTAACTCACTGATAGCGTTTTGGAATGATGCCTTCCAGGCCCAGTAGTTCACGGGCTGGTCATCGTATTTGGTGAGACCTGAAGTCACCAACTGGTTGCGGGCTAGATACCTAATGAAGTCTGCTGTAGTCGTAGAACGGTCGTGGCTAGCTCCGTATTGTGTCCTTTGGAATAGTGGATCAAACGGAATCGAAGGCTCCTTCTTGAAACGGCGTTGTGGAGAAGCTCCACGAAGCTGCGGTGCTGGAGCGGAGTAGAGAAACGGTTGGGGAGGTGCTCCGCTTGCATGTGAACCTTGACGCACCTGGTGTGCAGTAATGGCTTCAGAGGCGGCGGCTTGGTTCCCCATGAGCACCCGCGACGCCGAAGGTATAGCGTTGGCCATACCCGAGTGAGCAGAAGCTTGTTTACTACTTGTTTACTACTGTCGCTGCGTTGTGACATCCTGATTCGTTGCGCTAATCGTTATCGAGAGGAGCGGGCTAATGTGAAGCTGTCTGGAAGCTGAAGGTTAGCCGCGTATTTCTGATAGTAATTAGCTCCACGCTAAGGCTATCCTCGCGGCCCTCGTAGCTGAATTGCTGTCTTTTCACTTTCATGGGCTGGATTCCAATCAGTTTAAACAGTCCCTCGTAGCTGTATTGCTGTCTTTTCACTTTCATGGGCTGGATTCCAATCAGTTTAAACACTCTCAAAAAACTCCAGGACACGGATAATTCTTTCCATGAGGTTTAGTGAGAATCTTGTGAAACTGTAACAATTACAACGAGACGTTTCAATTAGCATACACGTCAACATAGCATATAGATAAGCAGCATAGCATAACTAGCTTAACTATGTAACTAGTTATGCATAAAGATGCTATCGAACACAGCGTATAACTAGTCTGCATACAAGTAATATATAGGTTGTACTCACAGACAATGCCTTAGCAAAGAGGGAGAGAAAGTTTGAGCTATGACCGCAGGCAGGATGAGCACACAACTGACAATGACATGTGCATAACAAACGCTTCTTCTTACTACCCAGAATGCATCTCTGCTTTATCGTCATAATAACGAAACAACTTAGTAACAAAAATCAAACGACTTATTGCTGGGGCATAACAGTTGGCCTGGCAGAAAGTTGCCTAACTCTCATTCCTTTAAGCAATGAAAGAATACTTATTGTATAAATAAGTAAGTATTATACAATTAAAAAAGCTAAAACTAAGCATATATATATATATGCTTAGTTTTAGCTTTTTTAATTGTATAATACTTAATTATTTATATATATATATATATACTCTTAGTTTTGGCTTTTTTTCACACAGCACTTTTGCTAACAACGCATATTAGGAAATATGATCAACCAACAAAACAGCTAAGAATGCTGGGCACCTTCTTGAGCATTATTAGATTTGCATTTTAGCATATTATTAAAGTAAACAAACAAACAAAAAAAATTATGTTTTACATTGCATAAGTACTACCTTTTGGTCCCCCATGTTTAAAAAGTTTGGGCACCCTAGTCTAAAGCAATAGAGATATTGATATGCAAGAAGTTTTGATACATTTAACAGGTTTAGCAGTAGGTTACCAGTGGTTTTGTGACTGAAACTTTACAGCCTACATATCTCGGACTCCAGTCCTGGTGGGCCACAACACTGTTAAGAGTTTTGCCTCATTAAACCAACTTCATTAAACTCATCAGTTAATAATCGAGGCCTTTAGACGTGGGAAAGTGCTAATATCTGCAGAAGGAATGCAGAAGGCCCAGAAGAAACCCACCTTGATACCACTGCTATGGTTCGTGGTTTTTAACTGTAATTCACTTCAATAACACAAGTGTGGCTAAAAATACTGTTACAACTTTGTTCTTCTCAATGCATGGAGGAGAGCCAGAAATATCAGATTTATAGTATGCACTTTATTCTAATCACTAGATTAGAAAATTAGTTATTTTCAGATAGCACAGGGTTTAGTTGTGGTTGAGGAGTTTAAAATGACTGTAAACCTTTATTCCTTACAGGTTAGCACTTGTTACTTACCACTTTGTGGCTGCGCATGCACTGCGGCATCTCCTCTACTATTGGCTCTCTCTCAGTCTGACTCTCAGTGTCTGCGCTGCTCATGGCATAAAGGCAAAGTGAGATTCATTCAGAAGGATGAACGTTGCTTGTGGATTGTTTGCATTTTTTGCTTTGTTTTTAGGTACAGCTTATTAAAAAACAATAACAATAACTATGGTATTTTTTTTATTTTTGGATTTTTCAAGTTTTACAGCTTTTTTCTTCAACAGGTGCAGCATCTGTGAATGTTCAACAGAGCTCATTGCTGTTTGCCAAACAAAAAGACACCGTGAAGATTGAATGTAGCCATAGTGACAGTACATACACTGCTGTGTTATGGTATCAGCAAAAGAGTAATAGCACAGCTTTGGCTCTGATCAGCTACACCGTTGGCAAAGGTAGTCTAAACAATGAAGATAGATTCCAAGAGCGGTTCACACTGAACAGACAGACAACCGTGGAAGATCTGAGCATCTCAGAGCTCCAGCAGTCTGATTCTGCTGTTTATTACTGCGGTGTCAGTAAACAAACTGCTGCACATTCATATGAGTGCCGTACCAAAAGACCAAACATATAAACCGCCCCTGCTTCAAACTGTAATTGCAGCTTTGTTCTGTATTTCTGGCTTATTATCTGATTGTTAGCATCATATTTGTGGTTTGTTGTTTGATGGGGTTTAATACTACACTCTACTGTTAAGGATGGAAATGGGGGCAAGTACTGTTTACTGACTAAACAAGCAGGTATGTGTCATTTCAACTCAGCTTTTGCTTTTTTCCTTTTTTAAAATGATTATTGCTGCATTTAAAGTCTGAAAATGCATGTGCAAAGACTTGGGTCTGTTTTATGCCAATAGGGGGAGATGTGACTCAGCTATCAGACCTGTTCTTCATGTTTATACATTGTTCTACTGTTTATACATTGTCATTTCTTAACTCTCTCACTCTCTCTCTCTCTCTCTCTCTCTCTCTCTCTCTCTCATTCATACATCCTGAATCACTCTGTCTTCTACAGACATTCAGAAGGATGTGTGGCATTCCCTATTTGCTGGGCATTTTCCTCATTGTCTTTTCAAGTATGATTCAGTAATGAAACTATGGATGTATTTTGACACATGTTCCTTTCTTAATGTTTTTGTTTGTTTACAGTATCTCTTTTTTATTTAACAGAGACGGCAGACAGTGTAAAGTTTCAGCAGGTTCCATCTATGATAGTTAATCAGATAGCCATAGTAAAACTCCAGTGTAGCCATGATGACAACAGTTTAACTGTGATGCTGTGGTATCGCCAAGAGACAGCCAGCACAACTCTAACCCTGATCGGCTACGGCTACACCGCAGGCACACCAACTATCGAGACTGGATTTACTGACCAGTTTAAAATGACCAGCCAGAACACTACATCCGGAGAGCTGATCATTTCTGATGTGAAGCCGTCAGACTCTGCTGTGTATTTCTGTGCAGCCAGTTTGCACAGTGCTCAGCTTAGAATGACTCGCTCACTAAAAACCTAAAACCCACAGGATCTGTATGTCACTGTTCAGTTATCTGATTATATGACAGTTAGTTGGCTTCAGGTGCTGTACTGTTGAGAATTCTGCACCAAATGCTACGTCTTAACCTTCTCATTTATTGTCTTTTGTCTTGCAGAATATAACTCATATCATTTGACGTACAGTGTTAGAATACAGAAAAAAGTGTTTGTATAAAGCTCGTTAACATTATAATGACAACATTCCCAGTACAGTTACTTTTACATTTTAGCCGAGAATTTAAGAGTACTTACCCACTAAATTAAATGAACACACATTTTAAATTAGTAGTGTACTCTAAAGGAGAACTCAACAAATTGCTTTGTTTTCAAACACTAAAGCCTAAGTAGACTGACAAATCAATGTGATGAGCCAGTTATTAATCTCAGCCTAACTGATCTCTTTTAACAATCAAAATGAACAGTTTCATCAGTAGTGGACATGTTTTAGAGTGATAAGCCTTGCAGTAATGTTGTGCTGGACTCAATGTGTTTCATGGCATGAAGTTACATAGTATGTTTTATTTAAAAAAACTCAGTCAAAGCTGTTGAATTAAAATTATGATAAAACTAACATATATAACAATATTTGGAGGCTGTCAAAGATCAACTCCTGGGTTTACAGAATTTATGGTTCACTTAAGGAAGCTGACGCGCCTCACTCTGCTCATCTGCATAATTCAAACTGATATAAAGGCAGTGAGCATGAGCTAAAGTGGGTGATGTCCTCATTCAGAAGGATGTGCCGTACTTGTGCAGTGTGTCTGTTCTTTATTTTGTTTGCAGGTATGATCTCTTTCCAAAATGATTGATTCATTAACCTCTTCTTATTTTTAATTGCCGTTTATAAGCCTTACTTTTTTTTTTCAACAGGGAAGACAAACTGTGTTACATTTCAACAGATTCCATCACTGCTAGCCAAAGACAATGTAACAATCACCTGTAGCCATGATGACAGTAGCTTACAAATCATGTATTGGTATCGACAAAAGAGTGACAGTACAGCTATGACCCTAATTGGCTTTGGCTATCCCACGACTGAGCAGAACTATGAAGATGATTTTAAACAACGATTCAAACTGAACAGACAAGGAGCCACGAAAGGATATCTGACCATCTCAAAGCTCCTCCAGTCAGATTCTGCTGTTTATTACTGTGCTGCCAGTATGCACAGTGCTGCATGTACATAAGACTGCTCTACTAAAACTCCAAACATCAAAGACACTGTAGCTTCAGCTGCAGGTTTTTTTGCATTGGCCAGGGGGGTGGGGGGGGGGGGGGGCGGTCGCTTGTCACAAATCACAAATGTAAAGGATATTTTGTATTGAGGCAAATCTACACTCATCACAGAAACAAATGTCTTATTCTTGTTAAGGGGCATTTCAGCTTAAAACTGACATTTACTCTAATAATATAGTAAAGGTCAGTTTTAAGCTTATTAATTATTAAACATGTTATGCAGCATTCAGTAGAGCCGCATTAAACAATGGGTTTGATAGAATTCACAATTTTGTGTGCTCTTTGTGTTGTAAATCCATTGATTTAGTGAATCACGACTAGAACTCACATGAGCACATAGTGGTATATTGGCGGTGAGCTTATATTCATGTGCACATTTCTTTACAATTGTAAATGAAAAATGGACATTTGAAGGTTGTAAAAGACACTCTGTGTTTTATTGAAGCATGTTGAAGCATGTAACAAGCACATGAACATATATTTTGCCTTGTAGCAGTTCAGTACTGAGCCCTGGCCCCGAAATGCTTGTTTTCATTAAAATACACTGCCTGAAATTTTGTTGGGAGTGACAAGGATGGACAAGATTAGAAATGAGCAGATCAGAGGGACAGTGAAAGTGGAGCAGTTTGGAGATAAAGCCAGAGAGCCCAGGTTGGGATGGTTTGGACATGTGTTGAGGAAGAATAGTAGATATATTGAGCAAAGAATGTTGGAGATGGAGCTGCCAGGTAGAAGGAGAAGAGGTAGACCTCAGAGAAGGTTTATGGATGTAGTTAAGGTAAACATGGAGATGGTTGGTGTGAAAGTAGAGGAGGCAATGGACAGGGCAAGATGGAGGCAGATGATCCGCTGTGGCGACCCCTAAAGGGAGCAGCCGAAAGACGAAGAAGACACTGCCTAAAATGCACCACAGTCAGTGATAAATCTAGGATTTCCAGAAGGCCTAGAATGATACTGTTCTCCCAAAATTGGTCCCACAAATCAGAATTAAAAACCATGATGGGTTGATTCCACTGTCAGGTTAATGTGACACATTAGGCCTTCAGTCCAGCTCCTGAAATCTTGAGCTGTTCTAACTTGGACAGCATCTTAACTGCATTTCATTTTGCCATTATTTTAAATTTTGAAAAAAATCCAGAAACAAAAAATCATTGTCACTTCTGAAGACCTAAATGTCCCCGTTCCCCACTGGAGAAATCCTGCACTGTAAAATGCCCCTAGATGCACATTGGCAGCTCAGGTTTCAGTCTGTAAACAAAGAAATTAAATGAAAAATGCCAGTCAATCTACATTTTCCATTTATATGTAACAACTGACATTAAAACACTGGGCTGTAAACAGCATGTGTGTGATTATGAGAATGGTGACCATGAAAGCATCAGGTGAATTGATCATGCTCCTCCCCAAACCATCCTCACAGATCAAAAAAAATAACACACACAATCAGAGAGTCATTTTCTCTGAGTTTGCTCATTCGGACTCTCTGTGAATGTGAAGCAACGTGCTGAAGTGAGGGACCCTTTTGAGCTGTGCATCAGAAGATGTTTGCTATTTGTGGATTGTGTGTGTTTTTCACTGTCTTTTTAGGTACACATTGTTTTAAAAATTTGGATGATACGTGATTTACTACTATTGTTTTCCATTCTTATGTCTGAACTGTTGGGGTGGTTTGTAGTAATTTTTATTTTTCTTGCAGGGAAGACAAGCTGTGCTAAAATTCAACAGATCTCATCGCTGTTTGCCAGCCAAAAGGACAACGTAACAATCAATTGTAGCCATAATGACAGTAGCTTACTAGTTATGTTATGGTATCAGCAAAAGAGTGACAGTACAGCTATGGCCCTGATTGGCTACAGCTATGCCAAAAATAAACCAAATTATGAAGATGGATTTAAAAACCGATTCGAACTGAAAAGACAGGAAACTGAAAAAGGAGATCTGACCATCACGAATCTCCTGCAGTCTGATTCTGCTGTTTATTACTGTGCTGCCAGTATACACAGTGCTGCACATTCATATGATTGTTGTACCAAAACCTCAAACACCAAGCACACAGGAAACTTTACAAACTGTAGCTTTATGCTGCATTTCTGCTTTGCTATGTCATGCCACAGTATACTGTTTCACTCATAGCTGTAATTTAATGATTATATGCCTGTGATGCTGTCGTTTTAGTCATCATTGAAACACATTGGCTAAGCGCATTTTGTTTGTCTGTCTTTGTTTCAGACCAATAGTAGGAGATTTCCTCAACCCACCTATCAGACATTAAGTTGTCTACAGCGTCATTCTGTATTGTTCTCTCTATCATTCTTGATCAGCCCTCCACAACAGTACAGAGCCAATGTATCGAAGTTAATGTGATAATATCACATTAACGCAGGCTTACTTTTATGCAGTTAAAAACATTAGTGCCATTAATGTAGATTCTTTTTTGACCCTATTATATCACAAGTAGTTCAAGCTGCAATTTGAATGCATGACATTCTAATCGTAAGGGGAATTAGACTGTATTAAAGTTGCTCTGTACTCTTTAAATTGGTGAATGATGTAGAAAGGCCTCTTGACCAGGACGTTCCATTTCAAAATTTGACAAAACTGAGGTTATGTGTAGTTACTGTCAGACTGAGTTATTATTACTGGATTACATCCAGCCTACGGCATCACATGCAGGCCAAGCACATATCTAACATCAACAGTGTTAGCTCTGAGAATATACGACAGGCCATGCTCAACAATGTGTTTACCGCCAGCAAGTTAACGCTGGAAATTGCTTAAAGGAGAGTCACAGCATGCAGGCTGATTTAGATAGTGGAGAATGAAGCTTTACATAACATAATTGGGATTCCATCCAAAGATTTACCTTTTGATATTATATTGCTGATAACAAACCATATCTCCAAAATGATACCTTTACAGGAGAAGGAAAAAAACATACTTTTAATGTAAGTCAATGGAGCCAGACATTTTTTACAAGTAATTTCGAGCCATTTATTTTAGTCCAATCTTCATGAAATTTACACACAAAGGGACAAACATGTCAATGTCACTGCTAGACTAAGAATAGTCAACCAACCAAAAATATCCAGCCAACAGTGTCCTGATTTGCAGCGTCCTGTGACCACTGATGAAGGACTAGAGGATGACCAACACAACCTGTGCAGCAGCAGATGAGCTATCATCTCTGACTTTACATGTACAAGGTCGACTCACAAGGTAAGAGTGTCTAATAGAGCGGACAGTGAGTGGACACAGTGTTTAATAACTCCAGCAGCAATGCTGAGTGCAACACACACTAACACACCACCACATAATCAGTGTTACTGCAGTGCTGAGAATGATCCATCACTCAAATAGTACCTGCTCTGAGAGGGTCCATGGGGGTCCTGACCACTGAAGAACCAGGTAAAAGGGGGTTAACCTCTTAAACTCCAAGCCTATTTTTGCCAATTTTCGCCTGAAATGACATACCCAAATATTAATGCTTTTTACTCAAATATTATATAATCCAGAGGCAATTTTAAGAAGTATTATTACTCAAAAGCCTTTACAAAATTAATTGAAAACACTTAAAATTATTTAAATTAAACTATAATGGCCAAAATATGGTAAAAATAGGAAAAAAATCAAGGCGCTTTTCAAAATTTCTTTTTTTGTTTTAGATTTTAGGGACCATAAACTGAAGAGGTCATGTCCATGAAATGTTTTTGCAGTTCCATATTTTGCCCCTTGGGGTCAAATTTTTACCATGTAAAATTTTAAACTGATTACCCTCACTGATCAGAAGTTATTCAGTCTAGAGTAGATAGTGTACATACATGTCTGTGTACATTTCTCCAAGTGTCCCTTTGGAAATCTCCAAAGGACCACAACCTCTACAAATTGAAAAAAACGAATTTTCTAACAATTTTTGCAGGAAAAAAAGTGTTTATGTATTACCTACTATTGATGGCAACATCCTATGGTGTATTTTTTTACATTATTTGACAAAATTTTGTTATAACAACAATTTTAACTGTATTATAAAAGCCAAATAAAACGCTAATCTTCCGGGTTATATCCCGCCTCCCCTGTTGCGCGTACGCCTAACGTGGCACCTGGTTGGTCGACAGGTTTGAGTGACGTGTCGTTGGAAAGGGGAGAATCTCAGCTTTACGACCGCGTTTGTTTGAAATCGATAGGACAAGGAGATCATATTTTAATTTGGGTTTAAATTAGACATAAAAGATTTTTGCCTTCTGTTTTTTCAAGCACTCTTTGCACAAAAAAGCGGATTACTACCGAACGCGTTACCGGAAATACACGGGTGTGGTGTCATTTTGAAGCCAAGAAGGAGAGGTAAGCGATGACGTGGGCGTTTTCCGTGTAATGTGTTCCTCCGACCGGCAGGGGTCGTTACGCACGGCTGCTGAGGTTTCGCAAAAAAAAATCTCCTGTTTGAAACGCCACACTCTTTTGGCTCTAATTCGGAAACCCTACGTCGTACAGTAAAACGGATCATCGCGTCGTAATCCGGAGAGCCAGACGGTTTGAACGATGTATAACATGCCCACATTGGATCAAATATGGATTTATAAAAACCGCAAATATAAAAAATATTAAGCTTATTTTTTAATAAAACTTTTGCTAACAAGGTATATTTCGCCCAAAATGGTTATTTTCTGAAAGGAAATACAGCTAAACTGGCTAGATAGCTGGCAAGCAGAGGTTCTAAGCTTTCATATGACATATTGGGTGTCTATATTGACCCTATAATTATTCATATACACTGGCAAACATTAATTATGACACATTTCACGTTAAGAGGTTAACAAAGTATGCAGAGAAACAGATGGACTACAGTCTGTAGCTGTAACTACAACGTGCAACTATATTGTAAGTGGAGCTGATAAAATGAACAATGAGCGTAGAAACAAGGAGGTGGTCATAATGTTATGCCTGATAGATCCTCTCTTCTTAATATTACCTCATTGCACTTTAAATCTTCCATTCAATTTGTGATTCATCACAATTAACTATTAACTACGTTAAGTCATGCTATTAGTTTTGATAAAAAAAATTTCAGACATCTCTCTGCAGCATAATTGCTGTAATTTTCATCCATTTACATGAGATCTGAAGCATCTCCCATCCACCTACACTTACTTCAACCACTTACCCCCATCTAATCTTCAGCCATATGGCACGTTTATAAAAACTGTATTGCTGAGTAATCCTGAACTTCCTCTGAGGCAATATTATTGCTAAAAGACGCATGCATACACGGTCAGGCAACTTGGGCAGTTTTACAGCACAGATTATCACAATGAATAATCACCCATATACTTTTCCTGGCTGTCTGCATGTCTTAGATGAATGATTAGAAAAACTGTGACTGTGTGAGCATCAGGTGAAGTGATCATGCTCCTCCCCAAACCATCCTCATATGTCACTGCATATCTAAAATGGAGAGTGATACAGTTCTGGCTGTCAGTGAATGTTATAAAGGCATTGTTCAAGAGTGAGAGAGGTGCTCTCGAGCTGTTAAGGATGCATGTTACTTCTGGACTTTGTGTGTTTTTATTTTTGTTTTTAGGCAAGTCTTGCTTAGAAATTTGTATGAAAAATTTGTATTTGCATTTGCATATGCATTACAAGCATATTATATGCATTTGTCTTACATTCTTTTGTCAGAATCATAGAGGTTTATGGAGATTTTCAAGTTTGATATCTATTTTAATATATTTCTGTGTTTCTTCAACAGGGAAAACAAACTGTGCAAAAGTTGAACAGAGCTTGATTCTTTTTGCCAAAAAAACAGCGAGCATTACAATCCCGTGTAGCCATAATGATAATACCTTACTGTTTATGTTATGGTACCAGCAAAAGAGCGACAGTACAGCTATGACTCTCATTGGCTATGCCAGTGCTGCGAGTGACCCATTCTATGAGGATGAATTTAAAACTGAACGGTTCAAACTAAACAAACCAAGCATCCAGAAAGGAGATCTGACCATCTCTGAGCTTCTCCAGTCTGATTCTGCTATTTATTACTGTGCAGCCAGTAAGCACAGTGCTGCATATTCATATGACTGTCATACTAAAACCCCAAACACACAGGTGCACAAACACTCTTCAAACTGAGACTTTGTCTGATGAGGTTTTATACTTATGTCACTTATTATGGAAAAATTCTGGTCTTTTTCCTAACAATCGACAGAATTAAGCATAAAACTACAGCTGTTGCACACATTCCCTCTTCCCCAAAGCCCCCTAAACTACAAAAACACCTCTATATTAACAGAATTGGGCCATTCACAAAAAAAAATATTTTGAAGGAACTGTGGAAGTAATCCATTTCTCCATAGAGGTGTTTTACATGAGAGCAATCCTTCATGTCCAAATAATTGTTGAAGCTTTCCCCATGTTTGCACTAGGTGGAGAATCATGAGGTTATCTGTTGGTTTTTTGACTAACTTTATATCCCATTACATATCTATAGGGGTCTCCTCTTTTATTTCTAATTTTTCAATATTTAGCCATGAAGGATGGGAGCCCCTGTCAAATATCTGGGCTAAAAATCTAGCTTGGGGAGACCAGTAGTAAAGTTTAAAATTAGGAAGTCGTAATCCTCCTTGACTATAGTCCAGAGTTAATTTTTTAAGATGATCTTTGGAGTAAGCTGATCTTTGGACCAAGTAGTGTGAGTGGGAGGTCCATCCATCTACTATCTTTATTCATCTTCTCCAGCAGGCCAAGAAGATTGAGATTATATAGATATTTCAGATTGCTATCTACTAGAATGCCTAGGTATTAAACATTTGTAGGTGAAAACTTCTGACTTATAGTTTTATAATTCAATATAGAAAGTGGCATGATTTCAGTTTTATCAAGGTTAACTTTATTTCCACTAAAAGAACTATATGATTGCTACAAATCCTGCAAATAAGAAAGAGACGTTTCTGGATTAGTTAAAAATAAAAGAATATTGTCCGCAAAAAGTGATATCTTATTGATGTGTGAACCAATCTTAAATCCTTGAATCTGAGGATTAGTTCTGATAGCTTCAGCTAGCGGCTCGATACACAGAGCAAAAAGGGCTAGGGTAACAGCACAACCCTGTCTGCATCCCCTAAATAAAGAAAATGAATTTGAGATGATTCCATTAGTTGTTATCATAGCTTTAGGGGATCTGCAGATCGATCGAATCAAATCAACGAAAGCAACACCAAAGGCAAATTTCTCAAGAACTTTAAATAAATACGGCCACTCGACACAGTCGATGGCCTTCTCAGCGTCGAGAGAAACAGCCATTCCTATATATATATATATGTATATTGTTAACTTTGGCAATATGTATTATATTAAAAAACTTTAAGTTATTTGAGGAAAACCGCTTAATAATAAAGCCTGTTTGATCTGGATTAACTAATAGTGGAAGATAAGATTCAAGTCTATTGGCTATCATTTTAGTAACTAGTTTGTAAACTGTATTGAGAAGTGAAATTAGCCTGTAGGGGGCACACTGTAATGGATCCTTCCCCTTCTTATAAATAACGGATATGATAGCGTTAGAGAAAGATTCTGGAAAATACTTCTTCTTCCTTGCTTGCTCAAGCACCTCCATCAAAAGTGAAATAAGGAGATCCTGAAACACTTTATAAAATTCAGAAGGAAATCCATCCTCATCTGGAGATTTATTGGATGGAAGTGATTGAACAGCTATTTTAACTCCAAGACAGAGAAAGGTATATCTAATATTAGCCTATCTTCCTCCTTTAAACTTGGTAAGTTAACCGAAGAAAGAAACTGATCCATTTCTATTGAGCTACCTGCTGAGAATTATACAGATCAATGTAATATTTCCTGAATGCATCATTTATCTCAGTAGGGTTATATGTTATTGTATTACCAGTATTTATTGCAGTAATGAGATGAGAATTCTGAGCTGCTCTAAGTTGCCATGCTAAAACTTTGTGTGCTTTCTTTCCAAGCTCGTAATAGTGTTGCTTTGATCTTATAATAGCTTTTACTGCTTGATAAATGTTCAATATATTATAATTTTATTATATTCAGTTTCTCATGAACTATATCCATATATAGAACTTTAGTTGGTGTCTTCTATATATTTTTTCTAATGTGGTAATTTTTTGATTCAAGTGATTGTATATCTCCATTGTATTTTTTTTTGTCAAGCCCTTTAAATAGGCAATACATTGGCCTCCCTGGTATAAAGAATAATAATACTAGTGGAGAGTGATCACCTAATATCCTGGGGAGGTATTCAATATCCTCTCCATGAATCACCACCTTATCGTGGTGGAGAGGTTTGTGTGCTTGAATGATCCTAGGAGATATGTTGTCTGGAGCAAAAGCTCCTGGTAGGGTCTCCCATGGCAAACTGGTCCTAGGTGACAGGCCAGACAAAGTGTGATCCATAATTACCCCTATGAAAACAAGAAAGCAGGACTTGTGTACCCTGCCCGAATCAGGGTTACCGGGGCCCCACCCTGGAGCCATGCCTGGGGGAGGGGCTCGCCAGCGAGCGTCTGGTGGCCAGGCAATCACTCATGGTGCCCGGCCGGGCCCAGCCCGAAGGAGCTACATGAGTCCCCCCTCCCATCGACCCATCACCAATGGGAGGGGCAGTAGTAGGGGTGTGATGCATTGTGGATCGGGCAGTGTCCGAAGGCGTGGGCCTTGGCGTTCTGATCCTCGGTTGCTGACTGGCTTTTGGAACTTGGAACGTTACCTCACTGGTGGGGAAGGAGCCTGAGTTGGTGCGCGAGGTTGAGAGATACCGGCTAGATATAGTCGGGCTCACCTCAACCTACAGCTTGGGCTCTGGGTCCAATCTTCCTGAGAGGGGCTGGACTTTTTTCTTTTCTGGAGTTGCCCATGGTGAGAGGCAGCGGGCAGGTGTGGGCTTTCTCATAGCCCCTCGACTCGGCGCCTGTATGTTGGGGTTTTCTCCGGTGGACGAGAGGGTAGCTTCCCTACGCCTTCAGATTGGGGAATGGGTCCTGACTGTTGTCTGTGCTTATGCACCGAACAGCAGTTCAGAATACCCAGCCTTCATAGAGTCCTTGGGAGGGGTGCTTGAAAGTGCTCCTCCTGGAGACTCGATTGTCCTACTGGGGGACTTCAACGCTCACGTGGGCAATGACAGTAAGACCTGGAGTGGTGTGATTGGGAGGAATGGCCTCTCTGATCTGAACCCGAGTGGTGTTCAGTTTTTGGACTTCTGTGCAAACCACAGTTTGTCCATAATGAACACCATGTTTGAACACAAGGATGTCCATAAGTGCACATGGCACCAGGACACCCTAGGCTGCAGTTCAATGATTGACTTTGTAGTCATGTCAGCGGACTTGCGGCCATGTGTATTGGACACTCGGGTAAAGAGAGGAGCTGAGCTGTCAACTGATCACCACCTGATGGTGAGTTGGATCAGGTGGTGGGGGAAGATGCCGGTCAGACCAGGCAAACCCAAATGTATAGTGAGGGTTTGCTGGGAACGTCTGGCAGAAGAACCTGTCAGATTGATCTTCAACTCACACCTCCGTCAGAACTTTGACCAGATATCGGGGGAGGTGGGGGACATTGACTCAGAATGGGCCATGTTCCGCTCCTCCATTGTTGAAGCGGCTGACTGTAGCTGTGGTCGCAAGGTAGTTGGTGCCTGTCGGGGCGGTAATCCTCGAACCCAGTGGTGGACACCCCAGGTGAGAGATGCCGTCAAGCTGAAGAAGGAGTCCTACCGGACACGGTTGGCCTGTAGGACACCAGAGGCAGCTGGCAGGTATCGACAGGCCAAGCGATCTGCGTCTTCAGTCGTTGCCAAGGCAAAAACCCAGGTGTGGGAAGAGTTCGGTGAGGCCTTGGAAAGTGACTTTAAGTCGGCTCTGAAAAGATTCTGGCAAACCGTCAGGCGACTCAGAAGGGGAAAGCAGTGTGCCACTAGCACTGTATATAGTGGAGGTGCTGTGCTGCTGACTTCGACTGAAGACGTCATTGGGTGGTGGAAGGAATACTTTCTTCTCAATCCCACCAACACGTTCTCCAGTGAGGAGGCAGAGTCTGGGGACACGGGAATATGCTTGTCCATTACTGAGGCCGAAGTCGCTAAGGTAGTTAAAAAGCTCCTTGGCGGCAGGGCTCCAGGGGTGGATGAGATCCGTCCCGAGTTCCTCAAGGCTCTGGATGTTGTGGGGCTGTCTTGGCTGACACGCCTTTTCAACATTGCGTGGACATCAGGGGCGGTGCCACTGGATTGGCAGACTGGGGTGGTGGTGCCTCTTTTTAAAAAGGGGGACCGGAGGGTGTGTTCCAACTACAGGGGAATCACACTCCTCAGCCTCCCTGGTAAGGTCTATGCAGGGGTACTGGAGAAGAGAGTCCAGCTTGTAGTCGAACCTCGGATCCAGGAGGAGCAGTGCGGGTTCCGCCCTGGTCGTGGAACACTGGACCAACTCTTTACCCTCTCCAGGATTCTGGAGGGTTCATGGGAGTTTGCCCAACCAGTCCACATGTGCTTTGTGGATTTGGAGAAGGCATTCGACTGTGTTCCCCAGGGTATTCTGAGGGAGGTGCTTCGGGAGTACGGGGTACATGGCTCTTTGATACGAGCCATTCAGGCCCTGTACAAACAAAGCAGGAGTTTGGTTCGCATGGCCGGCAGTAAGTCAGACTTGTACCCAGTGAGAGTTGGACTCCGTCAGTGCTGCCCTTTGTCACCGATTCTATTCATAATTTTTATGGATAGAATTTCTAGGCGCAGTCAGGGGATGGAGGGTGTCTGGTTTGGTGACCTCAGGGTCACATCGCTACTGTTTGCAGATGATGTGGTCCTATTGGGGACATCAGGCCGTGAACTTCAGCTTTCACTGGATCGGTTTGCAGCTGAGTGTGAAGCGGCCGGGATGAGGATCAGTACCTCCAAATCCGAGGCCATGGTTCTCAGGCGGGAAAGGGTGGAGAGCCCTCTCTGGGTCAGGGATGAGCTCTTGCCTCAAGTGGAGGAGTTCAAGTATCTCGGGGTCTTGTTCACGAGTGATGGTACAAGGGAGTGGGAGATTGACAGGCGGATTGGTGCTGGGTCAGCAGTGATGCGGGCTCTTTACCGGTCTGTTGTGGTAATGAAAGAGCTGAGCCATAAGGCAAGACTCTCGATTTACTGGTCGATCTACGTTCCCACCCTCACCTATGGTCATGAGCTTTGGGTAATGACCGAAAGAACGAGATCGCGAATACAAGCGGCCGAAATGAGTTTCCTCCGCAGGGTGGCTGGACTCTCCCTTAGAGATAGGGTGAGAAGTTTGGTCATCCGGGAGGGACTCAAAGTAGAGCCGCTGCTTCTCCACGTCGAGAGGAGCCAGTTGAGGTGGTTCGGGCATCTTGTTAGGATGCCTCCTGGACGCCTCCCTTGGGAGGTGTCACAGGCAAGTCCACCGGGGAGGAGACCCCGGGGAAGACCCAGGACACGCTGGCGTGACTATATCGCCCAGCTGGCCTGGGAGCGCCTCGGAATCCCTCCCATGGAGCTAGTGGAAGTGGCTGGGGAAAGGGAGGTCTGGGCCTCATTGCTCAGGATGCTGCCCCCACGACCCGAACCCCGGAGAAGCGGAAGATGATGGATGGATGGATGGATGGATGGATGGATGGATGGATGGATGGATGGATGGTATTCAATATCTAGTGTCCTGTGAAACAGCTGAGAAGACACCAAGAAATAGTCAATGTGTGTACATGTACCATGTGGGTGTGAATAGAAAGAATACTCTCTATCTCGTGGATGTTTATACACCATAGTTTTAAACCAAAAGCAATTACTGACAAAATTTCTGTTAGTTATGTTCACACCTCTTAAAATACATTTTGCCTTATGTAGTTTAAATGTCTAGCCAGTATACCAGCTGGCACAGATCTAGCCAAGTGCAGGTGCATTTCAATTGGAAAATACACTCCTCGCTGTCCTTTCTTCCACTCATACTGCGAGTGACAACTCACTTGATGCAGGTCAGACACTCTTCCTAGTGGTGAGTAAAAAGTGGAAAGGACATATTAAAAAGTATTGAATCAGTGCCCTGTTCTGTAGTGTCACAGCACAACGTCATCAACCTCCCAGACATATCGTACATAGACATCCACCTCTTTACAAGGTTGAAATGTTTCAAATAGGAATGCTTTGTCTACATCTGCCTATGTTACTGTGTTTTATCTTCTCTTGTTGAACTCATGGCTGCCCTCTTTGGGGATAATAATGAACTGTTATTGAATCTGAATCACTTTCATGCTTTTAGCAGTTCCATAGTTTTTATACAATCATTGAATGATCATGGACTTCTGATAGGAAGTGAGCACTCAAACACATGACATTAGCAATATTAATCTGAATAATCTGGGATGTAGAAATTCCCATGCTTGATTTTTGAGAACTGTGTTCATGCACACATCAGGTAAAGCAATAATGCTCCTCCCCAAAAATCCTCACACATAACTTGCATTCCTACACAGAACTGCAGATCAAAAATGATTCTTTCAGAGTCGCTTTTTCCTCAGTTCTCTTTCACTCTGACATTCTGTGCATGATATTAAGAGAATGTGGACAAGTGAGTGACTCTTACTCGAGCTGTGCATCAGAAAGATGTGTATAACTTCTGGACTGTGTGTGTTTTTCATTTTATTTTTGGGTATGTATTGCTTATAATTTTGCGTCACTTGTCTTCCATATTTATGTCAGAATAGAAGTTTATAGTGATTTTTCAAGTTTTGCTATTATTTGTCAAATTGATTATCTTTCTTCAACAGGGAGGACAACAGGTGCAAAAGTTGAACAGAGCTCTACTGTTTTTGCCAACAAAACAGACAATGTAACAATTCAATGCAGCCATGATGATGACAGCCTAACATATATGTATTGGTATCAGCAAAAGAGTGACAGTACAGCTATGGCACTGATCGGCTACGCTGTTGGCATGAGTAAGCCAGTCACTGAAGACGGATTTAATGAGAGATTCACACTGAACAGACAGACCATCCAGAAAGGAGATCTGACCATATCTGAGCTCCTCCAAACTGATTCTGCTGTTTATTACTGTGCAGCTAGTAAGCACAGTGGTGCACATACTGTCAACCCCAAACACCAAACTCACAGGTGCACAAACCTTCTGCTTTAATTCTAGTTTATTTGATGAGGTTTTATACTGGTTATTTCCTACGGAGGAAGTCTGGTTTCTTTCTTGATGAACTTCAAAATTAGGTCAATAGGGGACGTACATGTAGCACATGAGGTGTGAGAGTTCCCTTTCAGATTCTTTTAAACTTAAACATGGTTTGAAAACATTACAAAGAGTAATCCATAAACAAAGAACAACTATTTTATGTCTACATTCACATCAAATTCCTGTGCATGTAAAAAAGACTGTGCTAGCTATCCACTGATATGGGGAGGATGTCAGTGCTGCGTCTACTTGTAACTTCATGTGCTGAAGTACTTTCTGTTCTTAAGTGGTTGGAGATGTTCTAATCAGCCAGTTATGTGAAAGAAAGTTTGGGATGGCACCCAGGGTGGCCAGCCAGATTTCAGAAGTACACCCGTCAAGAGTGCATAACTCAGAACAATAGAGGGAAACTCTCAGGACCTTCTAGGCCTTCAAAGAAGGCCTGTTTATTTCTGTGAATTAAAAATGCATTAAAAAAAGAACATTTTAATTATTTTTTATTCATTAATATCATGCTATTATTTAAACTCCATAAGTATTACAAATGGTGGAAACAAAAAGATTAAAGTCTTGAGACTCTCAGTGGAAAATTGGCCATCAGGAACTGTTTTTCTCCATGGTTTCTACTTAGACATAGCTAAGTGAGCTCTCTGATTGGTTACAACTACAAGAGCTTTACCAGTATTTATTTACCAGTATACCAGTGCAATCAAAACGTATGTAAACGTATATAAGATAATATATAATGTCACTATATTTTTGCTCCAGTTTGATTTTAACACCAACAAAAAACTTTAAAAAATATTAAAATTATACTTTAAAAATTTAAATAATGGCACTTTTATCTGAAAACTATAAAATTGAAATGGCTGAACTTTTCATCATCAAAAAACACTGCTCAATGCTCAGTTAAGAAGAACAAGCAAATGATAAAATAGCTTAAACAAGGAAAAAATGTTTAACTTAAATGTATCATTATAGTGATATAATGATTATGTTCTATTACATAATAATAAATGTACAAAAAATAACAAATGACCCGCCCCACTCCACACACACCTGCATAACCCAAGCCCTGATATAGAGGCAGTGTGTTAAAGTGGTTTTGACTCTCTTTTGAGCCATCAACCAAGAGGATGTGCGGTGCTTATGGACTTTGTGTTTTCCTCATTGTATTTGTAGGTAAGAAGTCTTTGTAAAACAAGCTGTTAACTCACTGATATCTGCATTTCTTCTGCAATTTTCCATTTTTGTGACAAGTTATTTCTTTTCAGCAGGAACTTCAAACTGCATAATAGTTCAACAGATCTCATCACTCCTCGCCAATGAAACAAAGAGCATAACGATCACATGCAGCCATGATGACAGTAGCAAAACTGTTATGTTATGGTATCAGCAAAAGACTGACACTACAGCTATGGCTCTGATCGGCTACACCGCTACACGCATGAGTGATCCGGTCTATGAAGATGGATTTACTAAAGAGCGAATTAAATTAAACAGACAAGGAGACACAGAAGGAGATCTGACCATCTCTAGACTCCTCCAGTCTGATTCTGCTGTTTATTACTGTGCTGCTAAAGAGCACAGTGCTGCATGTTCATACGACTACTGTACTAAAACCCCAAACACCAAACACACAGGAAACAGTACAAACTGTTGCTTTATGCTGAATTTCTGGTTTGTTATCTGACAATAAAGACCTTTCTATTCATTTATGAGTTCAATTATAAAACAGGCTGCAGTGCAGTGCAGAATATCTATTAGCACCCTACTATATCCTTCCCTCTTTAAAGAGGGAAAATATAAATAGCTAAAGAAGAAATCCAATGTGTGTCAAATGACGATTCAAAATGAAACTATGGAAATGTAATAATTTGGAATTCAGTTTCTTTTATGCACCCCTTTCCTCGTTTCTAACCTGGACACAGATGCCTGCTTTTGGTCTGCAAAATAAAATGTGGTGCTTCCTCCTCTGATCTAAATAACTTTAAGCATTTGTGCATTATTCAGTCACCCACAAATAAGCATGCCGTAATGCATATTTTGTTCTTCCACCTGTTTCCATATCAGTTTTAGCACATCATTGTCTGCTTAGTCCTGTTTTATAGCTTTATAAACTTGTATAAAGTTAAAGTGTTGCAGTGGAAATTCAGCACTGGAACTTGCCTAGAAATAGCTTAAAAAAAAAACCCAAAAAACATCAGAGCTGTCAATAATCCATCAACTGTAAAAAAATATATAAAATAATAGTAATAAAAATAAATAAATAAATAAAGTTAGCTATTGTGCTAAATTTTCAGTTAATTGGGCTTCAAATGTTAAGTTAACAGAAAGAGAACATGTGTTTTATCAGCTGTTTTGTCAGCTGAAGTTTAAATAATTCATCACTGTGAGGAAGCCTTATTTATTATTTATTATTATTTATTCATTTGCTTATTTAATTATTTAAACATGGAAAATATTTCAACCTATTAAATATTTCAAGACCATAATATTTAATTTTCTGTGTTCAAAATGGGTTTAAGATAGTAAACTACTAGATCTGTAAAACATGACTGTTGATACAACTTAATTACATTACTGACTAGCTAAAGGCTTGATGATGATGCACATTCTTAAACCTTAAAGATTTAATACAGACACAGCAAATTATCACAAAATGTGTGTATGTTCAAACTTTTCATAAACATAGTTTGTATTACAAAGTTTGCACGGGTTCTGCATTCTTTTGGTTTTCTTTTGATTTTCTTTTGAAATCATAGGTTACATTGTTAAGCTTTGCCATTATGTTTGTTGCTTTGTAACTTATTATTGACTCTCTTATTATGAGTTTCTCAAAAATTACTTGGCTTTTAACTTTTATTTATGTTACATTCCCTTTTAGTTTTCGCCATACACCATTTCTGGTGAAGTGTTTGCTGGTGAATTCTGGTGGTGAAGTGATCGTGCTCCTCCCTCAAACCATCCTCAGACATTACAGCAGAGCAAAACTGGAGAATATTACACCCAGTTTGAGTCACTTAAGTTCTCTGCTGACTTTCTGTGACTCTGTCTTGAACTGTGCATCAGCAAGATGTATGTTACGTCTAGACTGTGTTTGTTTTTCATTTTGTTTTTAGGTATGTCTCACTTACAATGTTGCATCATAAATGATTAACTTGTTTTCCATATTTTGCAGTGCTATTCAAGTTTGATAATTGTTTTGTCCATTTTTGTAATAACTATCTTTCTTCAACAGGGAGGACAAACTGTGCTGAAATTGCACAGAGTGCAGCTGTTTTTGCCAAAACAGACAGTGTAACAATCAATTGTAGCCATGGTGACTCTAGCTTAATAAATATGTATTGGTATCAGCAAAAGAGAGACAGTACAGCTATGGCTCTGATCGGCTACACTACCGGTGTGAGTAATCCAGCAAACAAAGAAGATGGATTTAGTGGGCGATTCACACTGAACAGACAGAGCATCCAGAAAGGAGATCTGACCATATCTGAGCTCCTCCAGTCTGATTCTGCTGTTTATTACTGTGCAGCCAGTAAACACAGTGCTGCACATTCATATGATTGTCATACTAAAACCCCAAATACCAAACTCACAGGTGCACAAAGCAATTCTGGTTCATCTGATGAGGTTTCATACTAAAGTTTTTTCCTATGGAGGAAGTCTGTTCTCTTTCCCAATGAACAAGATGTAGGGCTTCTGGTTGACTTTCAGCATTGGAACGCACCTCAGAGTGTTACAGCCAATAGTGAACGTACATGTAGAGCATGTGCTCTCTGACTTCCCTTTCAGATTCTTTCAAACTTCAACAGTTTTTTGTTTTTTTTTTGCCTGGGTTTATGGGTTGTTTGTGGATGTTGACCCGCTCCACTCCACATGCACATCTAAAAAAGAGGCAGTGTGATAAAGTGGGACTGACTCTCACTCAAACTGTGAATCAGAAGGATGTGTGGTGCTCATGGACTTTGTATGTTCTTCATTGTTTTTGTAGATCCTTGAAAGAAAGGGTGCTATTATTGTTAAAGAATTATAAATCTTTTTTCAAGTTTGTCTTTTTTCTTCTTCAGCAGGAACTACAAACAGCGTAACATTTCAACAGATCTCATCACTTTTCACCAATGAATCAGACAGCATAACAATCGAGTGTAGCCATTATGACAGTACCTGTCATATTATGGTATGAGTAAAAGAGAGACAGTACAGCTATGGTTCTGATCGGCTCTGATGAACCAACATATGAAAATGGATTTAGAGAGCGGTCCCAACTGAAAAGGCCAAATAAGCCTTGAATGTTTGTATCCTCCTGTAATAAAATCCTATAATATTACTCTGCCTTGTAGTATCGTTCTTTCTCTTCTGATGTTGTCTTTGTAGGTGATGTGTCAAATTCCGACTCCCCAGCACGTGCACGTGCATCACACAGGCATAGAGACAGCACATTTAGGCCACACCCACATTGTGGAGGAAAACAGCTCAGTACTCAGACAAAAAACTGTTGCATGGTGGGTTGCAGGATGAATAAGATTAAGGTTGGAAGCTGGCATTTTTCCAGCAAGATGGTGCATCACCACATTATGGGTGTCAGGTCCGAGCATTCCTAGATGAACAGTTTCCTGGAAAGTGGGTTGGTCATCGTGGGCCAGTTGAATGGCCCCCAAGGTCTCCCGATCTGACCCCCTTAGACTTTTATCTTTGGGGTCATCTGAAGGCAATTGTCTATGCTGTGAAAATACGAGATGTGCAGCACCTGAAACTACGGATACTGGAAGCCTGTGCTAGCATTTCTTCTGCGGTGTTGCTATCAGTGTGTGAAGAGTGGGAGAAGAGGGTTGCATTGACAATCCAACACAATGGGCAGCACATTGAACAGATTTTATAAGTGGTCAGAAACTTGTAAATAACTCCATCCATCCATCCATTTTCTAAGCTGCTTCTCCGTCAGGGTCGCGGGGGGTGCTGGAGCCTATCCCAGCAGTCTTCGTGCGGAAGGCAGGATACACCCTGGACAGGTCGCCAGTCCATCGCAGGGCAGACAGACAGACACAGACAGTCACTCACTCACACACTCATACCCAGGGGCAATGTAGCATGTCCAATTGGCCTGACTGCATGTCTTTGGACTGTGGGAGGAAACCGGAGAACCCGGAGGAAACCCACGCAGACACGGGGAGAACATGCAAACACAACACAGAGAGGACCCCGATCGCCCGGTCGGGGAATCGAACCCAGGCCCTCCTTGCTGTGAGGCGACAGCGCTACCCACCACGCCACCGTGCTGCCCAATGAGTAAATAACTCGTGAAAGAATAAAGTTACGTTAAAACTAAGCACACCATTGTTTTTCCTGTGAAATTCCCAATAAGTTTGATGTGTCACATGACCCTCTTCCCATTGAAAAAACTAAAGTTGGATCCAAAATGGCTGACTTTAAAATGGCCGCCATGGTCACCACCCATCTTGAAAGGCTTTCCCCCTCCCATATACTAATGTGCCACAAACAGGAAGTTAATATCACCAACCATTCCCATTTTATTTGGGTGTATCCATATATATGGCCCACCCTGTACTTTTACTGGAGTAATATTTTACCTTGGGTATCTCTACTTTAACTCAAGTACATGATTTGTGTACTTCGTCCACCACTGGCTATGGCTTTGATCAGCTACACTTATGGCACAAATTAGCCAAAGAATGAAGATGGATTTAAAAAGCGGTTTCATCATCAAAAACAGACCAGAAGGGAGATCTGATCATCTCTGAGCTCCACCAGTCTGATTCTGCTGTGTATTACTGTGCAGCTAAAGAGCACAGTGCTGCATATTCATATGACTGTCGTACTAAAACCATACATTTGCACAGCACACTGTTTCTTTAATTCTGGTTCATCTGATTAGGATTTATACTAAAGTTATTTATTATAGAGGAATTCTGGTCTCTTTTCTTATAGGCAAAAAAATTAAGTATGATGTGAGATTTCTAAATGATGTAGATTTTTGGCTTCGGAGTGCTGGATTAAGAACGAAAACCAAAAGAGATCTGCTCACACAGTGGTTTAATCTCAACAGTCATTCTGATTTCACTGGAAAAAAATGAAACAAAAGCAGACATAAAGCAGCGGCACAGACTTTGACATTCTACATTCCTTCTCTTTGTAGAGCTTGTGTGTTGAAGGGTTGTGTTCACATAGCAAAAAAGAGATATGAACCAAAAGAAAAGCATTGTGCAATATATTCAGCTGCCAAACTACCATTCATTACAAAGACAAGTGCAGCTGTTACACAACTCCCCTCCTTCCCGAAGTCACAGAAACAACAAACACATCAGAGTGGTGCAGCCAATAGGGGATGCACATGTAGAGCATATATTCTTCAAATACCCTTTCAGCTTCTTTTAGACTTTTTTCCATGTGTTTATGGTTCATTTGCGCATGCTGACCCATCCCACTCCACACACACACTCACTTCTGTATAATCCAAACACTGATATAGAGGCAGTGTGTTAGTGGGTTCGACTCTCACTCGAGCTGTTAATCAGAAGGATGTGTGGTGCTCGTGGACTTTGTATGTTCTTCATTGTTTTTGTAGGTATGAAATCCTTATAAAACAAGGTGCTATTAACTCCCTGATATCTGTATTTTTTTAAGTATAATTATTTTTTCAAGTATGTCTCTTTTCTTCTTCAACAGGAACTACAGACAGTGTTATATTTCAACAGATCTCATCACTTTTTACCAACGAATCAAACAGCACAACAATCAAGTGTAGCCATGATGACAGTAACTTACCTGTTATGTTATGGTATCAGCAAAAGAGAGACAGTATAGCTATGGCTCTGATCGGCTACACCTACGGCCCAAATGACCCAACATATGAAGATGGATTTAAAAAGCGGTTTCATCTAAAAAGAAAAACAGACCAGAAGGGAGATCTGATCATCTCTGAGCTCCTCCAGTCTGATTCTGCTGTGTATTACTGTGCAGCTAAAGAGCACAGTGCTGCATATTCATATGACTTTCATACTAAAACCTCAAACACCAAACACACAGGTGCACAACACTGTTCATCTGATGAGGATTTATAATACATTTATTTATTATAGAGGAATTCTGGTCTTTTTTCTAATAAGCAACAAAATTAAGCAAGATGTGAGATTTCTAAATGATGTAGATTTTTGGCCTCGGAGTGCTGGATTAACATCCATCCATCCATCCATTTTCTAAGCCGCTTCTCCGTCAGGGTCGCGGGGGGTGCTGGAGCCTATCCCAGCAGTCTTCGGGCGGAAGGCAGGATACACCCTGGACAGGTCGCCAGTCCATCGCAGGGCAGACAGACAGACACAGACAGTCACTCACACACTCACACCTAGGGGCAATGTAGCATGTCCAATTGGCCTGACTGCATGTCTTTGGACTGTGGGAGGAAACCGGAGAACCCGGAGGAAACCCACGCAGACACGGGGAGAACATGCAAACTCCACACAGAGAGGACCCCGATCACCCGTCCAGGGAATCGAACCCAGGCCCTCCTCGCTGTGAAGCGACAACGCTACCCACCACGCCACCGTGCCGCCCATTCTGATTTCACTGGAAAAAAAATTAAACAAAAGCAGAATTCATATCCCAATGGAAAAGGATGTACTGGAGTCTTACTTACTCTTCCGCTCCTCTCCTACTTACAAACACAAACATGGCCTGGATTATACCGTTTATTAAATTCCTAAATCAATCCTACCAATGCTAATCAAACAGCCAATTTTATGAATTATCAAGAAAATGAAATCAAAAATATCAGCTTGTATGATTCTGTCATAAGACTTAATTAAGCTGATTAATTTACTTGACTTAATGACTGTTTGTCAGGTTTAACATCAACATTATACCAAGACATCTAATTCTTTTATGAAAAGATAAAATTCAAACTAAAGACTTTAAACTAGCAAAACAAAATGTTCTGATCAATGATGCCACCTAAATGCCATCAGTAACCCGCCCTGTTCTTTTACCCACTTGATCAACCTGGATGTTGTTTTTTAAGGTGGTGAAGAAAATACAGTTTATAAAGATGATGTGTGGAATGGTTCACTTCTGAGTTGCACTTCCACTTTCAACGTTGTACAATGAGATATTGGAAACATGCTTCTTGAAAACTAACCAGTTTAACTCTAATTAGGAAACAATATTGGGCTACAAACACTGCTGGCTAACTGGGTGCTGATGTGCGTCTTTGAGTGTCAGTCAGTATCAGCCAGCCTGCAAAACAGACTAAACATCACAGTTAAGACAGGCTGTTTACATGGAACAGAACTACTGTATGAACAAACATTTGATCTAAATTCATCCGATGTCTACATCTGCGTACATCTGCGTACACTGCAAAAAAACAGTTTCCATACATTTACAGTAAAATATTCTACACTGGATTATTGTAGAATTATAGCTTTTAAATATATTTTGTAATTATGGCCAGATTTTAGTAGAATTACACATTTTCATTGGTTAAGAACATATATATATATATATATATATATATATATATATATATATATATATATATATAGAGAGAGAGAGAGAGAGAGAGAGAGAGAGAGAGAGAGAAAGAGAGAGAGAGTACTATGCAAAGGTTTTAGGCATCTAAACAAATTTTTCAATAGTTTACCTCAGCAGTGAATTTATCACAATATACATTAGAATAAAGTCATATTCATAAATCAAATGAACATAGAAAACAATAAAAAGTAACAAGAATTTCTTGGGTCCATATTTTTCCATGACACCTTCACAGCCACCACAGAGACTTGTTAATATCATCAATTACATCTTGAGCACAATTTACTGAAGCACTGATTGGTCGAACCAGGAGTTGCTTTTCAAATACAATACTGTGTGTGTGTGTGTGTGTGTGTGTGTGTGTGTGTGTGTGTGTGTGTGTGTGTGTGTGTATGTGTTTTCTCCAATGTGTTCATCTTGACAAATCAGTGGACTTTACACAACAACCAATGCACTTTTGCTCTTTTAGAATATTTTACATCAGTTGGCCAGAACAATAACACCTCAACAACAACACATACTTTCAATCTCTTTAACAGTTGAACTTCAACAATCTTGACATCATCACGAAGCTAGCATTTAAGATGAACACCAAATGGAGGTGAAAAGAGAGCTACTGTGGATCTAAAGTCTTGAAGATTTATAAATCATAATAATGTGAATTAGATCATAAACAAACTCCATTAGACTCAGGACTGAACTGCTGTAAATCGCTGCAGATTAACAGGATAAATAATCCAGGAATAATGAGCTTTTTACACTGACCGAGGTTTAACGGAGTTAAGAAGTTAAAGAGTTCAGAGTTAAAGCATCAAGAAATCGAAAAGAATGAACCAACAAACCCTGACATCACTGTTAAACTCAGCTGGTCGATATGAGGCTTAACAGTGTCTCTTTAGAGGTTTTTTATCTCTTCTAATAATTACATGGATTTTACAACCATGACAAACGACCATCAGACTGCAGCTCTGCAGCTCAGCTCAGCTCTAAAGCGCTGCAGCTCTGCTCCGGTTCGCTCCGGTCCAGTTTAACCCCTGAGCTGCTGGAGCGCCAGTCAGCGCGCGCTGGTGGAAGTTGAACTCGATGTAGACCAGAAAATAAAGGTATAGAGACCAACAGTGTGGAGTCCGAAAGCCCAGAACAATAAAAACGGCCATTTATACCCAGACCAGTATCAGTCTGGAGGCTCTCTGAACACAATTCTGTCTTGTTTATTTACCTCTTTATAAGTTAAAGTTATCATTAATTCGTTTCTGCTCATCAAGAAAATCAAAATAATCCGAATAAGTAATTAAAACTTCAGTAAGCTGGTAAAAATACACTCACTGGGACAAACAGTGTGTCTCTCTCTGGAGTGTTTTTAGTGTTTAGGTCAGTATTTTGTTGCCTATCTCACCTTTTATGGCAGCTTGCATGCGGTGTATGAATTTAAACTAATGTCCAGACAGGTTTGCTGCAGTTTCTCTTTGTGAGGGTCAGAGCATGGCAGGTGTTCTCTTTAGACCACTTCAGTACATGTTCACACCTGATTTGAGAGATTTTCCATTTACATTTCACTTCGTTACACAGAGTCGAGATCTTCTGTCAGACTAATTCGCTCCATATTAAAGTTTTCTGAAACAACCTGTCACCGCATTAATGAGATTTTCAGTCAGGTGTGCTGGATGGTTGTTTACCAGGAGAAGCATTTTAAGGGATCTTTTTCTTTCCGTCTGTCTTTCTTTTTTATGTAAAATGGACAGTTGGGTGAATCTTTAGCAACTTTAGAAAGTTTAGCTCAAATTGTGGTAAAGCAAAATCTCCACAACATATTAATAAATCATAAAATTCTGGGAAAATAACACCCAAAGAAAGAAAGAAAAACAGATGAATCAACAAAAATCAAACATCGTAGTGATTTACGTCACCGCTGAAATCATCTGTTCATGTACTGCATATGTGTTTACTATTTTTAATAATAATATAACACATTATAATATAATAACATCTCATATGAATCTAATATGATAATTTAATAGTATAATAGAGTTTTTTGATGACGCTCAGTGACAAACATACCGAATCACTCGGAACGCTCCAACAGAACGATTTGAAATGTCGTCACAAACGAATGGAATCATGAATGTTTCTATGCTGGGTGTGAATATTTTCAGCGAGCGGTTCTTTCTCCACATCAACCGCGATACACAGCGACCATTACTGATATTTAGACACAAACGTCAAAACCAATGATGGATCACGTAAGTTTAGACAGCCCTTCCAGCAGTGAAGAGGAGAGGAACACTGAGAGGGAAGAATTCCCTTACCGGACGAAACACAGCAGAAATCTGCACTCTTCTAGGAAACACAGCTTCCTGCCGAGCATAGTGAGTTAGATTTTATTTACAAGCAATATATTATATATATATATATATATATATATATATATATATATATATTTTTTTTTTTTTTTTTTTTTTTTTTTTTTTAGAGGATACTGATTAAGTTTTAAGATAAATGAATAAAACATAATGCTCTGTATTTCAGGGACAGGTCTATAAGCAGTCTCTGACAGTAAATGATCCGTTTACCAGAGAGCCCAATCAAACAGACAAACCCTACAACACAAGAGTGGCAACCATCTTTAAGAAGATGCAGGACGAGAACATCAGGGGAAGCAAAAGTTCTTTCCGGTACCACCTGATGCCTTCAGATGATTCCTTAGTAGTGACCCAGTATGGTGGTAGAAGAATACAGCCTGATACAGCTCGTCCCCGCCGCCTGGTGAAATGTTTAGATGGAATGGACAGAGCTCACCCTTTACAGCCCATTAAGAGAGCACAGCACAACAGCAGCAGCAGCAGCAGCGCTTTGCGTGAATCTTGCTCTAACTCCATGCATCCTGACAGCCTAGTGGACAGTGTTATGAGAAAGAGAGGTAAGCACTATGCTAGAGTGCTAACGCCCAGAGAGGAGGAGGCCTGCTTCCCATTTGCTTCTGGAGATTTCAGGGTGAGCACCCCGGGTGAATTCCTGCAGACAGAAGCTCATCTGCAACACAAGGGCCATAAAGTAGTGGATGGTGTGAAAGGTGTTCACAGGAACATGAGCTCGGACATATCTACTGATGAAGAAAGTTTTATCTCCGTTGAAGACCTGAGCCCTGTTGACCTCCACATCCTTGAGGAGCTCCGTGCACTGTCTTCACTGAGAAGCCCTACACCAGAGCCTCCACCTAAACCCATTAAGCCCAGGAGCAGTGTGTCCAGGATGAGAAGCCTCCGCATCCTGAAGCAGTCACACAGCACGTCTGGCAGAGCTACAGGTAAGTGTCAAAATAACAATACATACAGCACAGTCTGTAAGTAATTCTAAATATATGAATTCCTTGGTGTTTTGCTCTCTATTCCACCACAATGGAACTGAACTTCTGGGTTTCATTCTGGATTTCATTTTGTTTGCACAAGTGTTATGAATAGTGTTATGAATATCATCAGGTAGCCTGACATGAAACTTTGATGGACATAGCAACAGTAATAGTAACAAGAGCAGCTGAACTCTTCAGAATGAACCATTGGGTGTTTGATTGTTTCTAGACACAGTTTTACATTGTTTAAAGACATGAGAGATTGTAACGTATTTAGTAGATAGATTTATAAAAACTTTGCTTTCACCCTTAGATGAACATCCATCCTTGCAACAGTTCAGTGGCCAGAAAATGGAGAAGTCCACAAAACCCCCACTCAACCAAGAGCAGCGACTGGTAAACCCTGAAGTGAACCTCATGCAGGCCTTCAAACTGCTTAGAGCTGGGGACTGGTGAGTAGGCTAATTGAGCTACATGAATCTGGAAGTGTTGATAATGTTTTTAGAAAGTTTAGATGCACTGATAAAGGAATGATTTCATTTGAATAAGCAAGAGGTGACATGCTGCATATTTTTGGATTTGTTTATAGATAGTGACAGAGGTAGTAATAGAAGAGGCTGTATTTCTGAAACTTATATAGATATAATATAAATAATTCAGAAATACATTTTTAAGAAAAAAGAAACATTATGGATATTGTGAGAAGTCTGGAATATTTTGAATTGAATGCTTAAATGTTTTTTCCTTCAACAGGGAAAAGAAAGTGGAAGGTCTAGTATGTGTTCGTGTTCTGGCTGAGCATCACAGAGATGTTTTAATGCCTAAACTTCATGATGTCACCCTGCTGGTCATACAAGAGGTAAGATTATGCTCTTTCTCCATATGTACATATAAGTTTTTAATATTCTTACTAATAATGAAACCAGTGAATTTGCACAGTGCCCACATTATATGTCATGTTTTCTACATGTATTTGCCACAATGTTGGTTTTACATGATTAAAAACTGAATCTTATGTTTCGAACAGTATCAGAATCAGTTCTGTCTCTGAATGTTGCCTATAGGTGAAGAACCTGCGATCAGTTGTGGCACGTGCGGCGATGTCAACATTAGGCCACATGTTTGCCCATCTGAAGATGGCAATGGACAAGGAGCTGGAGTGTGTAGCTTGTGTGCTACTGCACAAATCTGGAGAGTCCAACAATTTCATTAGAGAAGAGGTGGAGCTCACTCTTGGGTGCATGGTGCAGAACTGCAGCCCCACCCGTGTCCTTAATGCCCTGGTAACCACAGGATTAAGGTGAGAATAAAGCCTCCAAACACTTTTACACCTGTATTATGTCAGGAAACTACAGTCCAAACTTCAAGAAATTAAGAGTCAAATGTCCATATGACCCATATCCATATGCATAAAGTCAATAATTCCTTGAAATCTTTTAAATGAAATCTCTGCAAGTAAAATAATTTAAAATTTAGTATAACATCATCATTGTTTTCATTTTGAGATTGGTGTAAGAATATTATAATATTATTTTACACCTACATACACACACACACACACACACACATATATATATATATATATATATACATATATATATACAACTTCCCAATGGAAAATATGAATAGCTACAGAAAAGTAATTGTAAATATCAAAATGAAAATAAAACTTCATAAGCTTCATGAGGATTATAAGGATAAGGATATTTAGCTTTATAAAGATTTCACTGGCCAAGATGTACAATTTTATCATGTTCACTATGACATGATACATCATTGTAACTGTTTCTTTCTGTGGTTTCTTGCAGTCATCGCAATGTGGCGGTCAGAAGGTGCACAGCACTAACCCTGCAGAAACTGGCAGAGCTGATGGGAGCACCTCGCATCCTGACCAGCAAAACAGACCTGCCAAGACGTTTTCTGGTCAGCATTAGCCAGTTAGCAGTGGACTCTGCTCCGCACGTCAGGTAGTTACTTCCACCTTCATTCATCACAACTGTGTTTTTCCCTCCTACAACTGTCCTATCAGAGAAAGTCAATACCAGACAGTGACTGTATTTATTTACTCTGTAGTCTGTACAGGTCACACAACTATAGCAGATTCACTTCAACATAATCTAATGATCCTTCATTTCTGTAGATTCCATGCTCGGAATGTTCTGAGGCTTCTGTCCACACATAAGGACTTCATCAAGATGGTGGACAAATTCATAGCCCAGAGAGATAAAGCCACAATCAAGGACATTGTCACCAAATTAAGGTACAAGAACAGTGACATAATGGGATGTGTTAGATTTGTATATTCTGTGTGATCATTACTAACGTTCTCCTCTTTTTTCTCTAGAAGTGTCTGAAAATCAGATGCAGGAATGGAGAATCCCACTGACTCATCAATGGAGCCAAAAACGAGAAGCAAGACAGCAGAATTATTTTGGGCTTTTCTCTCATTGTTAACAATTCAGTGAAACATCAATGTTCCTTTTTTCTGTACAGTGTAATTGTCACGACTCCCTTGCCTCTGACCTCTCTTTGGACTCAATCCCCTGGGAGATCACGTGACTCCAGCCTTACTCTCATGCTCCAATCAGCGCTCTAGTTCCTCAGACCAGACAGAGCTTTATTTCTGACTGTTTATTCCTGTTCTGATCTGTTTGGACTGTTTTTTATTACTTGTCTTTTGCCTGATTCTTTTTGGACTTTTAGCCAGGTTATGTTTGTGCTTTTGTGTTTACTGATTTTTCTGGATTTTTCATAAATTTTTCTATTAAAAATATGTGTGATTAAAACATTTATTGGCCATTGTCCATTGAGAGGAAGACAAGCATTCAATGATCTTATAATAATAATAATAATAATAAGAAGAAGAAGAAGAAGAAGTAAAGTGAAAAATAAAGAAAAAAATATTGTAACAAAAATAAAAGTTACCCTACATTTCCCTCTTTCCCCTTAGAGCATATAATGTACTTTATCAAAAGACCCCTCAGTATTAAAGAGTCAGTAGGTACAATAATTGTTTTCTTCAAGATTTGACCCATTTCTCTTATAATTTCTGCTGGTCTGGGCTTGAATCTTCTTCTTTCCCCAAAAACAGTCAGAGACACAAACATAGTCCAAGGTCAAACACATGGTGATAAGCTTGGTAGCATCGTGTAATAGAGGGAGATCTAGTTAGTAAGTAAAACAACTAAAAGACTAACTTTGTGTAATGAAACAGTAAAGAAAGAGTAATGTTTAAAAAAATGAGGAAACCACCTAAACAAAGTTTATGGTTTATATACACTAAAACTAGGCTTCTATGAACATTAACTAACTTTTCATTTATTTTGACATCAGTTTGACTCAGAAAAGGGAGGACAGACTTTTCAATTTCAACAGACAGTTTAACAACCAGGTGTTGCCATGGTGACAGCAGCTTAGCATTTATGTTATGCTATCAGCAAAAGTCTGACTGTACAGTCTGGTTTATTTTGTTATTAGATGATTGACACAGTAAACCACCTGATCACCTGAGCCTAGAGTAATTTAATTTAATTAAACTGAAGCCATGCTGTAGCACAAGCAGCAAATGATACTTACACAGTGCATGTTATATTTGTCTATTATGTGAAGTATTTATTTTTAAATGATGTCTGTTTCAGTCAACAAACACATCTGCAGAGAGTGACTGAAACATGTCTCTGTTAGGCCAACAGGGGGAGACTCAGTTGTATGAACTGCTAAGAAAACCTCATGTTCAAATCTCTCTCTTATGAAATATGGCTTAAATTAGTCAAATTTTGAATTTAAAAAGCGGAATGCAAAAGATTGGTTACTAGTTGCATTATTGATTTTCTTAGTGAAAAGAACTTCCTGCACAGTGAGCACACGTCTGCACATTTTAATGCCCAGTTACTGCTTATTAGCTAGATTTAAAATAATAATAATAATAATAATAATAATAATGATGCATAAAATGTGACCTGTAAAAAATATGATGGCACATCATATATTTTATGTTTATTTTTTCAATATGTTAAACAAATCGAATAAGTAGAGTAAATAGTCAAATAAATAGAAAATATGTGCTAAAATTTTCAAAATGCCATATTTAAGTTTCTTGCCTGAGAATGGTCCACCACCCAAATAGTACCTGCTCTGTGAGGGTCCATGGGAGTCCTGACCAGTAAAGAACAGGGTAAAAGGGGACTAAGAACTCATGCAGAGAAACAGATGGACTACAGTCTGTAATTGTAGATCTATAAAGTGGAGCTGATAAAATGGTCAAAGAGTGTAGAAACAAGGAGGTGGTCATAATGTTATACTTGATCAGTGTATGTTGTATGTGTTGCATGGGCAACATGGCTACTTGGACAAAAACTTGCACATGACTCCAGTTTGGAAGCATCCAAACCAATCTAGTGGTACTTCTGCGCTGTCGCCTCACAGCAAGGAGGGCCTGGGTTCGATTCCCCTGCCGGGTGACCGGGGTTCTCTCTGTGTGGAGTTTGTATGTTCTCCCTGTGTCTGCATGGGTTTCCTCCGGGTTCTCCGGGTTTCCTCCCACAGTCCAAAGACATGCAGTCAGGCCAATTGGACATGCTAAATTACCCCTAGGTGTGAGTGACTGTCTGCGTCTGTCTGTCTGCCCTGCAATGGACTGGCGACCTGTCCAGGGTGTATCCTGCCTTCCGCCCGAAGACTGCTGGGATAGGCTGCAGCACCCCCCGCGACCCTGACGGAGAAGCGGCTTAGAAAATGGATGGATGGATGGATGGATGGATATATATTTCTATGATCTGGGCAATTAGCCAATTGTGCAGAAGGAAAAGGTTGGTAACACTTTATTTAAGCCCTGCTACATGACAGTGATATAATCACACAATAAATGTGCCATAGAAGACGTCACATGCTGTAACAAGATTATGTAACCAAAAAATTGTACCTACTAATATCAAAGATGCTATGAGGAGCCAGATGCTGTAACTGAATCTGACTGCACATCAGACCTAGGAGGACAGATATTTCTCTGCCTGAGGCAAATCATATGTATCAGTCTATAAGCTACAGCCATTCCATTCACTTCCTCTTTCTGAGAGGGTTTCTTCTTGAAATATGCTGACAGTAGGTGTCTTGGTATGGCTGCTTGTGGACATTCGTGAGTATTTGAATACTTTCAGGTGACTTAATTGAAAACCATATAATATTTTCTTTTATGCTGAGAACGCATTCTTTACATCAGGGTACAGATGCTCCAACTGTTTTAAAGATCTACTTGTTTGGCCTACTTTTTATCCACAGATAAGACCTCAACTCAGCAAGTGCTCCAGTCAAAAGCTTTCATGACACCTCTTGGAGGAGATAATGTCACCCTTCACTGCAGCATAGGTGCAGGATCAACTATGAACAGTTACACCATGGCATGGTATAGGCAAGTTCAGTACGGCGCACCTGTGCAGTTCTTAATGAAGGAGTATGAACAGTCCACTGAGAAATACAGTGTTGCTCTGGCTTTGGACAACAACCAGTTCAGTTTGCACATTTTAGACCTGACGCTCCAGGACAGTGGCACCTACTACTGTGCAGCAAGTCACAGTGAAGCAAGGCTTAGGTTCCTTCTTACAAGAAGCTAGAGGAGACACCTGCTATCTGAGGATGAATGAAAATCATTCAGATTACTTTGCAATATAGTTTACAACAAAATGAACCTGGATTGCAGATTTCAAAGTTCACTTTCTTTTAAATTGTTTTATGATGGATATTTAGGTTTAATCTCTATATTACCGAGAAGAAAGAAAGGAAAGAAGGAAAAAATAAAAATATTCAAAAGGTGCAGCTGCAGGTTGTATTTATTATCACATTTGTCTTACAGATAGATAGCTAAACATGGTCTGCATTGACAATGAAGGGAGCGTATTTAACAAACTACAATGCTTTTGAAGATTAATCAGTAACTACCTTTATATGCACACTAAAGCCTGACTAAGTTCTTAAAGGGATGTGGCCAAGGGGTGGCCTAGATGACCAGCGCCACCCCAGTTAAACAATGTAAGACAGCTATCATCAGTGCAGTAGAACATCTATGAACATCAATGTCCACATATATTTTAATCACCTTAGAATAAAAACCCTTTATTTGCCTCCAGACATCCCCAAACCTTATGTTGACATATAAAACTACACTTCAGCTCAAGCCTCCCAGCATCAGCTTCCGTCTTATTTTCCCCCAAACATTAATCCATCGGACAGATAAATTAACTTCCCTGAAACATTTTTTTTTCTCAACTTCTCTAAAAAGATTTATGACACACTTGTCCATTTATAGTCCCGTTTATATGCAGTAAAGTGCTTCCCATCATTTAAAATATTGGGTATCATTTTTGCTGTTTCCATTTATATATTTATGGGAATTCATATTCATTCATATTCATGGAAAACAGAATTTTCTGTGCTATTTTCAAAGACAAGAGTTTGATGTAGTATGCAAACTTTGTTATACAAGTTTTAAAATGTACCATTCCCTCGGTCCAAACAGTCCAGATATAGAAACTAAGCTGTAAAAATAGCCAATTTTGAATAAGCTGTTTTTGAGATATCAGTCAATTTAAATATATCCACCTACTCAGCCTACAGCAGTTTAGCTCCACCTATTCATGATAAAGTCATCACAGGCTTCCTGAGCGATGCAACTGTGCAACAAGTTGTTGGCTCTATTGTTGGGAGAACACAAGCTCAATCCCCAGTGATGCCATAGCCATCTATGTTCAGGAGAGAGCATAACTTTCCTCGCTCTCTCTGGGTGGGTTGGGTAATCCTCCTACTCCCCTGTTACTTATAGCATGATGCCAGCTGATGTAACAAAACTAGCAGTTAGAGTTGTTCACCCTCTCAGCTTGGTAGCGTCATGTGACTGGAGGAGAACAGAGAGCTGGCCATAACTAAACTGGGGAGACTGCAGAAAAGGCTAGTTATTGATAGTCCATTGGCCTTGAGCACATGTTTTAATAGCACTGAGCTTAGAGTGAATAAGATGGCCTAGCAGTCTTAGGCTAATAACAAACCATTGATGCACATGTGAATGGTGACTCAAACTCTCACATGATTTCTATTCAGCACTGTCTACAGTTAAAAATAGTCTCTGTCACAACTGTTTGGGATGGCCCAAACCCTGTGGGAGGATCATGACAACCAGTAAGACAAGCTGTTAAACTCTCTTTGTAGAAGCATTCAATGCCCTGTCGGACAGAATGGAATTTCTCTTTGTCACTTTACTTTTACTTCTGACAATAATATGTAAGTTATTTGTTTATTTATTTATTTATTTACTTTTTTAATTTTGGAGGCCAAGATAGAACATTAGAATTCCTATAATGACAGTTATAGTCTTCTAGCAGTCTGATTTTTTTCTGTATTCTTTTCACTTCAAAATAATTACATAATTCTTGTTACTATTTGCTATTAAGATATTTGACTTTTTACAAATTTACTCAACCACAGATCCATCCAGTGGTGTTGTCAACATTGTTCAGGAACCCAAAATGTCATTTGTCAACCTGAATTCGTCTGTGACATTGAAATGTGACCACGATAACACTGACCACTACAGGATGTCCTGGTACAGACAAACAGGAGAAAAACAGGATCTGGAGTTACTGGCATTTTCTATGGGTCAAAATAGTGTAAACATTGAGCCACCGTTTGATAAAACGGACAAATATAAATTCACCCGACCTGAAGTGAAGAAGGGCATGCTGCAGATTAAGAATATGGAAGCTAGAGACTCTGCTATATACTTCTGTGCTACAAGTATGACACAGTAACTCAGAGCAGTCTAACAGTTAGTCATTAACCTCAGCAGCTCCCCTGGAGCAGTGCAATGAGGAGGTGAAGCACATCTGGACTTGTGGTTGGTACTTTCCAGGTGCCCCTGAGGAGAACACTAACCAGGAGAACTGAGATGTGAAGGCGAAACAGCACTGATATAAATAAAGAACATTTCAGTAACACTACTACACAATAGTGACATAACCATGTCATAAGCATGCCATAGCAGTCCTTCATAAAGCTATTGGGAGTGTTTTGGTTAGTCTGTTTTCTTAGACTGACTAAGAACTCTGACCGTAGCCAGAACTTTTTCAATAGAGTGGTCAGGTTGGACCCAGAAATTTTACTGGGGGCAGCAAACTGCTAGGTGTGTGTTAACGTTATTAGAAAATAAAATTTGTCAGGGTAACAAGCTAAGTGACATAAGCTGTCATGACTTCAAACATTATGACATCTCTCATGGCAATTATCAGTAACGGTAACATGACACGGTTATGTAACTGGGAAAAAAAAGTATCCAAGACAAATCATGGCAGTATGCCAATGTTACGTAGGAGGGTTCAGGTAGATATTACCAATTTTTGGCTTTGGGTGGTGTGTGAAAGTGTTCACAATTACTGTTCTCACGATTACGATTTTGATTGACTTGAAAGAGACGTACAATGCAGACACAATACAAACTTGCCCACAATAAAACTGAGTTTATATATTGGTTTTGTTTATTGTTAATTTATTCATTATTTTTATTGTTTATTATGTGCCATTGTTTGAGTTTCAAGAGCCTTTGATGCTACTAACAAGAACTTGATGCATCCCTGGACCCATTCATTCTGGATAATTAGTGATCCTGAAGTGTATGCTGACCTCAGTGTAGAGCAGATCACACATTTCTGTGATAGTCTGTCTAGCTGATTTCTTAAAACACAAGTAAAAGCTCATGTCTTCAAATAGACACATAGACTCTTTCTCCCTCCTGTCACTGACCCTTCACTCATTGTGTGCAATAGAACCATGTAGTTTATGGACTGTTAGTGTTTTAATAGTATATTTCTCCATTAAATATGAAAACAAATGCATTATTATTATTATTGTTGTTGTTGTTGTTGGTGTTGTTGTTGTGTGAGTGAGTTTTGTCACTGTAATTTCTTTCTCATTCATTATGGAATCATCTACAGCTCTGTTTATCAATCTAGACACATTTAACATTTTTAAATACATCCTCTTAATAATTATTTCAAGCTTATAAAGTGGCACAGAACCTGTTTCATATTAGCACTGTTGTATGTGTATCTGCAACTAATCTGCTGTCATATTGCTGAAAACATTTATTTCAAACTTTTGAACAGCAGTGAACGCACGCTCTCATGCACTCTTAGTCAAATAACATGTTTTCCTGAATTTCTATGTGAAATACAAGTGAACACTCCCTCTACTGGAAAAAAACAATTTGTAGAATTTGTCTGCAGATTTTAATGTACGTTTTCATTTGCTGAGTTTAACGTGTTGGAGAAAATATATCCATCCATCCGTTTTCTAAGCCGCTTCTCCCTCAGGGTCACGTGGGGGTGAGTGGTCATCGGGCGGAAGGCAGGATACACCCTGGACAGGTCGCCAATTGGAAAAAATATAACAAAATATGAAATTAAATTAGCCATAACTTATAAGTAGGCCACATTAGATTTTTTAAAATTGTTAAATTCAGTGAATTCAGTGAACACAAACATTGACATACTCATAAACAGTGTATATGGAGCATTTCAAAAGCTGTGCTTTGTTTAAGAGTGATGAGCAAGACTGATAAATAATGCTTTCTTACTGTGCACGATTGCAGTTCAGTGATGCCATTTCCTGTTACTGATGGGCAATGAGAAATAGAGTGAGAGAAGCAGAGAGGCAGTCAGGCTGTGAGACTAGCTTTACACATCATGAGGCTGTTGTGTGTTGGGTTTGCGCTGATCTTCATTGCGAGTAAGACTTTGAGGAGCTCATAACAGCTCAACAGTTCAGTTTCAATTCATCACTCTGCATTTAATAGCAGAATGACATCAGTAAACAGACATTTTATTTCTCCCACAGAACCTTTGAGTGGATTATTTATAACCCAGACTCCTACTCTACTCATCAAGGAGCTTGGAGAATCAGTAAAAGTAGGATGTGAACATAATGACAGCACCTATTACTACATATACTGGTACAGACAGAGGAGTTTGGGTGCGATGGACCTCATTGCTACGTCTGTTGGAAAAGGCTCAGTTCAGATAGTTCTACCATTCAACGAGAGTAAATACTCCATGACCCGTCCTGATGTGAAAAGATCAGTGCTGCAGATAGAGAAGCTGGAGTCTGAAGACTCAGCTGTGTACTTCTGTTCATCCAGTAGAGCACCGTGTGTTAGCTGAGCTATGCAGCTGAACAACAACCTCAACATTCACCTCCCTGAGGAGGGGCAGCCAGGGCTGAGTGATGAGTTAAAGCAGTGTCATAGTCACAGCAATGATGAAAGTGATTTCACATAAAGAAAAAAAGAAAAAAAAATCCCTTGACAACGTCAGTGCACTATTACATAATAAATCACCTTTGCACACCCAGCTGAGATCTATTAGCATAAGGCTATGCAACACCTTTATACCACAGCAGCTGAGTTTGATATGACGTAATTACATCTCCATACAGTGGATTAAAGATCATATGCTGACCTCTGCAGGATGAAAGTAGGAACTAAACTACAGTATACACTACTGTACAGGAGAAAATGCCAAATCAGAAGCTATGTTGTCATTACAAGATTTGCTAATGACCATTATTAATCCTTAATGCAGAGATATGAACATATTCTGCAGTTTTGTGTAATGTAATTATTAGGAGGTAATGCATATATAATAAAACGTCAGTCTGGGCTACTTCTTAAAATACTGTCATGGACAGTTTTGATTGGAGTTGAACCATTTTTCACCAAAAAAATTGAAGGCCCATTCACAGCTGGAAGTAATTAATATATGAAGAGTTTCATTCCAAAATGCCTTTTATCCATTTGGAGCAATTTTGGATATTCTAAAATTAAAAAAAAAAAAAAAAACAGCTGATGTGTAATTAAATCTTTCAAACCTTTCAAACATTCCTTTGATTTGATGAAAGAATGAATACTTTGAGTGCTCTAAGGTTCATATTCAATACATTGAGGTTTTATACAGTACTATGCTTAAGTTTTATGCACCTGAGAAAAGTAGATTTTAGAATCTGTTTTCTTGGCCGAAAGTGCTTATTTGCTCAGAAAAACAGTAAATATAAGTAATACTAATATGATAAATAGTGGTTTTGCATATTTGCATGTTTGTTGTGCCATTTCCAAGCCACTCCCCTTGACAACACACTATTAACTGTATTTGTCATCTAACATCTAGCTTGGCTAATCAGTGCCCCATTATGTCAAACCACAAATCGAATTTAACCAATCTAAGAAAAATCTGGAATCAAAATTTGCTCTTTAAACTAACTTATAAAATATCATCTACTTTATTGAAAAAAAAATCTTGGTTTAACTGCACACTTGAAAAAGATGGTTCTTCAAGGGTTCTTTAGTAAAGAAATGCTTAGAACCATGAACGCTCAAAGAAGCCTGTGCATGAATTAGCTGTAGATGGTTCTGTATTTAGAACCTTTTTGAGAAGTGTTCTATATAACACCAAAAAGGGTTCTTCTATTGTGTCAAGCCTGATATCACAACAGTAGAAGAACCCCTTTTTGGTAGTTTATAAAACCCTATATAGAACCATCTACAGCCTACAGCCTTTAATCATGCAAAGTGTTCTTTGATTGTTCATGGTTATATAATAATGATAATAATTTTTTTTATGATTTTTAATGATAAATCTTTTACCACCAAAAACACTATAAATGGCTTTTATGATTCCAACAAATGATAGGATGTCTTATGAAATAAATGATACTGCATGGACATGAGGGCATAAGGTAAGTGGTAGACATTTGTTCTGTTTATGACATTGTTGTGAAGTATCATTCCCAAGTAATAACAGAGTCCTAGGACCTAGTTATGAACACTATATACCATTGCTATATGTATCTATGTTTGACATGTTAAAATAAAAATGTGCAGTTTCTATTAAGGATACCTGTGCAACTACAGTAATGAATGCCTAACTATGTTCCTAACTTTATTTTTCCTGAGATTCTTATGTCTCCTTAATATGCCTCCTTCATACAAATTGTTCATAAACAGTACCTATGACAACAGCACGTTTGATGCAAAGCTTTTGATTCAGTATCAGTACATTTAAAAGCAGAGAATTTGTAATTTAATCTAATTAGAAATAAAGACATTTTACAGCAATATTTTATTTTAGAATTTTGTACTTTGTCCATCAATGATATTTACAAGTGGTAAAAGATATGTTTGATAATTATCGATACAGCTTGTTCGTATCAGAATCTTTCAACTGATATTGGTCTGTCTTTACTGATATGCTGACTAATTAGTTTGTTTTCCTGCATCTAAATTCATTATATTTAGTAGAAATATGTTGAAATTATATATATATATATATATATATATATATATATATATATATATATATATATATATAAACATACTGTATACACTTTCTACTGGGGTTTAAGGCATCAACTTTTCATTAATGGACATTATATTTTGGTACAGAGAGAAATTTTATTTGTTTATACCAATGTATAAGTGCAACCATCCCATTATAATCACATCATCAGCACATCAGGCCTTTCAGCATCAGCAAGTAAATGAGTAATTCATATGTAAGTCTTCTGTGTCTCCATCTCCTGGTATAGTCGGAGCGGATGCTGCAGATACTGTAACCGCTCCTTGCTTTGATGATTGCTGCAGGAGGATGTGGGAGGGGTTGTTATGTCATATACACTTTTTTTAGGGTGGCAAGTCAAACATGCACCTGCCCAATTTCTCAGTACTCACAGAAATAGCAACATTCAGTTTAGATTACAATGCCTCTTCAAGCACCTGACAAAATTAAACAAGTCTGCAAAAGTATGATTAGAATTAAAGATAAAGCGAGGTGGGGGGAGGACTGGTGAGAGGCAGAAAGAGCAATTTCGTTTTTGTATAATGCTTTAGCACCGTGGGGACAGGGGGGGCACGATGATACATTTCCATAGAGCCGCTGTACAAAAACCTCCAAGCATTTAGTGTTAGCAACAGCACGCCAGACAACAGGGATATGCATTCTTTTTTACCTGAATTTAAACTTACCCACTTCACAGACTTATTGAACTATTTGAAAATAGCATTTTCTTTTTTCACCCCTTATATGGATGATTTTATGCATTTTTCTCTTCATGCAAATACATACTGTTGCATCTCAGTTATGACTACACTGGTCATCATTTTTGTACTGACACTTAAGTTCAGGCTCTGGATCCAAGAGCTTCTGAAGTTAACATCACTCTGGATATACATAGCATCCTATTTCTATGTTACATGATGGATTATCAAGAGGATCCAAGGCCTATTTTGAAGCACTGATTTCCAATGTGACACTGGAAGTCAAGCATACTTTGGACCTGGAACGAAACTGACAGTTTTAGGTAAGTTCAAATGTTAAATTGTAGCTTGTGAAATTTTTCTGGTTCAGGTCTATTATTATGAATGTCCAAATATAAAGTGAATTTTTAGTCTGCCATAGCTCAACTGAGGAAGTCTGCTTTAATTAAGATATCAGTCTTGAAAATCACAGCAAATAGGTTTGAAATTTCATATCATTAGATTAGCTTTAGACAGATCTGGGAAATTAGTCCATACTACCATACTGTGACACTGCTGGTACTCAAGCATACTTTGGAGCTGGAACCAGACTAACCGTTTTAGGTAAGTTCGTCTGATTCAAATGTTATCTTGTGGACTGGAACTTATTCACGGTTCAGGTCTAGGATCATAAATTTTTTAAGTTTAAGATTCATATTTACTCAGCTGTAAAAGAGCTGGAGAGATTTTCCATATGAATGGCAAAAGTGTGTTTTGAAATTGATATCAGGTTCTTAAGGTTAGCAAAAGAGACATCTAGGAAATTAGTTAACAGACTTGTACTGTGACTCCAATTATCCAGCGGAGTTTGGAAGTGGAACAAAACTGACAGTCTTAGGTAAGAATATTTTTTCAAATTTCTTCAAAATTGTATTAGTAATAAAATCAGATTCAAGATTAGCATTAGAGAGATCTTAGAAATTAGTCTATACACTCGTACTGTGTCAATGCTGCTCAAGCATACTTTGGAGCTGGAACCAGACTAACCGTTTTAGGTACGTTCACCGGACTCAAATGTTATCTTATAGGCTGTAACTTATTAATGGTTCAGGTCTATGATCAAGAAATTCTTAAATTTAAGATACATGTTCATTCATCTCTAAAAGAGCAGAAGAGATTTTCCATATGAATGGCAAAAGTGTGTTTTGAAATTGATATCGGGTTCTTAAGATTAGCATAAGAGAGATCTAGGAAATTAGTCTACACACTTGTACTGTGCCAACATTGGTCAAGCATACTTTGGAGCTGGAACAAAACTGACTGTTTTAGGTAAGTTCACCTGACTCAGATGATACCTTGTAGATTGCAACCTGTTCATGGTTCAGGTCTGTAGTCATGACTTTCTAAATATAAAGTGCATTTTTACTCCGGTGTAAATGAGCGAAGGAGATTTTCCTTATGAATAGCAAAAATGTTTCGAAATTGATCTCAGATTCTTAACATTAGCATAAGGGTGATCTAGGAAATGCGTTAGTGGACTCATACTGTGACAACAATTACCCTGCATACTTTGGAGCTGGAACAAAACTGACAGTTTTAGGTAAGAATTTTTTGTTCTTCAAAATTATGACACACATTTGAAAACTGGCTTATTAGTGATGAAATTTGCTTAGAAATTTGAGTGAGATTAGAATTATTGAGATCTGAGAAATTAGTCTACACACTCATACTGTGACAACCTTGGTCAAGCATACTTTGGAGCTGGAACAAAATTGACCATTTTAGGTAAGTTCATCTGATTCAGTTGCATGGTTCAAGTCTGTGTTTGTGAATTTCTAAATTCAAAGTGCAGAATGGCATAAACCCTGAGAACCACAGCAAATAGGTTTGAAATTTGATATCAAGCTCATAAGATTACTATTAGAGAGATCTGGGGAAATTAGTCCATACTCTCATACTGTGACTCTACTGATCGAGCCTACTTTGGAGCTGGAACAAAACTGACAGTTTTAGGTAAGTTTAAACAATTCAAATGTTTAACTTGTAGCTTGCAGCCTATTTATGGTTCAGGTCAATGATTAAGAATTTGTAAACTCAAAATGCATTTTCATTCAGCCACAAACGAACTGAAAAGATTCTTATGAATGGCATAAAACATGGGAGTTACAGTAAGAGTTTGGAATGTAGATTAGCAATTGAGAGATCTGGGAAATTAGTCCATACTCTCATACTGTGACAACCGTGGTCAAGCATACTTTGGAGCTGGAACAAAACTGACCGTTTTAGGTGAGTCCATGTAAAATTTAATAATTAAGTTGTAACTTGTAAATTTGTCCTGATTCAGGTCTATAATTATTAATTTAGAATTTAGGCTCAGCCATAGCAAGTTTTCTTCATAACTGGTTTTCCTTATAAATGAAATAAATAAAGTTACAGCAAATAGGTTTGAAATTTGATACCAGGGTCATGAGATTAGCATTAGAGAGATCTGGGAAATTAGTCCATACCCTCATACTGTGACAATCGTGAGGCATACTTTGGAGCTGGAACAAAACTAACTGTTTTAGGTAAGTTCAAACAATTCAACTGTTACTTGTAGGTCATGAAATTTTCCTAGTTGAGGTCTATGTCTATGAATTTCAAAATTAGCAGGAGCTAGGGTGAATGGCAATAAATCAGCAAAAGAGCAAATGGGTTTTAAATTTGACATCAGGATCATGAGATTAGCATTAGAGAGATCTGGGAAATTTGTTGACATGTGCATACTGTGACACTGCTAATCCAGCATACTTTGGAGCTGGAACAAAACTGACCATTTTAGGTAAGTTCACATGGTTCAAATGTTAAAGTAGCATGTAACCTATTCATGGTTCAGGTCTATACTTGTGAATTATAAAATCTGCGAAAGAAATGCAGAAGCTTTCCTTGTGAATGGCAAAATTGGGTTTGAAGTGTGATACAATGTTCATAAGATGTGTTAGAGCATTAGGAAATTAGTTAATGAACTCATGCTGTGACAACGCTTACCAAGCATACTTTGGAGCTGGAACAAAACTGACTGTTTTAGGTAAGAATATTTTTGTGCTTATAGCAATATTAAAGCTATTTTGTTGGGGATGAAAATTCAGGGGGTTTGCAGAGGATTAGACAGTGAAGGAAGTGTTTTTGTGTTCAGGTAATAATGTCACTCCATTTAAGTAGAAATAGTACAGGTATATGTCATTGAGCTTTTGTCTAAGTCTTCTTTCAGCTGTGATAGTAATGAGAAGGTTTTCCCTACCAGAGATAAAAAGCTTGAGTGCTAGGGCAAGTATATGAGAAAATTCATTATGCCAGGCGCTTGTGATGAGCATTAGAGAGATCTGAGAAATTAGCTCAAGGTCTCATACTGTGACCTATGGCAATCCAGCATATTTTGGAGCTGGAACAAAACTAACAGTTTTAGGTAAGAATGTTTTCCTTCTTACAATTGTCTCAAATGTTAATACTATTTTATTGTGGTGTAAGTTGTGAAGTATTTGAGACATCAGGCAGTTTTTTGTTCTCATACCATTTTTAAGAAGTGGTTTAGGTCTATGTCGATGAATGGCTATCAATTCGTGGAACACATATATGGTTTTGTTCTCCTAAGAGAGTCACCAAAATTTAGAGACAAGGCAAGTTTAAGAAATGTCTTGTTAGCGTTAAATAGATCTAGGAAATTAGTTCACTCACTCATGCTGTGACTCTGGTTATCAAGCATACTTTGGAGCTGGAACAAAACTGACAGTTTTAGGTAAGAACACTTTCTTGCTTTGTTATAGCAGTGAAAATATAAATTTCTGTGCTTTGAGTCATGTAAGATGCTAAAAACATTCTTACCAATCCTCCAACAAACTGCTATAAAAACACTCTCTTATAGAGTGAATATCTGCTATGATAGTTATATGAGCACAAGTCTAGACTCACTTTTTGATGTGATGGCCCAATGCTGTGGCAATATGAAGCCTATTTTGGCAGCGGCACGAAACTGACTGTACTTGGTAAGTAACGTTTTTGTCTCTGTGGAGAAATAATGAAAGACAGATATACAGATGATAATGGTTTTAAGAGAAAGAAAATGTCAAGCAGTTATGCTTAAAAACATGCAAGCTGGTCTGACATTCAGCAAAGACCATTCCATTCAAATTGTTTTTTCAATGAGCCTTGGTGCTGTGCTTTTGGAAGCAGCCCAGCTTACTTTGGTGAAGGAACAAAGCTAACAGTTCTTGGTAAGAAATGTCAAATCACTCTATTGATGCTCTGAATAATTAGGCTTGTATTAGTTTGTTAGTTGCATGTTTTGCTTATATAACTGTGCGACTTAGAGCAAAGAGTAAACTCAATGAAATGATAAAGCAGTCCAATGGGTAACACTCTAAGCTGAAGGTTAGACATTTAGAAGACAGCCTTGAAACTCTGTGCTCAAATACTCCAGCATACTTCGGAGCTGGGACCAAACTCACTGTTCTAGGTAAGAAAAAAGTCAAATGTATGGCTTAATTATTGTAAAATTGCATGGCTGCAGAAAAGAGCACATGTATTTTGCTCAGTGACTAGTATTATCTGGCTATAACAAAACTAAGTAAATCTACATCTTGCATTTTCTTAAACTATGATGCTAATATAATAGCTATTACCTCATGTAATAATGTGAAAATGTAGCAGTCCTGTCATACCTGTTTAGTATAGTTTATATAGGTTATTAGAGGTTTTAACAGTAGCTTAGTGTTAGTGTGGCAGTCCAGTCCTGCATACTTTGGTGGAGGAACTAAACTCACAGTAATAGGTAAGACAGTTTTTTTGCAGTTTTACTATTCATGATATTGAAGGCTTACCTTGTCCTTCAGAATATATCTAATTTTTCATAGAAGCTTGATATACAAGATTTAAATCAATCTTGTCTGCTTATAGGCCCAGAAACTCTTTAGTGAAAATGTAACTCTGGGCAGAGAAAATCCTATAATCCTAAAAATATGAAAAAGATTACAGACATCTATAGACATGATAGACACCATAAGCAGTAATAATGAAGCTCAAAGCAAAACAAAGTTGTATGAATTATGGCACATGCTGGCTGGGTAATTTGATTAATGCATTTGAGTGCTGTGCCTCTGGGACTGCTCAGGCTTACTTCGGTGGAGGGACAAAGTTAACAGTCCTTGGTAAGAAATGTTATGTTCCTAATCAATAGGAATGAACAGTTTCACATGTTCTTGAGCCACATGCTTTTTACAAAGCAGTGCACTTCATTTCACATAACATGACGTGAATGTAATATTCATTACTTTTTTTAAAAATGCTGCAGAGGTATGATTGTACTTGGTGTAGTTCATAGGGAAAAGGAGGTTTTATCAGTAGCTTTGTGACAATGTGACAATACGATCCAGCATACTTTGGTGGAGGAACTAAACTCACAGTAATAGGTGAGAACATCTTGATTAAGTCTTTTTAAATGCATGTTATTGAGTTGCATTTTCATTCATGCTATTTCTGATGTTTCAAGCCTTAAATTTTGAGGAAGGAAGATATAAATTTGAGATATGTGTTTTGAAGACATTTGAATAGATGTCTTCTTGTTAGTCGGCTAAAATTCATAGTAATCAATAATAATAATAATAATAATAGAGTTATTATGGCACATGCTGGCTGGGTATTTTGATTAGTACTCTTGCTTGCTGTGCCTCTGGGGCCAGAGAGGCTTTCTTCGGTGGAGGGACAAAGTTAACAGTCCTTGGTGAGAAATGTTATATTCTTAATCAATAGCAAGCAGCTCTTTAATTGTATAAGCACAGTGCTTTGATAGTTGGTAATGCATTATGTGATACATATAGTTCAAATGTGTAGAAACACACTGGATTCTTCTAGAGTAATTTTACATGTTCTTAAATAATATTTATTTAGTGTAATGTACTACTGTTTAGTAGACTGAATGGTGGCAGACCCATCTTTACTTCTGCATTTATTGTAGAGTTACAAGCAGGAAACATATAGTAATTATTGTTTGAATTGGCCTTCAACATGTTTACTAGCAGCTCCTGATTTTTCAGAGTTGATCATATTTAGGAGATCAGGTAGTGACAGTAGTGCAGGTTTTATCTGTAGCTCAGTATCAGTGTGAACAACTACAACCCTGCTTACTTTGGCAGTGGAACCAAACTCACTGTTCTAGGTAAGAAAAGTCAAATTTCTTGCAAACATTTAATAAAATTGCATAACAGCAGAGAAGGGCACATTTATTCTGTCTGTTGAGTAAGTATTGTCTGCCTGTATGAAAAATAACTTGGCAAAATAGTGTTGCTTCTATCTCTTATGTGTTGCAATTTGTTTTGCATTATGTTACACAAACATACTATTTAATACTGCTTGTAAAAAATGCTGTTGCAGTAACATTGTACCTGCTTGGTGTAGTTTATGTAGATCAGTGGAGGTTTTATCTATAGCTTAGTGTCAGTGTGACAACTATGATCCAGCATACTTTGGTGGAGGAACTAAACTCACAGTAATAGGTGAGAAAATTTTGATTCCGTTTTTATAATGTGTGATACCGAATGTTGAAGACATGATAGACGCCATAAACAAAAATGGTGTTTGAAGCATAAGATTCAAGATAGAGTTGTGTAGATTATGGCACATGCTGGCTGGGTAATTTCATTAGCAAACTTGCACGCTGTGCCTCTGGTGGACTTCAGGCTTACTTCGGTGGAGGAACAAAATTAACAGTCCTTGGTAAGAAATGCTAAATTCCTTATTAGTGGCAGTCAGCTGTTCAATAGCATAGGCACATTGCTTTGGTAATCTGTAATGCATTGTGTAGTTATTTACTATGAATATAGCTTGTGCAACAAATTAACTGAGATTGTTTACTCAAAATGCTGCCTTGCAATACATTCTGGGTTGATTTTAGTGTAACTTGCAGAATGATGGCTCCATTGTTCATAGACACTATCTTGATGTTTCTTAAGCCAGTTTACACGTTCAGTACTGTTTTGGCTCAGTACTGTCTAATAGATTGAATAGTGGCAGATCCAGTCTTGATTGTTTGCTGACCATATCATAATATTATACATATTAGATAGTGAGTGTTGTGCAGGTTTTCTCTGTAGCACAATATTAGTGTGAGCAGCTATGGCTCTGCTTACTTTGGCAGTGGCACCAAACTCACTGTGACAGGTGAGAAATGTATTATTCTTAAAGTATAATATAAATAATGCAATAATGTCAGCATTAGCCCTTTTTATAATTGTCTTTGCTGTCAATTGAGCACAGTTGTATTGAAGGAATGATGGTTATTTTATATATTTCTTTAAGTAAGAAAGCGAGGGGGGGCTTTGTAAGATATTAAAATCAATAGCATGTTGTGATAGTAGATAAAAACGTTCTGATTAGATGGCTGTATTTATGTTAAGTGACTGCACTTTGTGCTACAATGATAAAGCTGTGTTTGGTCCTGGCACTCGACTCACAGTTTTAGGTAAGAGTTTTATCATCCATGACAGAATGAGGATTAGAAACATTTGTTCTCTTTTTTAAAATCATTGCTCTAGTGTAGAAATGTTCCTTATTTTACCTTAATTAATCTGTATGTATGCTTAATTGCTACTTATTGTTCAGAGGAATAATGTTACTCTTTCACTAGCAAAGATATGAAGGTTTTAGAAGTCAGTGTTTATAAAGAAATGGTGATTAAGCAAAGCATTTAGAGACTCAGAATTTGTAGTTTTTCTTACTAAAGACACTTGCATTAAGATTTCCTTTTTAAGGTTGCAGCAACCTCTTTTCTTAGCTTTATAGCAAATCACAATGCAGATCTATAGAGTATAGTGTTGTAGAATATATTCAGTCATAAGTACATGTATAAAAATCTTTTTATGAGTGGTTCTTTAGTAAAGAAAACGGTTCTCTATAGAACTATGAACACTCAAAGAACCATCTGGATGCTTTAAAGAGTTTTTCACATGGTGAAAGTGCTCTTCAAATTGATGGAGAATGTGCTGTAGATGGTTCTATGCAGAACCTTATTGAAAAGGGTTCCATATTGCACCGAAAAAGGGTCCTTCTATTATTATGAGGTCAAGCTCGTAACAATACCAGAACTCTTTTGGTTGCTATATAGAATGCTTTTCAAAAAGGTGCAATATAGAGCCAACAACACATTCCACATCAATATGAAGAACACTTTCACCATGCAAAGAACCCATTAATCAAGTAAAAGGTTTTTTGAATGTTCATAGTTCTTTATGGAACTATTTTCTTTACCAAAAACCCCTGAAAAAACATCATTTTGAATAGAGTAGTGTAAGGTGTTTTACTGTTGCTGTGGCACTGTGTGAATACTCAACCTGCATACTTTGGCCAGGGGACCAAACTCACTGTTCTCGGTAAGACTCAGATTGTCAAGTTTGAATTATAGGCATTATAACTGCTTTTAGCCACTATTTTGCTCAAACAAGTACATTTATCTTGCACTAGTTTGCAATACATTTAGTAAAAATACAGTATTAAAATATTAGGCTGCCATATGCTTAGTCATTACAATAAAGTGTCATGTAGAGTTGTTCTGTAGAGTTGTTTCTCTGCATTGAGAAACATGGTTCATGTTATAGTGTTACATAGAGGTTATTCCTATTTGTTTTTACATTGTACATTCAAAATAGCCAATCATGTAAGTCATCATATAAGATTCTGTGCAGGTAAATGTATTAGGGGATCAGTTGGGAGTTTTTGTAAGTTGGCATAAACATTTGCATGATCATTACTGTTTCTTAGAAGTTGTTTGTGGTTTTCCTGCAAAGGAGGCAGTTGAGCTCAGCATACAAGTGTATTATCAGATTAATGGTTACAGAAAGAATATAACGAGACATTATGTGAACGTCAAACCTAACTGTCATTGGAAAATGAGCATTGACGTGGCAATAATTGTGTAATTTATATTGTAACTTACTATTAAAATCTACAGTATCCAAAAATCTGACACCACTAGTGAAATGCTTCTGTTTTGCTTTTTTTTCCCCTAATTCATTTCATTTCATTTCAGAATTTTTAGCATTAACATGGTCACTGTCAGCAATTTGTGTAGTATGGTCTCAGATTTTTGGAATCTGTACATTCTCAAACTATTCACTAATATCTTGTAAGTAATCACGAAAGAAAGAAAAATCTAGTGACAACTTTGTTTAAGTCTTAAGATATTAAGAAATATTCATTTGGTGAAGAATCCTCTAGTATATTAGTAAAACACTCGATACTCTACATGTACAAAAACATCTGTCATGGATATAGAATGCAAAAATCAGTCACATACTTATTGCACTTATTTCTAAGATAATATCATCAGGGCAAAAATCCAGGTGTTAATCCCTAAACTGTATTTTAGGGCCTTTTTTGTTCAAAGAGATTCAACCATCTTTCAATCTAAGGCCATTTGATGTTATTTTGGTTGCATAATAGCATATTACTACTCTCTAACAACCTTTCTCCTAAAGCCTGAGTAGACTGATATCAATCAATCATGAAATCAATGTTATTGAAATCTGCTAAACAAATGATCAAACTTACAGCCTCCTCAGTAGTGGACATGTTTGCAAGTGATAAGTTTAGCATCAGTTTTGTACTGGACTTCTGTTTGGGGGATTTGGGAGCAAAAGTTTACTCAGGCAGGTGATGAGAGAAAAAAAAAACATTACAATGTGAATTAAGAAATTTCATTAATTGTTATTGTAATTGTATTGTTGTATTGTAAATGTATTTTTTATGTATTTTGAATAGTGTTAGTCTTTATGTAGTGGAATGAAATACACTACTGAATACATTTAGGACAGTGTATTCAGTGTTCAGCCATCACTACTTTTTCAAAGTATTTTGTCCAAAACTGGATATTCTTAATGAGAATGTTTGATTTTTAAAATATTTAATTGCACATATAAAGGCAGTCAGGTAAAACATTGATGTAGACAAGCAGTGTGTGATTTGTAAAGCTTTTTGAAAGATTTGGTTTGAGGAGGTAAGCTAGTACAGTACCATTTAGAACTAGGGTACCCTCTATATTTATGAGACAAGCCAACATTTTTTTTTTTCAAAAGTTAAAATTCCAAACTTTAAAAGTAATTTTAAAAGAGCACAGAATAATTTGATTAGGGCATATTTTGAGAAAATGTGTTTTACTGGCTTCTTTTGGATCAGAAGGCACCAATAAATAAACATGGACCACCATCAACTAAAGTTTATTTAAAAACATAAATAAAAATGTAGATTTTGATAGCATTTTAAAATAACAGACCTATCCTTCTTTCCCAACGATTCTGCTCAAATAGACAATCTGGACACAACACCAAAAAAAAAGAAAGAAAGAAATAAAGAATAAATGAAAGATGATATTCCGTATCTTTGACTCATGTTCAGGTTCTTATTCTTTCCAAAGAGCTCAAATACACAGCCAAAATAGCAAATGCACATTGTGCCATTACTTACACAGGGAACTGTGCAGTCAGAAACCAGCCAGTAAATGTGTTGTACTGTATTCAATAACACTGGGGTGTATTTCAAGATAAGATAATCCTGTTTTAGTCCCACAACAGGGAAATCCCACTACAGCAACAATATTAAATACTAAAACCAACACTTACAGCTATGAATATTTTCTATCTAATATTTTCTTTCCTTTTCAGATCCTAAAATTACTCCCTCAAAACCCACAGTGAGAATACTAAAGCCTATTTTAAACGAAGAGTGTAGGAAGGAAACGGTCACCGTGGTGTGTGTGGCTGACAACTTTTACCCTGACCATGTAAAGGTGTCCTGGACAGTTGGTGGAGTAGTCCGAACTGATGGAGTCGCAACAGACAGCGCTGCCACCCAAAATTCAGAAAACAAATACAACATCACCAGTAGACTGAGCATCTCTTACAAAGAGTGGATCAAGGAGGCAGAAATCAATTGTACTGTGACCTACACAGACCCTGAGACAAACAACCAGACAAGTGTAACTGAATATATCAAAGGGCCAAAACGTATGAGTCCATGCCTATTCATTATTATAATTATTATTATTATTATTATTGTTGTTGTTGTTGTTGTTGTTGTTCCTTTCTTTAGCTAAAACAAAATACTAAATTATGTAATTTTCTCTATCTTTCTTTAAGGTGTAGACAGTGAAGAAGAAGCAGGTAAGATCTGTCAGTGGAACCACACCACACTGTGTACCAGAGGTCCTGTGCATTATGAATCCATTCGTCAAATTCCAAACTGTCAAATGCATCCCAAGAGTTTGTCTGGAATATGATGCAATTAAAATTCTTCTTTTTCTTTTTTCAGAAAAATATGTACCCAGAGGAAAAACCATGCTGCTAGCCTATGGTGCATTCATCATCAAAGGTTTCCTGTATGGCCTTTTCATCATGGTGGTCATCAGAAGACAGGTAATTATGAATGGAACATGCTTGTTGTCTGTAATTCCATTACAATGTAATAGAATTTTTTATATATATATATATATATATATATATATATATATATATGTGTGTGTGTGTGTGTGTGTGTGTGTGTGTGTGTGTGTGTGCGTGCGCAATATAACACAATGTTACATTGCATACATGTCTATTTGAGTATATCTTTGATGGAAAGTAATCATTTTAAATTCACTTGTGTGTAAGTGAGCATTTGCTAAATGAACGAGCAAATGCAAAACAAGATAATATATAAGGTCTGCTTTGTGCTTCACAGGGTTTCATGTCAAAATAAAGGAGATCAGAGCCATGTGATCCTGAGGGGAAGCTGATATTTTGTCACATGACAGAAGAGGATCCATTTATGGCATCATTTTAAGATGAGCTTTGTGTATAAATGCATGATTATTGTTTTGCAATCACTAGCGTACTTCACAGTTCTGCCCTTAATTGTGTTACACTGTGTGCTTTTGATTTATCAGTAGCTTTGTTTGCCAAATGTAAATCTTATTTGTAGAATAATGTTAGCCGTATATTGTCACTGTTGGAGCAAAACATTGTGTCCCCAAAATGATCCATCCATCCATCCATTTTCTAAGCCGCTTCCCCGTCAGGGTCACGGGGGGTGCTGGAGCCTATCCCAGCAGTCTTCGGGCGGAAGGCAGGATACACCCTGGACAGGTCGCCAGTCCATCGCAGGGCATCTCCAAAATGATAACTTTTCAAAATAAGGGAAGAAATATGTATATTTAGTACAAAAGAGTGTCAAATGAGATTCTTGCAGGTGATGCACTTTTATAAAACATTTAAATGGACAAATTTTTAGAGAACTTCAGAGGATTTTTGTAAGTGAGAAGTATAAATGTGAAGAACCTTTTCAAAGATTAAATAATCTCCCCATAATGTGAAGGTTCTAGGCCGAACCTTTAAAGAGAAATAGGATCTTAGCATTATGGTTGAGGTATTGCCATATCTGTTCTTCAAAGATGGTTCTTTAGGGAACCAAACATGGATTTTCTACTACCTTAAAGAGCCATTTTGGCATATTTATTATTGAGAGTATAAGTAAATGCAAAAGGATTTCATTTCAAATTGTTGGACTTTTCCTTGGCCCATTCATCATAGAATATTTACAGAATGTATATGCCAGCTAACATGTTAAATTAAATGGGGAAAAAAGACTTTAAATAGGGAGCTGTTTCTACAGTGGCAATATTCACAATCATTCATTTTTTAATCCTTCTTTTAGTGTAGTATAAGCATTGTTAAAGCTTGAGAAATCTTGCTTTTTTGTTTTGTTTCATTTTTACATTAAAATTTATTAATTAAATCAAATTATACATGTGTTTATGTGTGGATATTTTTAAAAATTATGCAAGTATTTGTGTGCCACTGCCCCATTTACTGAAACGCAACAGCAATAGTGACAGACAAACACCAGCAACCAGGTTCAGACTGCCATTGTGAATATGTATGTGATTTCTATTGGATAATTTCACACAATGTGAAATATAAGCCTGTGAATTTATCAGTACAACTATTCAGCTCAGTCTCAGCAGATTCTGCATGTTCTGAAGTTCTGAAGCCTCCTGGAGGGCCCCACTGTGCGGAAGCTGATAATGGGGAAGCTGCTTCTTTCCCAAACTTAAATATCTGAGGGGCCCCTATGGCTGTGGTGCTGATAGACATCAATAGCTTTACACTGTTTCAGTTTATGTCAGGCTTTGAGTCATTGTGCTAGCTTCTCTGAACTGAAATTCGGCCCAGGGACCAGGCTAACAGTTCTAGGTGAGTAAGTTGTTTAAAACTTCACAGTGTTGAGATTGTGTGTCATTGACGGTATGACCTTGTTTCCTCATCCTAAAAGTATTTTCCCAAACAGTTTTTATTGTATGATCATTTGTTCCCACACAATAAGAGCTATTTATGGTGCATAGAATTTAAGTTAGAAAGTTAAAGTGTATATATATATATATATATATATATATATATATATATATATATATATATATATATATATATATATATATATATGTATATATATATATATATGTATATATATACATTCTTATGTTAACTTCATATTACCCTTTCGTTCCATCAATATAGAATTTCCATTAATCAAGCTAGCCTGCATTGACAGCATTTAGACATCTGAATTCATATTTCTACACATCAAAGTCTAGCTTAGAAATGTCGTTGCAAATGAGTTTCACAAAATACATTTTCGCATGTCAATATAATTTTCATCAATGTTAACTACAGGGTTAATTATGAGGGGTCCCCATGTGTGAAAGCTGCTGAAAACTCTCATGTCACTGAGATAAGAGACCCTAAAAAGGATTATTGTTGTTATCACTAAGTTGCTTGGTTTCTGTCGTGAGTTAAATCATTGTGTACTAGCTATTCAAACGCGGAATTTGGAAAAGGGACCAAACTAACAGTTCTCGGTAAGTAAATACTAGTTTATTGGTAGGTGTTCATTAGTTTCACTTGCGAAGAAGTATGGTACACAATACAAATAGGCTGTAGCCTGTAACATATGAAATTTTAAGTTATATATATTGCGCTCGCAGAACAAAACCTGGTTTTCTCTCCCTTTTTCATGTTTTTCAGTTATTGACATAATTTAAATGCCTTCTGCCCTTTATATGGTGCGTAGATTTTCAAATTGAAATGGCCCAAAACATATTTGGAAAAAAGTCTGGTTCCATTGACTTATATGAAATGTATAATTAGTTTTGTTCCTTCTCCTGTAAAATTATCATTTTGGAGATACGAGGTTTTGTTCTGACAACAACAATGTTTTAGTGTCAAGCTTTTGCTGCTTGCTAATCTCCCATATACATGAACCCACTGTTAATTCTTCACTTTTATAATTTTATAAAAGCTTTATTGTTTTGACATTGTTTTGCATGCAGTGACTTAATACGCCTCATGGTGTAAACATACAGCTGGTAGAAAATGAATGACATTTTTGATTAGTTAAATATTTTGTAAATGGAACTGTAGTGCTTAGATTTTAATATTCCATTCAGTTTCCACAAGCGCAGCAAATCCAGGTCCTAAAATAGTAATACGATTATAAACTGTTATATGTCTATGTACTAGACATTTCCATTTGTAAGGTCATATAAAATTAAACACTTCTTTATAATTTTCAAACTTTGTAACACCTTTATTTTTTCAATAATGCTAATAAATACAAACAGAAGCTTTCTATTCGGAAAAAATAATTGCCTGGGCATCATAACCTGATCACCTTCACACAATGAGAACTCATACAGATCACAAAAAAGATAGAGTTCATACAAGGAGGTACTCAAGATGTCCAGATTTGCTGAATATTTTATGAATGCTAGCTTAAATTCTATTTTCACAATGCATGGTTTTCATCACTTCATGTGGCTTACATTTCTGTCAGTTATATCTTATTTAATCACTCAGTGCTTCCAGTATGCAGCAATAAATAACATGTACAAGGTTATTATAAGGTCATATAATGTTACTTTGTTGATACACTTAATGCAGTATTTTACACTACCATTCAAAAGTTTAAAATCAATGTTTTAAATAGAAGAAACATTGTTTGGTTGCAGATAAATATGTTTAATTAATCCAATTCCTAATAATTTGAATCAAATTAGGGGTAATTGAGATGCATCCAGAATGATGAACAAAATGGCTGAATAATCTGGAATGACTAAGAAAGCTGTAAAACATTGAACGTGAAGTTACCACAAAGCTATAATACAGAATGCGTCATGTTCAGAATATTTAAAAAGTGGTATCAAATCCTAAGGCAGGTAATTTAACAGAAAAATAATTTGAATAGATAATTACATTATCCCATTTATCATCTTATATCATTCCTTCTTGTTGTATAAAATATTATATAAAGAAAACATGAATATTTATATAAAATATATAATGTCTAAAAAAAATTTTGGTTTTTAAAAATTTTAATCTGCATTGTGTGAATTTTTATTATTGTATAAACAATATTAATAAAATAGGAACTAGGTTTATTTCTTTCCAAAATTGATTTTTTTTTGCTGTCCTTTTGTCTTGAGAACCCAACACAACCATCAGCAGACCTACTGTGAACCTGCTGCCACCTTCTTCAGGAGAGCTCTACAATGACATGAAGAAAGTGACATTGGTTTGCCTAGCTGACCGTTTCTATCCTGACCATATTACATTTGCCTGGCAGAAGAATGGGATTAACATAAAGGATGGAGTTGCAACAGACCACAGTGCCCTACAAGATCCACAAACAAAGTTTTACACAATCTCTAGTAGACTAAGTGTTGATAAAACTGATTGGGAAGACCCCAAAAACAACTTCACCTGCACTGTTAGTTTCTATGATGGAACTAAGTATCATTCTCATCCATATACCCTAAAGAAACCAAAAGGTACAGTGTGCACAAACACAATACATGACATCTAGGATGAGGCTTCTCTGTTCCAGCCTTGCTGCCAATTGCTTTGGACAGTTTAGAGTTGAGAACCCATGACTGAAATGTTTAATCTCCTGATATAGATGCCAAATAGACAATGCAAAATATCTTTATTGTTAAAACCATGTTACATCCATTTGAATGTTATTGAAACTTTCTCTTTTTCCTTTTCCTTTTAGCTGGTGTACGAGGTGAGATGAAATTTTGGATTTTTTTAAAACACTGATGCATCATGTTTCCCACAAACAGGGATATATCTTTATTTCTATCTATCTATCTTTATTTCTATCTATCTATCTATCTATCTATCTATCTATCTATCTATCTATCTATCTATCTATCTATCTAAGCTGCTAGAGTTAGTTACTACATTAGCTTTTTATCACCAAGCACATCAACAAGATCAAACATTTTTTGACTAAAGCAGACTGGAGAAACTTATCCAGGCCTTTTTTTCTAGTAGGATTGATCACTATAAAGGTATCCTCAGTGAACTCCCAAAAAAGACAAACAGCTTCAAATGATTCAAAATGAAGATGCCAGAGTCTCACTAGGAGACTAGAAGTGAACACTAGAACTGAACACTTCCCCCTCTGGCTGCCAGTCTGTTAAAAAATCAGACTTTAATATACTCTTACTGGTGTATAAATCACTCCGGGGTGTAGGACCAGCATATTTATTTCATATGTTGCAGTAATATAAGCTGAGCAGAACTCTCAGATCATTAGGAATTAGTCAGTTAGTTCTGCCAGAGGTGAAGACTAGCAGCGATTAGATGCTATTCTGCTCTTAATAGGAACCAGTTGACAGAGCATTATAAGAACCCCAACACTAGATATGTTTATATCTGGGCTTAAAATGTTCCTAGCTGAGCAGCTTTCAGCACAGTTTCAAACACTGTTAAGGTTTCTAGGCCTTCTCCTCTGTAATGGCATGTTTTAACCTAATTTTTAATTATACTTAATTTGTTTTGTATTGTATTAATTTGTAATGACATTTTTAATCTAATGATTTTTGTATTGTTTTTATCATGTTTTAAATTTCTATTCTTTCTCCTTTACTTGTTTAAATGACTGTGTATTTACTCATTTGTAAAGCACTTATGTCAGTGGTGTATTAAAGGTGTAAAAGATAATATATTGCTGCTGTTGGATCCATAATCCATAATATCTCCATAATGGTAACTATACAGGAGAAGGAAAAAACACACATCACTTTCACTGTAAGTCAACGGAACCAAAGATTTTTCCAAGTCATTTTTGGCCATTTATTTTAGTCCATCCATCATGAAATATACACACAATATAAAGGCCAACTTGTATTTTCAAATTATGTCAAAATCGACAAAAATGGAGATACAAAGTTTTGCTCCAACAACAGCGATATATATATATTTATATATATATATATATATATATATATACACACACATAAATTTACCATTTCTGATTTTAGCAAGTATACTGACCACAGTCCGCTTTGGCTACTTCTTGTTACTGAGCAAGAGTCTGGTGTACGCTCTGTTTGTTGCCATGTTGGTGTGGAAATGCAAGGTAAATACTGCAACACATGAAGCTACAAATGTAATGTTGCTAGTTCCTGACCATGTCATTTATACTGCACAGTTTAGAATAAAACACACATCTACCTGTAACATTTATTAGAAATCATGAGACCAGTCAAATAAATGACAGAAATTTTGTTTATTGTACTTAATGAATGTCTTTTCCTGTAGCCTACTAAAGAGATGTCGGTGCTGAGAGAGACCTGAGGCATTTTGAAGAAATGTGAGGAACAATTGTAAAATGGGACATTTTTATTTTTTCCTGACTAATCTGCATTCTGTTATGCTTTACTGGATATTAGCTGAGCGATTAAGTATGTTTTCTGCCTGAATTATCTAGTTTGTTTTTAAAACTGAAAGTAAAAATTCTTACTTTTTGAAAAATCTAGTTTACTGTATTTTCACATTTATTTCAATATACTGTTGAATATACTGTTGAAATGTTGTATATCATTGCTTATTTTCATGACCTATAAAATCATCCAAAACCTTTTTTAAATAATAAAGTAAAAATAATAAAGTAATATGAACTGTAATGTTCACAAAATGTCTTGTAACTTTGTGTCCTTGCTTAACTTTTAAAACAAAAACATTGCACTTATATGGTATTTTGTAACTGTGTGACATTTTACTGCAGAATGAGTTCAGTGACATAAATGACTGAAAATCTTCACAACCATTGAACGCTACAGTGGAAAGTCTTCAGATCTGAAACTGAGTGGGTATCCATATGTCACATCTGAATTTTCCACTTTTACTAGAAAAACAATGATGTTCTATGACTAGTTTTGCAATGTACGGTAAATGACTAATGGAAACTTAGTAAATCAGGCCTTAAAATCCCAGCTATTGCAAATTGCACTATTAAAAATCTGAAAAAACTTTATTACTTCAGTTTCAGAGCACTGGCTTATGTGAGAGTATATTCTAATGACATGTTAATATAAAAAAGTAATTTTGGTCACAAAGTAATAAATGACACAGCAACATATATAATTGTTTCGTTATTATGCAATCTCATTTGTTTTGTTGTTCGAAAGATTATCAGGGACAATAGAGTGAGAATGTGTTAGTGAGGGCAGAAGGCAGGATGTGGTGGGTGCTTGCTGTGGGGTCTAGAAGCAGACGGGGCAGGATGTGGTGAGAACGTTCTCAAAATGAAGCTTTCCCTCCACCCTGTCCCTCACCACAGAGCTCGTTCATATGCACACCTGCTGCTGCTCACAAAGCCTCAGATCCTCACATCGCCCTGCAGTCTTCTAACATGAAAAAAACCTGCAGCACGGAACTAGTGCAGAGCATGCTCATCTGTGGAATGTGTTTACAGCTTTGCAACAGTTTGCACTGTTTCTAGCATGGTGGCTGTCATACCTTTTTTTCTGGCACTATATGCTCATTAAGCACCATGTTTACTCCTACACAGCTTGACAGGCAAAACATTCATTTTGGTGAAACTAACCTACGGTTAAATGTACATGAATGTTCTTGAATGACCTTGCCTCATGGTTGATAAAGCAGCCTAATTTTTTATTCTATTACAAAACCACCATGAAGATAAACTGGAAAATATCTTTGAATAGAGGCAAATATGGTTGAATCTCTCAACCTGTAACTTCTGTCACAGGCATGGTTCTCTCAGCCAAGGTCATATAGACTCATACAACAATGAACAATCCATTTAAAAAGCAAATGCAGCAGAAGATCTCATAGATCATATGTGTAACTCTTTCAGTAAAGTGCTCTAAGATATACCATGAAACATGTGTTCTATAAGCAGCACATGAATTACAGTCGACCAGCAAACCATATTTTCTTTGTAAGCAGAGCCCCTAGTGGTGAAATTCTAAAACTTAATTTGAGCTTCTGGATTCAAGTGAATGTTATGGATTTTTAATAAAGCAAATGTAATAAAGGGCATTGTCAAATCTGCACCCTATGGTATCACATTGATTGATTGATTGATGGATTGATTGATTGATGGGGTGCTGCATGCTTAAAACACCGTATACTCATGGAATATTCAATGAAATATTCTGTATGTTTCCTTTAAAACTCAAGACTTCAAGTCACTATATTTTCACATTGTTCTAAAGAAGAGGACATAAAGATCATAACTATAATGAAACAGTTGCTTATGTCTTTACATTTGATATATGTTAGTCTGGTACTGTAGATTTAACTCTTTAATGCATGGTGTTGACACATTTCTTTTTCATGCCACAATTTGAACTTTTTTCTTTTTCTTTTTAAAACTATTAATGAGTATAATGGTTTACTTTTCTTGATCATATGTCTTCTTCTTGTAGGTTATAGTTCTATGATCATGCAGACATCACATAATGAGGCCTACACACTTAAAAAGCAACTCATTCTGTCTCTAACTAGACACATCAGTGTGTTCAGTTGAATACAACACGTTTTGTGTAATGTTTAACACAAAATGTGTTGAAAAATTTCTGTGCCCAGTTATGCAGAACACATTTTGTGTTACTTTTAACACTGAAAATGTTAAATCAGAAAACAATATGACACAAAAGATGTTAAAACAGGCAACATAAGCATCTTGCTATTAAACACATCATTTTTGGACTGTATCTTCTGATGTTCTCTTAAAACGTATGCATAATTCAGTATTAATACATAACAACTTCAAGCAACTATAAACACAATAACAAACAAACTGAGACGTAACCTCCCTTTTATGGATTATGCTATTTTGAATTAGAAGAATGTATATTTCATATATTATGCACCAAAGGCTTAATGAAGTGTAGGTAGCATGTCTGTCTGGAAATATTTTTCTTTAATTTTCTAGGACCAAGTAATGAAATTACACATCAGTCTGACTGCAAAGTCATGTTATAAAACATCTGGTATAAGGTGATTTATGAAAAAACATACACTATTATCTCCATTCTAAATAAGAAATTCATTTTCGGGTGTTGTGTCATTTTTTCCTGAATATCCTAGTGTGAGACTTCAGCCATGTTTAGGATCTTCTTCATGCTTAGCAAAGCAAACACAGAATTTCAAAATCAGAGCAACATCGGTTAAGGTAAGGTGTTTTGAACAACCCACAGTGCATCCAGAATGTGTGTTTGAGAAGAGGCCATGCTCTAACAGTCTGGTATGGTTTTTGTACAGCTCAGTGATTAGTCTGGGACACGGTGTAGACTGGCTGCACAGTACCACACAGCAGAGTCACTCTCACTCACTCCATCAGACTCCAGAACTATCTGAAGCTCTCCAGGTCTGCTAGACTTAAACTGGTCTTTTCTCTGTGGGTTCACTGATCCAGACGACAGAGAGGTGAATACCAGTGTGAACCCTGCTGCTGGAGTCCATTGGTACCAGTACAGATATGGGTTAGCAATGCCAGATATAGAGCAGAAGACCTTCAGAGGCGATCCAGGAGAAACAATCAGCTCTTCTGGATTCTGATGGACCTGAATAACCTGCGCACCTACAACGATAAAAAAATAAATAGTGTAAAGGTGCTGCAGAAACAGTCAGCAACAGTACCATATTAATGAAGTTATTAGCTTACACAGGGTGGAGAACCACTGTAGTGTTAGAACAAAGAGAAATAAATGTGTCATTTTAGAAAGTATAACATACAATAGTGGCTTGTTATTTAAATAGGCTCTAACTGGGCTGTAGGGCGGGGCCATGAAGCTCATATGTCACTTAGTGACTCTGTACATGTTGTGCTTTTAGGGTAAAATGTCTAACTTATAGCACTGCCTAACAGAGACAATATTCTTCTCATATTAGTGTTTGAAAAGAAATGAATTCTCAAAGATTGTTTCGACCATTTTACTGTCTTAAATCATACAAGTCCTGAAAATATAAAAGCAAGGGGTGGGCACCGCCCTGCGATGGACTGGCGACCCATCCAGGGTGTATCCTGCCTTCCGCCCGAAGACTGCTGGGATGGGCTCCAGCACCCCCCCGCGACCCTGACGGAGAAGCGGCTTAGAAAATGGATGGATGGATGGATGGGGTGGGCACCCTAAATTTATATTATATTTAGTTGTTGATGCTTCTGTGCTTTATGTTATGCTATCTTGTGCTTTACAATTAACAGTTTCAGAGTTACAGAGAAATTTGAAATTTGTCATGTTAAGTGGTATAACATACAAAGTAAGTAGCTTAATACTTAAATAAGCTCTGATTTGGCTGTGGAGTGGGTCTGTCAATCATTTAGTGGCTCTTTATATGTGATAAGTTGTGCAACTTGGTACAAAACGTTATCATAAACAAAGCACTATGTAACAATGCTTTGCTACAGTAACTTATTACAGCAATATTACACAATAAAATATTTCTTCACAGTATGTATTTGGTGATGCCTCTGTGTAATTTTGTTCAAATTTATGGTAAATAGGTTACAACCAGGTATCCAAAAAAGTTAGATAAATAAAAGTACGATGCAATGATGTGCAAATAGTTTGAACCCTAAATTTAATTGAAAATAGTACAAAGACAATACATTAAATGTTGAAACTTGTAATGTTAAAAAAATGCCTGGTGGAACAGGTTACACTGTAAAATGTGTCTCTTCAGAACTACCTAAAAATTAGCTTCATGTGGTAACAACTGAATATACTAGTTTTATTCCTCTCAAAACATTTTTAAGTAGTTTTATTCAACCAAAATGAATACTCTGAATTGTTCAGTGTTCATTGTTGAATTGTCCATACATACAATGTATATAAAGTAAAATATGTAATGTAAATAGCAAAGAATTCAGAGATTTCACAATAATAGCATATAATATCTCTAAAGGTTTCAGAGGATCTGGAGAAACTTCTGCATGCAAGTTAAAATTCTACTACGCAAGAAGAAACTACATATGAACAGGATCGAGAAACGCTGCCACTTTCTCTGGGCTCAAGCTCATTAAGATGGACTAATGTGAAGTGGGGGCGGCACGGTGGCGTGGTGGGTAGTGGGTAGTGCTGTCGCCTCACAGTGAGGAGGGCCTGGGTTCAATTCCCTCACTGGGTGACCATGGTCCTCTCTGTGTGGAGTTTGTATGTTCTCCCTGTGTCTGCGTGGGTTTCCTCCCACTGTCCAAAAAAAAATAAAACATGCAGTTAGGCCAACTGGACATGCTGCATTACCCCTAGGTGTGTGTGTGTGTGTGTGTGTGTGTGTGTGTGTGTGTGTGTGTGTGTGTGTGTGTGTGTGTGTGTGTGATTGTTTATGTCTGCCCTGCGATGGACTGGCAACCTGTCCAGGGTGTATCCTGCCTTCCGCCTGATGACCGCTGGGATAGGCTCCAGCACCCAACTGCGGCCCTTAGGGAGGAGTGGCTTAGAAACATTTTTTAGAATCATAGACGGTGAATCCTCTGGACTAAATAGGAGAGGGACCATTCAGCTTGTTATCAACACACAGTTCGAAAGTCCATGACTATGCAGGTGCATTAGTGCACATGGCATATGTGACTTGGTGACTTGCACACCTGTGAAAGCATCATTAATGCTGAACAATATACACACGTTTTGGAACAACATACAATGCCATTCAGACAACATCTTTTTCAGAGGCCTTGTTTATTTCTTTATGACAAAGCTAAACTACAAAGTACAGCATGACTCTATAATGAAAAAGTCCAGGTGCTTAACTGGCTTGCCTGCAGTTCAGATCTGTCACTACTGAAAATAATTGGTGCATTATGAAATGAAAAATACAACATAAGAGACTCTGAGCTGTTAAGCAGCTGAAATGCTATATCAAGAAAGAATGGAAAAACATTTTACTTTTGAAACTACAACAATTGTTCTCCTCAGTTCCCAAATGCTCACAAAGTGTTGTTGAAAGGAAAGTACTTGGGGAGGAATGTATTGCTCAAATGGGCACAAACTGGAAGAGCAGATAACATTTATCAGAAAATAAAATGCTTGCAATTAAACATCAAGTGATGAATATTACTGGAAGGTCAAGTAATGTGGAAAAACAAGTAGCAAGTAGGAACAAATTCAAGCAGTGAGAAAGCCAGCGCCAACACTTCTGATCAACATGATAATTTCAGTTTCATTGTTTGCTTCCTGTTGAAACAGTCAACCTGAGAACGGAGCCTACCATGATTACTTACTGTCAGTAAACACAACCTCATAAACAGCCTCAGTCAAGGTCAGATGCTCCCCATCATTACAACAATCTGTGAGGATTCATTTCTTTTCAAATTGTTAAAAAAAAAAGAATGTGAATCTACAAGCAAAGACTGTGTTTCAATGTAGGATGTAGGAAAACATTGTTGCATAGTGCTATAAGTTAATGATAACTTCTTATACCAAATGCATAACTTACCACATGTACGAACATGAATTAGTGTAAATGCTGTTGGATCAGTTCTTAATAGCGGCAGATAAATATAATTGGCTTACACAGGGTGGAGAACCACTGTAGTGTCAGAATACAGAGAATTAAACACAAATGTGTCATTGTAAGAAGTACAACATACAGTGGTAGAGGCTTAATATTTAAATAGGCTCTTATTTGGCTAAGGGACGGGGCCGTCAAACGTCTTTTTTTTAACTCTGTACATGTGGTAAGTTATGCATTTGGTATAAGAAGTTATCATTAACTTATAGCACTATGTAACAATGTTTTCCTACATCCTCTATCAAAACACGGACTTTGCTTGTAGATTCACATTCTTTTTTTAACGATTTGAAAAGAAATGAATCCTCACAGATTGTTGTGATGATGGTGAGCGATGTTGAGGCGGAGACAAGTGTGATTTATTATGGGCAAATCCAAAATCAGGGTCAAGACAGTCCAGGTTTAACGAGCCAACATGGAGAAATGGAGGGAAAGACATAACGAGATAAACACAGAATACAGAAATCTAAATACTTCAAATATATAACATATATAACAGAGGCAAGATGAGGAACAGGTGGGAAACAGGTCGTAACAATCAGGGGTGGAGTCAGACAACAAGGGGGCTGGACTAAACCAAAACAAAGGCACATGGAAAATCAAAAGTAAACAAAAAGCACATGGAGGAGTGGGAGGAGCCAATCGTGACAATTGTTGATTTTAAAGCATACAAGTCTTTGTATTGTTATTGCAGTAAACACAACTAACTTCTAAGACTGAACTTTGTAGATTATTAAAAATATCCCGGCAAATTTTTTTGAAAAACTGACAGCAAGATGCACAAAAAGAATAAAAGCAGTAATTATACCAAAGGGTGGACACCTACATTTATATTATATTTTGTTGTTGATGTTTATGTTAAATATGTTATCTTGCACTTTACAACTGAGAGAAATTTACTGTTCAAATGGACACAAACTGGAAGATCCGATAATGTTCATCAGAGAAAAATACTTTGCAATTAAGAGTCAAGTGATGAATAATACTGTAAAATCAATAGTCAAGTAATGTGGAAAAACAAGCAGCAAGTAGGAAAAATGCTTTGAGAAGGCCAATGCCACCATCCCTGTTCAACAGGAGAATTTCATTTTCAGTGCCTTCTTCCTGTTGAATCAGTCAACCTGAGCTGGGAAGTGAGCCTGCTATAGTTGATTCCTTACTGTCAGTAAACACAACCTCAGAGATCACACGTAGTCTCAGTTAAAGTCCTGTGATCTCATGCAGTAATGACAAATGTATTCTAACTGCCTATTTAAGAAGAGACCTAAGCTCTAACAGTCTGGTGTGGTTTTTGTACAGCTCAGTTATTAGTTGGGGACACTGTGTAGACTGGCTGCACAGTACCACACAGCAGAGTCACTCTCACTCACTCCATCAGACTCCAGAACTATCTGAAGTTCTCCAGGTCTTTGTGACTTAAACTGGCCTTTGCTAGATGAATCTACTGACCCAGTAGTCACAGAGGTAAATACCAGTGTGAACCCTTCTGCTGGAGTCCACTGGTACCAGTAAAGATATGGATCATCTGCTCCAGTTACAAAGCAGGAGACTTTCAGAGATGATCCAGGAGAAAGAATCAGCTCCTCTGGGTCTTGCTGGAGCTGTATGAGCTGCACACCTGTGACGATGAACATTAATTAGTTTGAGAGTGCTTCAGAGACAGTTCTCAGTAGTATCATATTAATGATATTATTAGCTTACACATGACATGGAGCCACTGTAGTGTCATAAAGACAAGGATCAAACAAAAATGCACCATTTTAGCATATAATGTACAGTAGCTGTGGCTTAATGCTTAAATATGCTCTTGGCTAAGGGGCGGGGCCCTGTGGTAGTTTAAGCTGGAACTAGCAGAAGAGTCATTAACTCAAAACATTGTGTAACAATACTCAACTACAGTGAAATATTTAAATAAAGAGATAATATGAAGAAAGATGTTTAGCATTCTTTAAAAAATACTACACTAACAGCATTTAACCACATGATTTCCATTGACATGCATGAACAAGAGCCAATAATTCTATGTTCACCATTACCATGTTAACATTAGTAATATCTTCACAAACTTGTAGAAGGGATTAAAATATATTAGCCTAATATACAAACAGACTGTATGGATTGGGGAATAAATGCTACGTTTTGAAACTTAAATAATGTTTACATACTACTTTAAACTCTTTTATTTCAAACTGCATTAAAATACATAAAAACAGTGAATATTATTCAGCGTTTCTTCAGTTTTTCAAAGACTGAAGTGCCAAACAGTTGTGGTTTTGCAGAAAAAAATACTTATGAGTCAAGTAATGAATAATGGCACAAAATCAAATGTCAGTAAACTTGGAAAAAACAAGTAAGAACAAATGCAGACTGTGAGCAGGCAAATACCATCATTTCTGCTCAAAATGAGAATTTCTTTTTCAGTGCTTACTTGCTTCCTGTTGAATCATTCAACCTGAGAATTGAGTCTACTTTAAAAGATTCCTGACAGTAAACAAAACCTCATGCACCACATGTAGTCTCAATCAGTCATGTGATCTCAAACAGTAATGAAAACTGTATCCTAACTGTCTATTTAAGAAGAGGCCTGGGTTTAGTCTGGTGTGGTTTTTGTACAGCTCAGTGATTAGTCTGGAATACTGTGTAGACTGGCTGCACAGTACCACACAGCAGAGTCACTCTCACTCACTGCATCAGACTCCAGATCTATCTGGAGCTTTTCAGGTCTTTGTGACTTAAACTGGCCGTTGCTAGATGGATCCACCGACCCCACACTCACAGAGGTGAATACCAGTGTGAAGCCTGCTGCTGGAGTCCACTGGTACCAGTACAGATTTGGATAATCAGTACCATTTACAGAGCAGGAGACCTTCAGAGATGATCCAGGGGAAAGAATCAGCTCCTTTGGTGTCTGGTGAACCTGTATGAGCTGCACACCTGAAATAATGTAAATAAATGAGATTGAAAATGTTGATAAAATCATTGAGAAAATATACCGATGACATTATGAGCCTACATGTATTGGACTTGTACTGTAGTGCCAGGATGCAGAAAATCAAATACAAATGTGCCATTCTGAGTTGTACAACGTACAGTAGGAGCGGTTCAATGCTTTACTAGGCTCCTACTGTGGTAAAGGGTGGGACCTTGATGAAGATAGAGCTGCATAGCTCTTTAGTGCACACATCACTATAAAACTCTATACAAACAGTTTAAAACTGACAACGCGGATCTTTGTTATTTAGGAGAGTTGGTACATGTAACAAATAATAATAAGCTATTTTGTAGGCTCAAATGTCATGATTTTTTACAAACTGCAGATATTCAGAAATTTAGGTATTATGAGGGCAAAAACATAGTATTCACAGTCCTTGTAGAAAGAGCACTACTGCCAATGGAAAGCATGATTTCCCCAGTTGTCAAACTCAGTCATAACTGTAAGTCTAAGTGCTAAAATTATTCAAGACATCTATAATGAAAGAATATAACCTCTCACCCCAACGTTAACTAGAGGAGATAATTTTCCATTTGACATAAATAGCATGTGAAATGAGAGTTGATCAGTAAGCTAAGTCACACTTTCCATCTTAAAACAGCCACAACTGTAGCACCAGACTTGAATTATACATTTCAAATGTTCAATTTAACTGTCATCTTTGCACACAGTGTAATCAGACAGTGGTGTTTTTCTTTTTCTTTTCAAGAGCATACGTCGAGTACAGTCACAAATAAGTCTACTTGCTTTGAAACTCAAGATTTTTAGGCAAATAGATGAAGTAATACGTCACTTCATAAACAAAATATATAGGGTTATCTTCAAATAATTGTATGTAAGTAAGCTAATGTTATTTGTTTTAATAATAACTAAGATGAATAAGTCTTTATTTCTGTAGCACTTTCACCGTAATTATAAAATCCCAAAGTGTTTTAAACAGGAATAAAACTAAAAAATAGCAAATATAAAACATTACCCCCAAAATTAAAATAACAGCACCACAACAAGCCACAGAGGAAAATAAGCCACAATACTTCTGTACTTAAAGAAATGATGGTTCTTTAAGGGTTCTTCAGTAAAGAAATATACAAAACCAAGAACTCTCAATGAACCATCTGGATGCTTAAAGGGCTCTTTAAATAGTAAAATGGTTCATCAGATTGATGGCAAAAGTGATGCAGATAGTTCTTTATAGAACCTTTTTGAAAAGTGTTCTACGTGGCACCAAAAAGGATTCTTCTATTTTTACAATATCAAGCTTACCTTTTTGGGTGCTATACAGAACCCTTTTCAAAAAGGTTCTTTATAGAACCATCAACAGCACAATCTGAAGAACCCTTTAAGCATCCAGATGGTTCTTTGAGAGTTTTTGCAGATCATGCAAAAGGGTGCTAAATACTAAAGAACCCTTGAAGAACCATTATTTTTAAGTGTGTAGGCAAATGCAAACCTAAACAAATATGTTTTTAATCTGGATTTTATAACTTGTCAAGGTTGCATTCTTTATATTCATTATAAGCCAGAGTGTAGGAGGAAACAATCTTATGAGAAAATGGTCTTCCACCAGCTGAGCTGTAAGTGATGCTAGGAGTTTGCAGTAAGCCCACCTCAGCTAAGTGAAGTGGTCTAAATGAGCTATAGCTTTTCAACAGATCAGTAAAATATGCAGGAGTTACGCTGTTAAGATCCTTATATTTCAAAAGCAAGACCATGCAATGTGAAACTGAACAAGAAATCAGCGTAATTAACAGAGTAGTTCATTATTATGGTAATTAACAGTGATTTAATAGGGTAGAGATAATGTGTTTGCCAGGAAGCATAATAAGGTGTTCAATAAGGTGATGAAAGTGCTGATTGGTCAGAATGGAAGTAAAATGTATTGGGCAACTGGCACTGGCAAGCTATGAGAAAAGCAACAGCACTATCTGTGTTCAGAATGAGAAGTTTTCAGTTTTGCCTTGCTTCCTGTCTAGATTAAGGCAGATTCTTCACTGTCAAATCTGTAATTCAGGGTCAGGTGCTTTTGGAAAAACCAAAATATCTATTCGAGAAGAGGCCTACACTCTTGATGGTTTGGTTTGGTTTTTTTGTACGGCTCTGTGATTACCCTGGGACGCTGTGTAGACCGGCTGCACAGTACCACATAGTCCCTCTCACTCACTCCATAAGACTCCTGATCTATCTGAAGCTCTCCAGGTTTATGAGACTTAAACTGGCCTTTGCTAGATGGAACCACTGACCCAGTAGCCAAAGAAGTGAATACTAGTGTGAACCCTGCTGCTGGAGTCCACTGGCAGCAGAATAGATTAGGGTTGGTTATGGAACAGGAGACCTTCAGAGGAAAGAATAAGCTCTTCTAGCTTCTGCAAGTCTTGTATGAGCTGCACACCTGTGATGAACATGAATTTGATTGAAAAGTGCTGCTCAAATCATTGTCAGTACTACCATAGTGATAACATTATTAGCTTACATAGAGTAGAAGACCACTGCAGGGTCCAAATGCAAAATGTGAAATACAAGCACTTAATTTTGAGCTGTACATCATACAGCAGCAGTTCTTTAATGCTTTAATATGATCTCACTTGGTTAAGGGGCGGGACCCTGTGGAAGCTTTGTGGAGGCTCTTTATTCAAATTGCATTTCACTAAAAACTCATTGCCACATAGGTCAAAACAATGTTGTTTAGTACTTTGTTATTAATTCTATATTTTTAAGGGAATATTATAAAAAAAAAAAAAATTCTAGAAGAATTCTAGAATCTTATATCTATGTAAACGCTGCCTCCCAGTGGTGACAATGATATTTACATCCCTTTCATCTGCAAATTATTTACAACTGCATCGTGCATTTTGAACAAAATAAAATCCCTAAATTGCTAATGAAGTCAGAATATTTGTTTACAATACATTTTAAATCACTACAAGTGCAATTCGTGAATATGTCAAATGTGCATGTCATAAAACTATTGAAACAGTATCAGACACTACATTTAGATTTATCTAAATATATTTCAACATTAACTTTATTATTTTCTGTCCTAATTTGTAACACCAGATCTATTATATGGGGCTAAAAAAATGCCATCCTTAATTTATTTAATTTTTAAAAAGCAGAAAACACTTTATACAAAATTACGTAGAAGCTTCACAGATAAGCAAGTAAATGTAATGTTTTCAGTATTTAGTTTGACCCCATTTTACAGCTTTATATTCTTTTTGGGAGACTTGCTTACAGTTTTTCAAAGAAATCTGCAGGGACATTTCTCTACATCTCCAAAGTTCAGTCTTAGAAGGTGGTTGCATTTTCTACTTCTCATGATCAAAATAATCTCAAACATATTCACTAATATTTGGGTCTGGACTCATTATTCTGAGAATATCAACAGCTTCTTTGTTTTGACCATTTATCTGATGGGGACAGCTTTGGTGGTCTATCAGGTCTCGTATGGTTGGTATGAGTCTCATTTTCTTTATATCCTTTACATTTTGTAATCTCCAGTTCTCCTAAAAACACCATCTCTAAACCTGGCTGAGTTGGTTGCCGAGTTAAATCAGGTGTGTATGAGTAGAAAAACTACCAAATTCTGTAGGACATACAGGACTGGAATTGATTTGATTCAGTGCCTGCAAAACCAGTATAATGCAGTAGTTGATTTAGTTCAGTCAGGGCAGGAGCTCAACAACACTGAAATAAAGGTACCATGCAGGTACATGATTCATTCATTAAGGTACAAACAATGTAAGTGTTCCCTCAAAGGTACAGCAGTGGTTTTAAGGTCCAACTGTGCACCTTAAATAAGTTTTTCCTAGTGGAAAAGTAGAGATTTGTATCTTTTTATAAACTATTGTATTGAAACAGAACAATAAAATTAAAAGCCTGGAGACGAGTCGGGGTGTGTGGAGTCTTAGAAACTTAGAACTTAGAAAATATCATTTCAGTGGATTATGGTACAGTTATGATCCCTGACTAAAGGTACTGAGATGTACCCCAGAGGGTACCACCACAGTGACTGAGAGTGAAGAAAAGCACCAATTAATCTGTGGCAACCAGGAAAAAACAACTGCAAAGATTAGACTGTCTGGCTCTCTAACAATTAACCATTTCAGAGCAATTGAGAAGAAAGGGAAAATCATATGTGTGTTTTTATTATAATTCTTTATATACAGTGATTCACAAAAAGTTCTTCATAAACAAAGATACAGTAAGTACAAAACACAAAAGCTGTTTACATCATTATAAATAAAGTAGAACAACGTAGATGAAGTGCAGTATTACATTGCTTTTACAGTACATTTCATTTGTACATGTCAATCCTTTGTCCTCCAGAGTAGAGGCAGTCTGCTCCTAGCTGCTGATCTGAGGTCAGATGTGGTTATTTCAGTGTAGAAACGGCTGGTGAAAGCTGATATTGGATGTACTGTCACCGATGACTGTATATATGAGTGGACAGCATGGCAGCAATTAAACAGTAAAGTTTAATCAAAATGCCTCTGACACCCTCTAGTGGCAACCTTCATTTCAAAATGTCTAGTCAATTTCTTGTTGGTACTTGTGTTGAACTAGTTTCCCTTATCTTAACACAGCCACCCAGTGTTTAACTTTACAATAAAAGCACATAAAATGTTTTATAAAAGATAACTGCTGATTAAAGGGTCTGGATAATGAAATGATTGACAGCTGTGTCAATCCAATCTCAAGGATGTGCAGGCACTTTCTGTGATTTCACAGCTTTAAGTACAGACCACATCACAGTAAGATTCTCCACCACTTGACTGCTTAGTTTTTTAGTTTGTGTAGATTGATAGTAATAACCTTAAAATAGATCGACAGTCATGCAGCAAATCCATGTCTTCAGTTATTATTTGGCACTTTTCATCCATAAGATTGAGAATCATCTTAAATTCAGTCATGCTCACAGCATAAAGAGACGGAGTCCATTTTAAATACAGGCAGAGATACTGCTCCTCCTCGCACGCTGCAAAAAACTGGTATTGTGTCAAGTGAAATGATCTTTAATCTAGTCAATAAATCTTATATAGTAAGATTTCCCATTTTGAGATGATTGTGCACCTACTATAAGATTATTTAGCTTATTTCTAGGCTTTTTTTTTTACTTGTTTTAAGTAATTCCTTCAAGTAAAATTCTCACTATACATTTAGCTGGTTTCAAGCAAATTTTTTTTTTAACATTTTTTAAAATAAGCTAAATGATCTATCTATCTATCTATCTATCTATCTATCTATCTATCTATCTATCTATCTATCTATCTATCTATCTATCTATCCAATATAATGAGACCATTTCACATAATACAATTGAAAATGTCTAAAGAAACAAGGAAAATAATCTGAAATTAAGCTTACAACAATCTTAACAGAAGAAACATTAGATCCATTGACTACATTTAATATTATTTTACTTGACAAGATAGCATTTTTTGCAGTGCGTCTCTACAGTGCACGTTCCCAAGCCCAACACAAATGTAAACAGGATTGTGATATGAGCAACTTGACCAACATTAGGCTTCCGTGGGAATGGAGTCATGCTGTCCAATAACATATACAATCGTATCAGCACAGCTCTGTATGCAGAAAAAGGCACGAGAGTCCCAGTCAGCCTATGAGGCCTAGAGCTCTGACCACTGTTCCTTTTCCATGCCGGCCTGGCCTGCTCTTTCCCATTGCATAGTGAAAGCAGCTGGCACAGCAGAAGCTGGAGAAATAGCGGTTGCCACACAGGCGGGCAGTGACGATCAGCTGACAGTTAGCCAAATCCGGCTCATCCACACAGTCAACCGATGGGCTAAGGCCTCCACCATAATCTACAGAGAATGAAAAAACTCATTGTGTTACTGTGTAGGGCTGTTCTTTCTGATACTGACCAGTCTCTGAATAACAATGATGCACTGAATTAAGTTGACTCAAAAATGCCTAAGTCAATCTAAAAGGTAACAGTAAATTCAATGAATCACTATTATCCAGTAATTATTTCTGTTACTCAGTTAGATACAGTATTGAAGGTGTTACCATGCTGACAATCTCTGAATGTTAGATATTCCACAATGTCTGACATTGTGCCTCACATCTATCTACAAACACATTAACTGTGCTTTACAAAGAACGTTGGAAAACAAAATGTGTTGACCAAAAGATTAAATTTAAACCCTTAATATTCATAGACATCCACATCCTTAACCACAACAATAATGTACATTTAGGCAAATGATTATCATCTGAAGGATTAACGTGATAAAGTATTATTGTGATCCAAATTAATGTACCACATGTGAGCATTACGGTCTTACACTATAGTTTGTTTAATCCAATATTGTTATCATTCACAGCTTCTCCACATTTGGTTGGAAACTGACATATTGTCAATATTGACAAGGTCATACATTTCCTCTCTACAAGAGAGAGTTTCTGTGTTTCATTTGCACATACCACAGACTGACTGACAAACTGAAAATCTACGTTATAGTATGTGTGTAGTTAATCAGTTATAAAAGCCTTTTCAGTGAGTCAAAGAAAAGGCCATTCTATTGAAAACATAAAATAACTGAAATAACTTTAGTTAACTCAGAGCTGGATTGTGAAAACATGACTACCTTTGGTCACCCGAATTTCAGCGGTGGCACTGACGGAGTATGTACCACTGTAGGCGTTGCAGGTATAAGAGCCTTCGTCCACAGGCTGTACATTATGTATAATAAGAGTGCCATCCGCCGACACCAGCACTCGATGTCCATCTGGCCTTACTGGCACACCATTCCTGCCCAGAACAACAACAGATTGGTTAAAAACAAAAACACTCAATATTCTCCTTTACTTCATAAAGAAAGCAGAGACTGTTACAAAACAAAACACTTTTGGGTTTAAACAGTGACTTTCAAAAGTCTTTAAATAAAGGCAAATGTTGATATAGACCTGGACCAGCCCACATTGACGTTTTCTCCAGACACTATGCAGGGAAGCTGAGCCGTGCTGCCCTGGGACACCTGCACATTATTAGGGGCTGTGGTGATCCTCAGGTCCCCTAGTGGTGGAGAGCAGAAACACAGCTGTACCACTCAAACTGTACTGACTGCATATCGCAGGTATCTTATCAAACCAATGTAACAGTGTATTTGCCTGACTCCTGAGACACTGTTTTATTTTTAAACTTTATTTTTAAAATATATTAATGGCAGAGAGGGGCAGATTCAGGTGTTACAGGCATTCCCATAAAAGTCCCAGTACGTTTGTCCATACAGTGTACATATAATGTAAGACAATTTCCACATTTTTGTCATCATTAGAATTACACATGAAAACTCAGTGGACACATGGCTATATATGTGTTGTAGACTTTAGGACACCTGCTTTCTATCACCAAAACTTTAAAGAAATCTTAGTATGTATGTATGTAGTATTCTCTACATGAACCAGTCAAATCACAATGAATTATGTTTTTAAAAAAATCTAATCTATGGAATTTCCTATTAAAATGATAATATTAAGAATTCTTTTCATTTCAACAGCAACAACGAGTATACTTCATGATAAATAATCAATGAAGAGCTCATCAAACCTGTAACTCTGAGCTGGACTTGCAATTGTTCCAGCTGTTGACTGCTAGCAGCTGCACAGGTGTAAACACCTGAATCATTAGATGTGAGGTTATTAATGACCAGGGTGCCGTCAGAGTTCTGTGAATGCCTGGTGAGTCAGAATGTCAAACAGGAGGGTGGAAGCATAAGCATTAAAAAGGAAAATCATTGAGACACAAATTCACATGCTCACATATAAACACAGTCACAGTAAGACAGGTGCTAGTAATTTAAGGCTAAACTGGGCTTGTGGTTTAATTTTGAAGACATCTGAGAGGTGTCATCAAAGCCTAATGTGAAATGGTTAATCTAAGTCAAGTCACTTAATCATACTACAACTAGATAGTTCAATATGCTGAAAAGCCTTTAACAGTGTTGTCTCTTGTAGTATTTAAAAAGGCAATGTTTCAATGTTTTAAAACACTGAATATCCACTGGATAGGATTTTCAGACTCTCGTCTTTAACTTACATTCAACTAAATATCAATTAAATCCACCTAAACTAGATAAGCTATGAAGGCCCATAGATGTTAGACTGCTAAAGTCTAATGCATAAGTGTCAACTCATACAGCTTACCCATATAAAATACAGTTTTGTTGCAGTTTATGAGACATATGGTCATATAAGGTTGTGATACAAGGAATGTAATTTAATACAACTTGCTCATAAAATCTGGGAAATAAATCTGTTGATTTGTTTATCGCCTACTGTAACTTTCTGGCCTAAAAAGCATTCAAACCAGACTGGGTGGTGGGGTATTAGCATATGTATGCTTATTCATGTGAAATTCTTTTGTTGTACGCATGCTGTACATGGACACTTTACATGAAAAACAGGTCAAAACATACACACAGGTATATCAATGCATAAAAACTATGGCACTGTAATAATCAGACTGACATATGGTCAAATCAACCAAAAAACTTTTAAGTTGGAGTATCTGGAGCATCAGTGAATGGGCTTTGCATCCATTGAGCAACTTGTAGAGCCTCTACAACTATAAAACAATCCTGTGTGAAATCACCATTAGCAAATATACATTTGCCCCTATTAGCAAATATACATTCACTCCTCAATCCTCAACTTTGTTCAACTTAAAGAACACAACTGAACTCTCTCTCTCTAATTAAGGATGAAAGTGTATTTAACCATGAGAGACAGTTTACCTGTTTATCTGTCCAGTAAAGTAAAAAATATATTTCTGATTCTGTATTAAGTAATTAGTATAATTAAAGGAGTAAAGTTATGAAAGTTGTTACTAATTATTATGATTTAATGATAGAAATGTACTATACAGGTATCAGTGAATTTATATAGTTTGGAGGCTGTGAATATAAGGCTTATTCTCTCTAGACTTCAACACCTAAGCTATTGCATGCTAAACATATTTTCAGGTTGTCTTGAAAGGGTATTCATAACCTTCATATTCATATGTTTAAGTTGTTTATTGTTCCTCTCAGGAGTGAATCTGACAACTAATATCTGAATCTAATTATGTGTATGTATTGGCCTTCTCACAATCTTGACATATTATGGCTAATACAAACTGTAATTATTCATGAAGCACTATACGGCAACAATTGAAAATAACAAATGTAGATCTAGTAGATTTAAAGTATTGATGATATCATAGCACTATTGGTCATCTCTACATGCAGAGCTTACTGGAAGCAAATTAAGAAACAAATCAATAATTATGGGTCTTGTCCTGAAGTACTGATATCACAGCACTACTGATCCTAGTCACCTCTAAATGTAGGGCTTAGAAGCAAGTTAAGATGATAAAGAGGACTTAAATCCTACGCATGAACATAGCCTTTTTTATACAGACATCCACAAACACATACCTGAGTGTGTTGAGTACAGCTCCGTTTTTGGTCCACTGAATACTGACTGAGGATGTAGCTGAGGTGGGTAGGATAGTACAGTGTAGTCTAGCAGTCTGACCTGCACGCGCCTCAACCAGCGTCGAGCCTGATCGGTCAATACTAAACCTGACAAAACCCAGACCATGGGGCACAGAGAATCAGTGCGTTGACTTTACACTGCTTTATGCTTCATGTGTTAGTTTATCCATGTGCTACTGTGAGTCTATGATGGTCAGTACCTGGGTGTGTGCTGGCGTGGGTCATGAGGGATAGGGTCCAGTGAGTCAACAGGATCTGTCCTCTCTGCTCCATCCTGAGGTAACGTTGAATCCTGAGCAACCTCTACAACCATAAACCATCCTGTGTGAAATCATCAGTGCATACCGCACTACTGTGCATGACAATGCATCCTACGTATTTCAAACACTGTTTCCAGTGAAAGTCATCAATTTGACAGAGCAGAAGATACTTTCAGTCAGCCTTTTAGGTCTCCTCTGAAATGCCTCTGTTTGCATTTCGTGAAGTGAAGTGAAAAAAAAAGACAAATTCCAAACTTTTAATCCACATTACATTTGTATTTTTGAGTATAAAAGCATTTGAATTTTACTCCTGTATTTTTTCTTATGTATTACTAGACACGAGTCTTTTAACTTACTATAAATTACTTTTACACTTAGAAGCTGAGGAGAAGACAAGGCAAGTAGGTCTAATAGCCTACTAAATTAACTAAACCAGATCATTTAGGGAGTAAAAAAATTTTGTCCCTAGCAGGTCTGCTGGATCCCACAAAAAGAAAACCAAATTAAAATTCAGTTTGCCAGATGAATGCATAAAATCCTGGTCAGCTTGGTTGTTGTGCAAAAACAGAGTCCCCTAGTAGAATGTCTGACAATAAGAGGCGGTTTTCACCTGAGACAGACAGGTAGATGTAGCGGTAATCTCTCTCACGATCTCGCGTGGCCACACACAGCAACCAGCCAGAATCCCCCACTGTTACAGGACCCACCAGCAGAGAGCCATTAGGCTGCTGTCTGTGCCTGCGCATGAAGAGGAGTCACTGAAGAGAGTGTGCAAACTGCTGTTCAAAATTTTGTTTTATTACATAACCTTATAATGAATTAACATAAATGAATAACAGCAGTACATTATCATTCAACAGCTTCTCATTATTCCCAAAATACTTCAGTTCAACACCCAAGAATGCATTCTTTTGTCCAGTTTCTATTACTTTATATGATCAAAGTAAAAAATAGAAAGAACTAGTATTTGTAGCATGTGCAAAAATGTGGACACCCTTTTAGTTGTTACATGTGTTATAACTTAATTAAGCCATTGGGTGGGGTTTACTTTGGTTCAGTTCAAAAATCATTTTTTTTATTCGTCTGATGACTGACCTGGTGCTAGCGGCTAAAAGAAATATTAGAAATATTAGAAATATGATTTGCAGTATTGAGGCTTGGAATGAGTGATCACCTGATAATGTACTGACCTGGCAGGGTCGAGAGGAATGCCGTCTCGTCTCCATTCCACTGTCACGGTCGAGGAGGGGGGTGGGCTCACCCTGCAGGGCAAAACCACCACCTGTCCCACTATCCCCTCCACTGTAGAGGGGTCTGACTTGTCTATACTCACACCCACAGCAGTCCAACTGAAGCAGGGCAGGCCAGGAAATAAGAGACAGGGAAAAAAGGAGAAGGAAAAAAAGGCAGACGGAAAATAGAGAAAATACATGCAGAAATAAAGGAAATAAGAAAAAAAGTGAAAGAAAGAAAGAAAGAAAGAAAGAAAGAAAGAAAGAAAGAAAGAAAGAGGGAGAGAAAGAGGGAACAATCACTTTATGCTATACTGTTGGCAACAACATATTACAATCTGTAGTCACCAAAGTAAACATAAAGATCAGCCTTAACCTGGCTACAGCCACAGAGGAACAGAATGCACAATCTCTATGGCTCCTTCTTCAGTCTAAAGAGCAAACATCCTTTAGACTACATGGAGTGGACAGAGCATTTCCATAGTGTTTCCACATGCCTCAGGCTTGGGCCATCATGCACATCATTCTATTCATATCACACAAGCATGAATGGTGAGTACAAAACAGGCAACATAGGTTTGCCTTGTGGTGAAGAAGTCCAACCGTCACCATAGTGATTTGTTTACTGCTCCAAGTAGTCTGTTTTATGAAGCCTTACTGACCACATTATGACAAAGCAGATGTTAGAGTAGTAATTTTGTCTCATTTTATGTTCTCCGTTCTCAGTTTATGCAAACTAAACCCGCACAATCGTTATTCTAGGGCTTTAGGCAAGAGGGACAGACAGCTCTGAGACAAATTTCATACTTGCAGCAAACCACTAAAATTATTTTGTTGCTGTCATGACAAAAATGCTCATATCTCAGAAATGGTAACTTTGGAGGAGAAGAAAAAAAAACCATTCGTGACTTCAAAAATTATGACAAGACCACTTGGTACATCCATCACAACTTAAGAGGTTCTGATAGAACAGACATAAAATACATGAAAACAACTGACAAAACTCACTGACAAACTCTTAAAAAATGTATGTTGAGAGACACATAATGCAGCATTTGCAGTATCCACAAGCTAAATAAGAGCATTTGGAGTGGAAATGTGACTAAAGATTGTTGTGATGTTGGAAGCATAATGGCTACCTGAGGTTCCACTTTCACGTTTAAAGCATTTAAGTGTGTGTACAATTCTGTGGAAAAGTCAGAGACCATACTTCACTTATTCACTTTCCAGTGAAAACAACCAATACATACAAGACAATCATCACAGTGAGGAAAAACAGAAAATTTCCACACAAGCCTCCAACACGAAGTATATCAAATGTACCAGTATTTAATTATCCACTCTTTACTTTGAGTCATTGTCATAACTTTCCCCTTCAAAGAGATATTAACTTGCACACAAGCAACTACCAAAACACACCTTAGCTACCTTTTCATGTGCATCGAAAATGACTAAATGAGATTACATAGAAGATAATCCATTTGCGTAAGAAAGAGAAATGTCAAAGGAAAATAAGTGAAAAAAACAAGTGCTTCTAAAACTGGACTTCAAAAATGATTAAAGATACAAAGAAAACAAGACTCCCAACAATCATGCAAGACCTGGCGGGCCACCAAAATGATCACAATCAGATAAACAGTACCTAAAGTGGTTACAGAGAAGAGGAAATGGACTAAATAAAGAAGAATATTTGCAGTAGATGACCAAACTGGACATCTTAGATATGGAGCAAGGTTATATGGATTGTGTTTAAATCTGAAACTGATCCTGAGGAGCAAAAAGTGCAACCAACTTCTAAGACTGGACTTTGGAGGTATGGAAAAAAATCCCTGTAGATCCCAAGTCTTTCAAAAAGAATGGAAGCTGTAATAAAGGCTAATGATGGGCTAATGGCTAATGTTACACTAAACATTATATTTAACTATAATCTTCTGGTAAATATGTGTTTCCTGCTCTTTTCCTGACGCTGAAAATGAATTGTACTCAACTTGCTTTCACTGGAAATTAAATAAATGAAAGGGTGGTCTCTGACTTCTGCACAGAGCACTGTGAGGAGACACACAGACAGAGCAGCACTGTTGGGGCATCACAGCAGGTTTCTTTATTCGTCACACTGAATGACATAAGGAATGACAACAGCGCTCAGATGGTGCAGAGAAAGCAAAGACACAAGTGAGAGTGATTCAGGGGAAGACTACCAGGCTAACAGACTAAACACAAATCTAAGAACAACAGTGGAGGAAGTGGGCACATATGTGGAGGCAGGAGAAAATGTACCAGTCCCAAAAGCACAGCAATGTCCACAGTGAGGGAAATCAACTTCTCCTGGGCAAAGTGTGTGTGCACAGCCAGAGGTAAAGAATGTGTAGGGTGTGTTACAGCATGAAAGTGGGCATGAGAGTCAGCAGACACATTGAGGCATGTATAAACTTAAGCAAGCATGAGATATTAATAACTATGTGTATGTTTCACAATATGCATGTATAATGAAATGGTACCATAGCTGCAATGCAAGTAATGTATCTATAGTTGTAAGCAATGGGTTTGGACTGTTGAGCATTAACCTAATCTATGCTAACCAAATTAGCTAAGCAGACTACATTACTAGATAAATTAAGAGAAATACATTTAAAAATACCTTTAAGGTACATCAGAGACTCTGCTGACTCAAAGAACACTGGTACAGTGCATGACAGCACATATGACTGAGGGAGCAGGTCTGTAGTGCTGTGCGAGTGAATAAGCATATAAGCCTGTTAGTTTGTGTATTAGAGCTGCACAACAGTAGTTTCCTGTGATTATACGGCTACATACTGCGATTGCAAACATGCCTTACAACATATTAAAAACACTTGGATGAACTGATAAAGTTGACCCAAACACCTACGGAAACACTCAGTTGAAAATGTGATGGGTTAACCCTGGGGTGGGCTATATGGCAAAAATACATCAAAATACTTCATGACATTTTCAGAATGCACAATAGTTCGTTTTTCTGAGAAGTTAAAATAAACCGAGTGCAACACTTAAAAAAATACAAAATTATCAATACAATAATTTTTATTAAATGTTTCACTTACTGCACTGAACTAATATCTAACTGAATTGAACTAATTATGGTCTCTTTGTAATAAATCATGCAGCTTGTCAGTGTTCTTTAAGTACTGACAATATCCACAATACACACACACACACACACACATTTTCTAAGCTGCTTCTCCCTCAGGGTCGTGGGGGGATGCTGGAGCCTATCCCAGCAGTCATTGGGTGGAAGGCAGAATACACCCTGGACAGGTCACCAGTCCATCGCAGGGCAGAATATCCACAATATGCTCAGAAAAAAATACAGTGATGTAATGTGACTTAATGCATCACGATAATGATAAATATCGTCATATTGCTCACCCCTTGGTAACCCCATTAAACTGAGCGTCTGGCCAGCATTCCATTCTGAGAATCTGGCAGCGATACCTTTAGCTTGTTTAAATCTGGAACCACAGGAGTTAATAATGCATTCACAAAATAGTAAAAGTCTTTGTAAAATGTATCTGTGTATAGAAATAGAGTTTCTGTGTTCTGTGTGCTACAACATTTGAAAGACTGACAAGAATGTGATTCTCTCCATTTTTGAAACCTGCTAGAATTTTTTAAGTTGTATAGTGTACGCCTGGCTTAAGCATTTTTTGGTTTGATGACAGTGAAAGTAAAGCACAACTGATGTGTTATACTGCTATTTTTGCTTGTTCCAAAATGTACTTTCAGACTATGTTTGGCACTGTGAGCTCACACACACACACACATATACACATTTTCTAAGCCACTTATACTTCTGGGTCATGGGGGAGCTGAAGCCTATCCAAGCAGACATTAGGTGGAAGGCAAGAAACATCCTGGACAGGTCACCACAGGTAAACAGACAAACAATTCCAATTCAAATATGCAATTGACCTTACCGCATGTCTTTGGACTGTTGAAGGAAACTGGAGCACATCACTGTGTCACAAGTGTGATTGGTTATTGCAGTATCAGTATTGCAAAGGCCAGCACCGAAATTACAATTACAAAACATCATATTGTGCAGCCCTAATATGTGTATATTTAACCGTGAATGTCTGTAGTGCTGTATGAGTAAGTGAGCAGGTCCTGGGCCTTTGTGAACTAGTATCATGGCAGAGACAGTGTCAGGCTCCTCAGACAGGCACAGGGTGCAGGTGGGACAGTTTGAGGCAGGTTGGAGTGGTTTGTGGTGGTTTGGGGTAATTTGGGGTAATGTGGGTCAGTGGGGGTCCTGAGCTCTTACCTGGCAGAGGGGCTGCTGAGCTGCACGGCTCTGGGAGCAGGCCGGCGGCCCCGCAGCTGGATCCTGGCACGACGGGCATGCTGGGCTGCACTAGTTCCCAGACGGATGTGGCCTGAGTTGGCTTCTGCATTGTACACAGTGGAGACAGGCACACTTCCCTGACATGTGTGCTGGCATTCCTCCAGCGTGGCAAAGTTGTTGCTGTTGCCATGGCAGCCGCCGTACCAGAAGTGCATGCAGCGGGACGAGGTGGCATCATAGTAGTAGCGGGCGGTCCACTGGTCACACAGGCCGGCGCTGTGGGGCAGCTCGCAGGACATGCGCTGAGCTGGAGGTGCACAACACAGTTCTGCATGACTCAAACGGGCCTGTGAGGTTGTAAATATCATCTCTGTAGCTGCAGCCCCATTCAGACTCACGCAGTCTTTTTCTGACTGCCTGACTTCTAACACCTGTCATTAGCATTAGGTCTTTTCTTTGTTGGATCCGAGTGCCTCTGCTCAATCTGACATGTAAACATGTCCTACTCATATCCTAACTTTGTTTTCTGGTGCAGCCCAGAGGAGAATGGCTTCCCCTTTTTAGTCTAAGTTTCTCTTAATGTCCTTCCTGCGCTTAGAGAGTTTTTCTTAGAGAGTCTCGCTCATCTTGCACATTATTCCACTGCATAATTCCACCACATAATTCAGTCAGGATGTAATTCAGTCAAAATTCAGTCATAAAGAGACAAGCAAGTCATTAAGAGTGTGATGCGAAATGGACCATTATGGCATATAATTCTTTACAATGATGGTGATAGGAACCAGGTGTCGTGGCATCTACAATGTAAATACAGACACTTTTTTTACTATGCAAAATGATCAGTTAACTTAAATGTGTCTTCTGAAATTTGATTTCTAATGTGGATTATGGTGAAATAATGGTCAAATAAAAAAACTGCCTTCCTACACTCTGTATGAAGCTCTATACCATGAATTTATTTAAAAAATAGATTTCATGTCAAAACATAACTTCCTCAGGTTTCAGACAGCATACTTATAACCATTCTGTGCAATAACTTTATGTGAGGTAGCTTTTAGATGCATTAAATCCTTCACATGTCTGGTTCCTATCACAGTCAGTCTGAACAACTGTGACTCAGTAAGTTTCTCTACAGCAGAGCCTTTCAAATCAAACCATTTTGAATGACTGTTGACATATCAACAACTTAAATATGTAGAAATTCTGAAAAAATAATGGAATTCTCTCTCAAGGGGTTGGATCCAGATCTCCAAATTTGCTGCTTTGTAATCAGTCCTACACAACCAATATCAAATATTAAAAAAATAAATAACTGGAACAAGTCTATACCTTACTATGTTTGTAAGTAATCCTAGGTGGTACTGTAATTCAGTACCACAATATGTTCCACATCCATCCGTGTTTGATGTTATTTTAGTTTTGTTTGCATCATGTGATAACGGGAGAGATTTGGGATGTTGAGTATTTTTCATAGCCGAAACTCATTATGTGCATTATTTTTGCCTAATCATCTAGTGTGTGCACCCTCACAACAAAAATACAAGAACTACTGTGAAAGATATTACGTGCGAGATAATTCTTTGTCTCTGACTGAGATTTCATCACTACATTTTTCTCCAACAATTTTAAAGAGCGCACATCCTACTTAAGGTATACTCGTAAAGTTTTTGTGGTTTTATTTCCAAAAACAGCAGTAATATATTTTTACATGATCATTTTCAACTTCTCTTTATCCCTTAGAATTAAACAGGCTGTTTTTGCTACTATACTTTTAAGATATATAAGGTATGTGTAAAACAGGTCTGTTCTAATCAGCTGCCTTGTTTTGAGCCGTTTTCAAAAAAGTTGAAAACATTCCTTGTAATTTCAGACTGAATAGAAGGAGCTAAAGTGCTGTAGTTTGATTCCAAAAAAGGATTTTGCAGTTTAGTTATATATGGACTGAGAAGTGTTTGGTATGTTTTGAAACTTAAATAAAAAAAAAATGTGTACATAGTAAATAAAACTTCATATTAAAAAAAGGGAAAATTCAGTTTTAGTCCACGATAAGGGCCCTTTAAATTTTAGTGAAAACAAAAAGGAAAATTTAGAGACAGAAAATGACCCTAAACCTTTGAATTGTGATTTTAAACTTTTGAATAAGGGTGTGTATCACAGTATCAGTAAAGTTAATGAGCCCGTGTTTCCTGAATACTGAGTGCTGGTACACTATGCTAAAAGAATGTTTAAACTTTATTATTATTATTATTATTATTATTACACTAAAAGAAACATTGCAGAAACTACAGAAAGTATACTATTTAGTTATATATTTTAAACTGTTTTTTTTTTTTTTAAATGATGCATATATGCATATACATATCAGCCAGCAGTATCTAACTCACCACTAGGCAGGAGGTTGGGGCAGCCCTCTCCGTAAGCACCACTAGCAGTGGTCACTCCATCATAACAGCACCCATATGTGGACATGCGGCAGTCTACAGGTGGAGAGGCAGGCTGAGTGCAGAGAGAGAAAGAGACAAAGTGATGAGATATCAAGATGCAGTTGTTAGAGTAAGGCTGCCAGGTGAATAGTGAAACAGAGTGATTAGCAGATACTCACAGTTGGAACATATTCTGGGACATATTCAGGACAGCCCTCCTTATTGGGTCCACTGGCTTTAGATACTCCATCTCGACAACAGCCATACCTGAGAGATGTGATATGGAGCAATGTGTGTAATGCAGTTAAGAGCATGTGTGCACACGAGTTACATTTGCAGGTTTCATACATCATAAATTGCATTTCATGATGTTTAAAACTTTATGTATTGTCTCTGTAATTATTTAATTTCTTAATCCTATAACTGGTGATAAAAGTATGTACAAATTAATATTATGATTATGTAATTAGATTATATACACTTTGTAGGGTTAATTCAAACTGCTATTATTTGTGTATATGATATGACTTCTCCCCATTACTCTACCCAATGTGTACCTGGTGCGGGTACAAGGCACTCTCTGGACACAGCCTTGACCGCGGGGGCCACTGGCTGCAGTCCTGCCATCAGGACAGCAACCGTATGGAGACTGACGACAGTGAGGAACCACACCTGTACTGGGGTAAGGGTCTACATCTACTGGCTGATGCACTGAGAGAGAGCAAGAGGGAGAAAGAGAGAATATGAGTGACCAAAAGAGAGAAAGAGAGGGAGAAATAAAGAGGGACAAAGTGAAAGATCAAAGAAGGAATAAAGAAATAGAGGGGGGGGGGGGGGCAGAAGAGAAAGAGAAACAGTTTTTTATTACTCTTTGAAGATTGCCATTCAAGGAGAATTAATGTGAGACGGAAAAGTGGAAGGGGGAAAACAGGCACTGTGAAAACATGAGATAAAAGGAGAGTGTGAACAGCAGGATGAGGAGAAAGAGAAACAGAAACTCCTAGACTTTCATAATGAAAGGGGGCAAAGAAGATAAAAACAGACAGACTCCAATAAGACAGATTTGGACAGACAAACAACACCACCCAGTAATTTAATCCCAGTAAACTAAACACTTTCACAGCGGTTCTATTTAAAGACTCGGGTACCAAAATTAACATGCTTCTCTAAGAATAGTGAAACATATTAGAGACATGGGTATGGAACTGAAGCCTGAACCTGGCACATTCGGGCCCAAGCGGTACTGCTAAATATGAAACCCACTATCACACGCTATAAGAGAGATAACTGTAATAACAGTTTTACAGAGATTGGCTTTGTCATGAAGTGATTGATCATCAAAATAAATAAATAAATAAATCCCACACTGATACGGACATTTGTTTTTTGGCTAGTGTAGTCATACGCAAATGTCTGAAACCCCGTGGTCAGATTGAAACATTGAAAATAAGAAAATACACATCCTCTGCAAGAAATACTGCATTTTTCTGCAAATTTTAATGTACAATTTCTAATTATTTGCAGAGTTTAACATATTGGGAAAAAATAAAATATAAAAAGTAAAACGGAATATAAAAAAGTAACTGCATTAAAATGTGTAGAAGTCTTTTTGTTTTGTTGCACACATACTAGTCTGTACTAATGAGAAAGAGAAAATTACATAAGCATATTATTTCAACTAAACAAATCTACCCCCTAAAAGTCACTCATTAAAAAACAAATCCGAGGCTAATCGAACCCAATGCTGCCCGTGAAAAACTGGATACAGCAGCAGCTCGGATATGACCAGCACACCCTCCTACACTCGAGTGCCTCACAAATATTTTAATCACACAGACAATCCTGAAAACATGCCAATCAGGTCCAGATAATGAGTGCAGGGACAGAAGGGTGAGGGCTGCAGTGCTGGGAAGAGGGTGGAGTGGGTTTTACAGGGGAAATCACAATGAGACTTAGGGAGCAAGGAGAGATATGAGGCCAAAGTGGAACCATAAAAGCGGAACTGCACTGAATGATTTATAGAGAGTAGAACAGGCGGTAACCTGGAGCATGTTCTTCAGGAGCATAAAGCAGGAATCCACGTAGGGTGTTGTCATAGCCTCTTGGGTCTTGCATGCTGGGCACCACTGTGTAACATGAATAGGCAAAAGACTGTGACCCAAAAAAAGTGATCCAAAATGTTCTGTATCACCACTAATAATACACTATTACTCACTGAAACAAACTGTAAAAGTTGATGCAAAGTGCAAAGTTTTAAACTTTCCTAAACAGATTCTACACATTCATTACATTTTGTAATAAACTATGTAATCATTTACATAATTGTAATTTATATTGTCTAGAAATAACTCTAGACTTCTGAACAACAATTGAATTAGCAGACTATGTAGTATGATACATTTGTACTATGCATTATTATTACAGACCACTTAATTTATCTAATTTCCAGTCCAGTACTTAATAATGACCATTCTGACTGAAAATTAAAAGAATAAAAGGCTGGTCTTTGACTTTTGCACAGTATTGTGTGTCTATATTTTACTACTTGAAGCCTATTAAAATTCTAATAACTCTCATAGTTAGCCACTAATTCTGTAATACACTCCAACCACAACTCTGTGTTTCTATCGAATGATGAGTGAGTTTAAGTCTATAATAAGGAAGAACACAACAGTTTACAGCACAGTCAAACCAGAACCAAGGTACACACAGTATGTACAACAAACTATAAAGCTCATTTATAGGGTGGTGAAGGTCTAAAGGAACCCGAGAACAGCTGAAGTGTATGTGAATGTGTGTGGGGCAGGCGTGTACCCTGGGGGCTGTAGCAGTGCTGGGAGTTGCAGGTTTCCACAGTAGGGGGTTTGGGATGGTTGCTGCAGTGCTCCACCCCGTAAAGGTTCCTCTGTGTGTCTGAACAGATCACCTGCCGCTCCCGCAGCCCCGAGCCACAGCTTTTAGAACACTTAGAGAGAGAGAGAGAGAGAGAGAGAGAGAGAGAGAGAGAGAGAGAGAGAGAGAGAGAGAGAGAGAGAGAGAGAGAGAGAGAGAGAGGGATCAAAACATACAGTGCCTCCAAGTAATATTCAACTTCCTGCAGATTTTGCAGGTTTACACATTTGGAGTTAACTTAGCATTGTGAAATTTGGACTGCAGATGGGCCTGGGTGTGTGAAATGCACTGCAGCAAAAAAGAATGTTATTCCTCGGTTTATTCATTTTAAAAAAATTTGCAAAGTTTACCAGAGGGTCAATTATTATTCAACCCCTCAAACCACCAGAATTCTGCTTGGTTCTCAAGTATTAAGAAGTAATTGAGGTATTAAGAACAATGAGCTTCATATGCTTGGACTAATTATCAGTTTTTTCTCACCTTTTCTGACTATAAAAGCCCCTCCCCAACCAAGTGAACAGCACTCATACATGGTCAACATGTGAAAGACTAAGGAGCATTCCAAGGTCATCAGAGACAAAATCATGGAGGGTCACATGGCTGGCAAGGGGTATAAAACCCTTTCCAAGGAGTTGGGCCTACTTGTCTCCACCATTGGGAGCATCATCTGGAAGTGGAAGGCTTATGGAACTACTCTCGACCTTCCATGGCCTGGACAGCCTTTCAAAGTTTCCTCCCATGCTGAGGCCAGGCTTGTCTGAACGGTCAAGGCTAACGCAAGGACAACAAGGAGGGAGCTCCGGGAAGACCTCATGGTGATGGGGACATTGGTTTCAATAAATACCATAAGTAACGTACTCCACTCCAGTGGTCTCTGTTCCAGGACAACCCATAAGGTACCTTTACTTTCAAAGCGTCATGTCAAGGCCCATTTAAAGTTTGCTCATGATCACTTGGAGGATTCTGAGGCAGACTGGTTCAAGGTTCTCTGGTCCGATGAGACCAAGATCGAGGTCTTTGGTGCCAACCACGCCCAGGGCGTTTGGCGAGAGGATGGCACTGCATACGACCCCAAGAATACCATCCCTACAGTTAAGCATGGTGGTGTGAGCATCATGCTGTGGAGCTGCTTCTCAGCCAAGGGGCCTGGCCATCTGGTCTGGACCGCAACAGGACAACGACCCCAAGCACATGGCCAAGAAAACCAAAGCCTGGTTTAAGAGGGAAAAGATCAAGGTGTTGCAGTGGCCTAGTCAGTCTCCTGACCTTAACCCAATTGAAAACTTGCAGAAGGAGCTCAAGATCAAAGTCCACAAGAGATGCCCAAAGAACCTAGACAACTTGGAGAAGCTCTGCATGGAGGAGTGGGCCAAGATTACTCCACAGACCTGTGCCGGCCTAATCAGGTCTTATGAAAAACAATTAATAGCTGTAATTGCAAACAAGGGTTATTCCACAAAATTTTAAACCTAGGGGTTGAATAATAATTTATCCTAATTTTTATGTTTAAAATGTCTTATAATTTAATTGAGCAACATATCGGTTAATAAATGCTACTCTTGTTTAAAGTTTGAAGGCTCTAACTTATTTGCACCTTGAATTAGCAAAATCTGCAGGGGGTTGAATTCTTCCTCGGAGGCACAGTATATAAGATTCACAACATTCATAAGAGGGTATGTATTCAATTCCATTCCATTTACAGTACACTGTACCGTTCACTTTAACTAAAAAAATACTCTGAATTAGGATATCAGAAAATTTTGGGTACCAGAATTTTTCCAAAATGTGCCATTTTTGACCATTTTTAACACTTTTTTTAATTCACAAATTATCATGCAAAAGTGCAAAGTATGCCTAAAGAATAATAGAATTCATTGCTTTGGATGGCCAAGCATTCTCAAACATTTCATGACACATGCCTACATCCTGTAATCATTTCAGTGCATTTATTTTATGTAAATTGTTTCTATTTATGGTCAGCTTTTCTCAGGTTTCAGTTTCAGGTTTCAGCCCAGTGTGTCCTGAATTTTGGTTTCGGACAAAAACTGCATTTCTGTACGAGGTAAAGTAAAATTTTTGTTTTGATGTGCAAAAGCACAAAATGAGTTCAAATCACAAAAACACTTTTGCCCTTGTGTACTATTTGCAGTATACTGGGATGATAATTTGATATTTTATTGATCATTTGAACAAATTCTAAGGATTTCTGTATCAATAAACTGCCTGAAAGTTTTACAGCTGCAGTTGCAGTTACACTAAATGGCATAATTAACATGATGAACATTCTCCAGAATACAAAGAATTGCAGTTTTGCATCACATGACAATGCTACATGCTACCTTGCTACTTTATACAATTGATGAACCTTTTTTTCCTTCTATAAAGTTGCCATTTTGTAGATAATAAGCAGTTTTATTAAGACAGCAACAATATACAAAACATACAATATAACAACAATATGACACAGCGTAATTTAGCGCTTAACTCACCAGACCCCAGTCCCCAATATGCCAGCCAACAAGGATTCTGCAGGCCGGCATCTCACAGGCTTGTGTGCTGGGGGGCTTCAGCAGGGTCCCACACATGTAGTCCTCCAGACGGTTTCCTCCTGATCCCACACACACCACATCCCTCATCTGCTCCCCAGAGCCGCATGTCACAGAGCACTGCACACAGTCCACAGAGTAGACACCCACACACAGTACATAAAAGTATGCACAATTACATACAACAGTGTAATAAACCAATAATTCTATGTAATCTATTTCATATGGGTAGCACTGTTTGCTACAGAGCCTGGAAGATATTTGACCCTACTGATAAAGCCAGGAAGGCCCACAAGCTCCAAATAAAGGTGTTATTATACCTCACTTACACATTTGTCATTCAAAAGAGCAAATGTAGGACCGCACCTGAAGCTCCCCCTCTTTCCAGTATAACATCCCATAAATTCCCATCTCTACTTTGTATTTCTGGGATGAACTTTTCGCACCCTACTATTATCTTGCCTCCCGGTTTCTTAATCCTATCTTTGTTATTCAAGGTGGGTACAAGCTGTCCAGCGTTCTCTCCTTTACTACAATCTGTATCACTGCAATATGACTTCTTGCAGCAGATGCATTGTTAATGGCTACAGTGACAGAGCGGATCAAATTACACTGATATTAGAGCAGTTCAGCAGCGCGCTCCTGAACCAAAGTCAAACTCTGATCTCTTGAGTTTGCAGCGAGTGATTTAACCACATTAACCTCTCTGCTACAGAGTCAATTACAAAGCATGCATACAACACCACAGGCCAAAAAAACTTAATACTACTTAACCTGTACAAAATGCTTCGAAAGTTGCGCTTATTCTCACTCCCAGTTAAGTCGTAATAACTACTGTCACAACAAACATGCAATGCCATAAGGAACTTTTTAAGGAGTTAAAAATATCTATTATTTTTGAAAACCTAAATTAAAAGATCAAGTATCATGACACTTATTTTTTATCCAAGAGGTTATTTCTGTTATATCGCCCACCCTAAATGAAACAGCACGTACCTGACTCCAGGAGGACACGCTGTACTGGGCACACTGCTGCATGTTGCAGTTTTGTTGACTGAGAGGTTTGAGAGCGTAGGTCTCACACAGAGAGTCCTCCACCACCCGCACTCCAGATGCGTCATGGGATATGCACTCCACTCGCCGCACCTGAGAGCCACCACCGCACGTCACTGAACACTGGTTCCATTCACCTATCTTCCAGCTGCCGCACAGCAGAATCAATGCAGAGTGAGAACAAGTACAGCTAGTATGGTTAAATCTTAAGGAGGTTGCATACAACAAGAACTCCAACCCAAGCTATGCTAAGACATGCAGCTCCCACACATCTACCCCAACAGCAGCACCACATACAACCTAGTGAGCTTAGCGTCACTTTTAGTAGTCAGTTAGTGTCGACAACACATAGGACACTTCTAAATACACAGCTTTTCACTCTTAAAAATGAAGGTGTCAGAAGAACCACGTGTGGTTCCCTACATAACATTTCAATTGGCAATTGTTTTTGCAAAGATGATCTACCATAATGTTCAATACTAATGAAAGTATGTCCAATAGTATGAATGGAATGAGCAGCAAAAATGTTCTAGAACTGTCTGAATGGGGAAAACATCCTAGAACAGTGTGACTAAGGAGGCATTCTAGTGCAGTATGAATGGAGAAGTGTGTATGGGGGGAAAATATTCTAGAACAAGGTGGATAAGGAGGTATTCTAGAGCAGTGTGCATGGGGGGGGTATTCTAGAACAGGGCAGATAAGGATGTATTCTAGAGCAGTGTGCATGGGGGGGATATTCTAGAACAAACTAGAAGAATAAGGATGTATTCTAGAGCAATGTGCATTGGGGAAACTTTCTAGAACAGTGTGAATGGAAGGCATTCTAGAGCAGCTGTTCATGAGAGAAAACATTTACACCAGTGTGAAAAGGAGAAAACATTCTAGAACAACCTGAATAGGAGGGTATTCTAGAGTAGTGTGAATCAGGCTCCCTTAAGTACCCTTTGATGGGTGATTTTAAAAAGAGAGTTTTTGCAAATGAGAGTATCCACACAATATCAAGATTCTATACTATACTATTTCTAAAACCATGCATCCGAGTCAAGAACCATTGGGAACCTTTATTTTTAAGAGTGCAGGGACAAAGAAACACACACATACAATGTAAATGAACATTTAAAAAAACTGATTAGATTTGATGCCCATGGTTCACATTCAAAGAATTCATAAACAACACTTTCCCTGTCAGGCGACTGATGAGCCCTTAGGAAGAGAGAAAAAAATGCACGAATTCAAGATTCAACAAAATAGAAACATGCTCCTGTCAGTGAAAGACAGAATCCACAGTAATTATAAAGCATAGTTTCAGAGTTCACCAACAGTCAAGGTTCCAGGATGTGCCATTGTTGTGGGTGTGAAGTTCTGGGGTTTTGTAGCTGAGGCCCCAGGTTCTGCTTCTCACACAAACTCCCAGAAAAAAAAAATAAATAAATATATATATATATATATAAATAAATAAACACACCAAATCTGAAGGAAGAGCACCAGACTGTGGATTCAGAGAAACATCAGAACCTAAAGTACACAAACAACATCTACGGACAAAAGTAGCCCCACTAGCACTGATACCAACAAAGACAGCTCTTCTACAGCACAGACAACAGCCCAGCTCAAAGCTCTAGAGCTTGAGTTCATGGGTCATGCACAGGGCATGTGTGTGTCTTTTAAAAAGGGGGATTAGTGAAGTGCCCAGTGAAAAGAAACAGCACTCAGGTGCCTCTTTTCTCAGGGAGAAATACTGCAGTAAGTGGGAGTAGAAGACCAGACTAAAGCTCTGAGCTGGACAGTTGCCCCAGGCCTTAGTTCATCTCCACATGTGGAAGAACAGGCGTTCACAACACTCATCTACTACACATGGAACTCATCAATACAGACTGAGCTCAAACACATATCACTGGTGTAAGTAAATTGTGGACTACTATTTCAATGATTTATTTTGAGACTTTTAAGAATCCATGTAGTTTTGAGATCTAGACATACTGTGAAAGACATTTTAGCAACTTTTGAAAATGTGTATGGAGAGGCCAAGGGTTGACCCCAAACTCATCAAAATTCCTGTAATAAACTAAAATTAGCCCATAAAAAGCTGCTACATTCTTTGGGAACCCAAGTTGGGTAACACTTTGAACACTGTTTTGATGCTCCACTGTAGATGCTTTGTACTTGCTCAACTTAACTTTGGACCAAGTCACATTTACTCAATATTTCCCAACACCAGGATTCTACATTGGACAGTAAGCTCTAAAGTTGGGGTGCAGTGCAAAACGTGAATAAAAACAGAATGCAATGATGTTTCAAACCCCATATGTAACTGGAAATAGTACAAAGTCAAGCTGTCAAATGTTGAAACAGAGAAATTATATTGTTTTTTTTTTTAAATATATATGCCCATTTTTTATTTGATGCCAGTAACACGCTTCAAAAAAGTTGAGACGGGACAAATAGATTGGTAAAGTGGTGTACTACTAAAAAAAAAAGAAAAAAAAAACACCTGGTAGAACATCTCACAGCTAATTAGGCTAACTGGCAACAGGTCAGTAACATGATTGGCTATAAAGAGAGCAGCCCATGCTTCTTTCAGAAGTAAAGATGTGAAAGACTGAACAAGTAAATAATGCAACAATTTAAGAATAACATTTTTCATTGTACAATGATAAAGAATTTGGGATCTCATCATCTATGGCATATAATATCACTAAAAAGTTGCATGCAAGGGACAGGCCAAAAACCAGTAATGGCTAGCTGTGATCTTAGGGCCCTCAGGCAGCACTGCAAGATTCTGTAGTGAAAATCATTGCATGACCTCAGGAACACTTCTGAAAACCACTGTCAGTGAACACAGTTCATCACTGCACCCACCAAATGCAAACAACTCAGTCATGCAAAGAAGAAACCATATATAAACAGGATCCAGAAACACCACTGTCTTATCTGGGCCCGGGCTCATCTAAGGTGGACAGAGCTGTGGAAAAGTGTCCTATAGGCTGTCAGATCAAAATTTGAAATTCTTTTCGTAAATCATGCACACCGTATACTCCAGACTAAAGAGGAGAGTTGCCATTCAGCTTTTTATCAGTGCACAGTTCAAAAGCCAGCATCTGTGATGGTACATAGGTACATTAGTGCACATGGCATGGGTGACTGGTACACCTCTGAAGGCACCTTTAATGCTGAATGATATATACAGGTTTTGGAGCAACATATACTGCCATCCAAACAATGTCTTTTTCAGGGAAGGCTTTGTTTATTTCAGCATGATAAAAACCTGCATATATTACAACAGCATGGCACCATAGTAAGAGAGTCTGGTTGCTAAACTGGCCCACCTGCAGTTTAGACCTGTCACCCATTGAAAACATTTGGTGCATTATGAAACAAAAAAATATGACAAAGGAGACCCCAAAATGTCAAGCAGATGACATCCTATACCAAGCATGAATGGGAAAATATTTCACTTTCAAAATTATAGTGTGTTGTTAAAAGAAGAGGTGATGCAACAGAGCGGTAAACGTGCCATCCCAACTTTTTTTAAATGTGTTGCCGGACTCAAATTTGAATTTGCAATATATTTTTTACAAAACAATTACAAATGTTGTTTTTGTAATATTTTCAACTAAATATGGGGTTTAAATTATTTGACCATTATTCTGTTCTTATTTACATTTTGCACAGTGCTCCAAATTATTTGGAAGCAATGTTATAGAGAATTTCACTAGATTGTTAACAGTTTGAGTATTTGTAGAAAAGCTATGGGGGACCATCAAAATAAAATGAGACCCTAAGTTACAGTTTGTGTTTGAGATCACATTCTGCTGCCATCTGCTCCTTCGGACAGAGTTACCTGTACACCTGAACATAGACACGTGGTGGCTCTCTGGGTCTCCACAATTGCGGCTGGTACACATACGCCATCCTTACGGAACAGGAGCAATACACCAAAACTTTTCAGACCCAGCAATTCCTCACTAATCAAACAACCCAGATCAATAAAAACACAACTGTGATAATGCTCACATGAACTATAGACATTTAAATAGTCACAAGGACATCACATATCATCACAGACCTTTCACAGACATCCCAACTATTGAAAATAAAGCTAATTTAATACTTTGAATGCAAGGTTTCGATGTATTTAGGGAATTCTCCTACCTGCGGGTGAGGGGGCACTGTTGCTCGTTGCATGTGCGGTTATTGAGAGGTCGAGGCAGGGAAGCACACAAATAGTCTGGGTATGCTTCATTATCAATAGTACAGAAGACCAGACGAGACTGATAACCTGAGAAGATAAAAAATAAATAAGACAACCATTTATTAAAAACCTTATCAAAGTCATGTCATGAGCTCAATGTTTGTGAAATGGATACATGACAAAATGTCATTCATAACATCACATGACGGTAGGACAGCCAAATCATGCTCAGATATTGTTCAAAACAATCTCTTTACTAGGCACTAGAGTGCTCCCAGCTCTTGCCTGGAGGTTTGACACTGACCAGAGCCACATTCCTTGCTGCAGGCAGACCAGGAGCCATAGCTCCAGTAGTAGCCCTCTCTAGAACGACCACTGGGCAGATAATACTCGTAGTCCACTCCTCTGTTGGGCTCCTGAGTGATCAGCTGAATGGAGACAAACATGCAGCAGGTTGAACATTAGAAGTCATCATTATGGCTAATGATAATAAGCATGATATAATTAGCTGTTTCTCATTCATAGCTCATTGAAATAAGCAGAGACACTTAACTGATAGAAAATTTCTGCTCATAAATTGGAGAATCTAGACATAAAAAACATTAATCTGTGCACAACGGTGGACCTACAGGACTGCAGCTGTGTACCAAAGTAAGGATCTTACCTCAATGACCAGGGGCTCAGTGGTAGGTCCACGGCCAATGATGGTTTCAGGGGTCATCTCCCCCTCTGTTCCTCTCTGATAGTACAGCATGGTGCCAGCAATTGGGGTAGCACGGGAAAATTCAATCACCCAGTGCCCGTTAAGGTAGTACTCACCACGCAGGTTCTTGATAGCTGAAAGAATTCACATTGGGAGGGATATACTGATTCTAACACCACCAGCACTACTACTGCTACTGCTTCCTACTGCTTCCTACTGCTTCCTACTGCTTCCTACTGCTTCCTACTGCTTACTTTTAAAAACAGCAAGGAATGAGGGATGAAAAACTGCCCCAATGCAGCTCATTCTCATACACTTACCCAAGTAGTTGCGAGTAGCTACAGCTTCACTGATGCGGATGCTGGTAGCACCAACAGGAATGATGATCATTTGATTGTACCCTACAAGTAAAGAAAAAAATAAACATTGACACTTGTTTTGGCACAAACTCTCATTTTAAACCCCACACTGTGAGGCCTGGGATGCGTGTTACCGTTAGGCAGATCCCGCATGGAGAAAGTGTTCTTGATGGCTTGGCAGGACTGACCGTTCCCCCCACACACCAGGCAAGGGTCCTCCTGCTGGGTAGAGTCCAGCATGCTGTCACAGCCCAGACGCTGTAGGCAGGAAAGAGACATTTAGGATATTTTGGGATATTGTTTGGCACACATTCTTCAGAACAAGGACTCAGGGTGGGGGATTTTCTTGAAGATTATTTTAGAACGCCTCACAACTCCCACAAGGAACTTTCCAGTAAATTAATCTTTTACATAAATTGCTTTGAAAAAGATGTGAAAGAATAAGCTAAAATAAAACTAAAAGTAACAGATTTAATTTTACCTTCTATGAGTTAACAAATTATTTTAGAATTTCAGAAGACCACTTACAATGTTTTGTATAGTTTTATGAACCAAAAACAATCCTAATTCATTTTTCCATGATCATTTTCCTACCTCTCTTCAACCCTTAGAATTACACAAGTCTTTTTGCAACTGTCTTCAAGATGGACCAATGTAAATTATCTCTACTCTGATTGGCTGCCCTGTATTGTCTCTCCTTCAAAAAGCAAACCAGGCTGAAATACTACTCATAAAATCAAGAGAATGGATGGGACTAGACAGTAGGAACAAAAAGGCTGAAAAGATGGATACATGTAAATACATTGTTTTTTGTGACACAACATAAAGAAGGCAGCAGACGAACAGCCGCTTTAATCTGGATTACCATACAAATATACAGTAAAATCTATGCAGATATCAGTGGTTGCTAAAACTAGTAAAGCATTGTGTTGGCCACTGATGCTCACCCTGCAGACTCCCTCCACACAGATATCCTTCCTGCCTGGGTGGCAGGGTGTGCCATCCACCACTGAGGAGCGGTGACGATAGTAGAAGTTTTCTCCTCTGGGGATGCAGTTCAGCTCACATGGGTTTTCCGCTGTGAAGAGGAGAACAGGTCATATTCAAAGCAAATGCAAAGACAAGCCACTGCTGTTTATGTCTGGACAGGCAGACCTAAACAAAACAGCCAGCAGTTACTTAGAATAGCAGATTATGTTGCAATGTGGCCTCCTTAGGTGGATATCATTTGTCACATTCATTTAATATCAGTGCAAATAAGCAATGTGCGGCAGTAATGAATGTCTTTTGGCCTTTGTAATGTTACAATCTCCTCTGCAAGTTTATACTTTTCAAAGATGTGAAAGACTCTAATAAAATCTTACATGGGACAATGTTTGGACAATGAAACTTCATGGTCATTTAATCTCATTTAAGATGATATGTCTATAACACTTAGTGGTAAGATAACCCTACTGCCTTAAAATTGAGATGAGGAACTTCAAATGGAGATGGCAAAATTATAATATCATAATACTTTAAAATATTTACTCAATACATATTTATTTTTTCTGAGGTTGAGTATAAAAATACTATCAAAAACTATTAATCTAATGATCAGTGTATTGAAGACAGATGCTCAGAAAAACAATGTGACAGACGTAACACTAAATGCTGCCATACTGGCCATGCCTAACATCACATAACTTCACAGAATGTAACACACCAATTATTCACTGCCATCAGAAGAAAATTTTGTATCTCCATTTTTGTCATTTTTCAGTTTGTGACATAATTTGAAAATGCTGGTTGCCCTTTACATTGTATGTAAATTTAATAAAGAATGGAAGAAAAGAAACAGCCCAAAACGACTTGGAAAAAATTCTGGTTCCATGGTTAATGTTGACTTATTCTGTTATTTCACAATCTGAAGTTCAATGAAATCAAATATACAAGCTGGACAGGTTAACGTTTCAAGTAGAAATATTTTCATATTGAAGGCAGTGCAAAAATGAATGTATTGAATTTACTTGATCCACACATGTGCATAATTTCCATATGCTTAAAAGACAGTACATCAACACAAAAACCGCCCAAAGATAAAGGATAAAGAAAGTAAACAAAAAGATAAAATTGTGGTAATGTAATGAATTGTACTGGATATGAATACATCTGAACTAAGTAAATTCAGCACAGCACACATACAAAACAATTACTCAGTAAGTACTATGAAAGTAATAAAACTGTCAGTCTTGCTTTGTACATACCTCCATAGTAAGGCAGCCACTTGTAGAGTTTTCCATGGAAGTCAGTGCCATCAAACTGAGAGCATTGTTCCTCTCTGAAATCTCTGGATCCCTCAGGGCAGTCCTAAAAGGAAATAATCAAAACGAGAACAGGTAAATGAGAAGAGACTAGCAAATTTACAGTGAAACAGAAAGACAGACATAGAGAGAGTGCTGAAAGCCATTTAAACACTCTCAACTACAGCGGGCACAGGCTTGTCTGCATGTTTCTTTTTTTGCAGATCAGATGGGTCATATGTGTTAAGGGTTATTTAGGATTGTACCTGAATATTGCAAGAGCGGTACGACTTATCGGGTCCGACACAGTTGTGCCCTCCATCAGTCCTGAGAGCAGCAGAGTTGCATAAAAAACATTATGACACTGAATAAATGACAAAGAAACATAAGCATTGAGTAGAACCGCTGTCAAAATGGTAATCTGTCCTGGGCATTTTTCATAAAATTTAATATTACAATATTTTCAACATCAGATGAAATTTAAATTAGTATTAACACAGTTAATGAACTCATTCACCTGAAACTGTTTTGAGTAGACTAAAGGACACCTGTTTCAATTAATAAGCAGACCAAAAACAAAAATACATGTGAGGGAATTTGACATTTCTTTAGTTTTATGTACAGGGTGACACAAACTCATGTACTCATACAACATACTGCACAAGTACACGGCTTGGCACTGAACTATGGAATCTGGGTGTGTTAGTGCCTCTCCCCTCAGCCCTGCAGATCATTTTGATGCCAATTCAGAGAGGTTTTAACAAATTATTCACAGACTAAAATATAAACTTGTCTGGTCAGGAAAGATGATATAACATTAGGCACTCTGGATGACATCAAGGACAAGCTGAACTAATATAACAGAACTAATTACAGCTGTTGGAGTTTCCCATTTCAGAGTAGCAAGTCAGCACAATGATATTCTTAGACTAATGGTTTGCAGGGTGTGGTGACTGAACAGACACAGACACAAAACGTCTCCTGAAAAAGAAAAACAAAATTGGATCTTGACTACATCCGGTTGAATCGTGTCTGGAAGTAAGGTGAATTTGTGTGCATGTGTATGGGTGTGCAGAGTCGTGTCAGTTTCTTTTTTTAAGTTTCAAAATGCCTCTCTTTGGGAATTTCTGACACATTCGCCCTACTCAGTGCCGCAGCTTGTCTGACACGTAATATGTGAACATAATCTTTCTAGCTACAGTGCGTGTTTTCTAGTGCCTGAGGGCCAAAACTTTACAGGCATCATTTAAATCAGGTGGGCAGACCAGATGCAGGCTGGTGCAAAATACACTTGCTTTGACAGTATAAAGATCTGAGGAACTGTTGGATTTTTTATGGTTAAACTTCACACTTCCTCCCATTGGTCACAATTTTGTGGTTACCCACAATCACATACACAGTTCTCTTCTAAGAGGACAGTTGTACCACGATTAAATTCATATTGAATACATATTTATACTTTGTTACCATACTGATATTACAAAAACATAACAGAACATTTCAAAATGTTCGAGGAACCCTGCACTCAAACAGAGGGTGTGAGGTTGACAGACACAACGTCTCCTCTTTGGAAGCACTGCTCACATCATCAGGTGCAAGAGAGAACATGCAAGCTGGATTCCAACTCAGGCAAGATTTATGGACACAACGCTAAGCTGGTGAGGATTCTCTTGAGCCAGCCTATTCAAACAAGCTTACACTTTTAGAAGCACACAGTTAGAGGCTACAGCATGATCCCCTCACTTATAAGTATTTACCACCTGATCTACAGTGAATATATAAGATGCCAACTCAGTTACAATGACAATCTAGCATGACTGGATTTCAGAGAATGTTATATTAAATACTAAATGAATGTTATATTAAATACTAAAGAGAAGGGCTTGACTGATATATTAGTTGGACGATAATATCGGTCAATATCAGCATGGTATTATTATCAGCAAAAATGTAACCGATGATATGTCAGATGATTAGCAGCTTGTTCCTAGCTTGCCATCTACCAATAACTGAGCAAAACCTTTGACAGTTATGCCAATCACTTTATGTATATAATAATAATACAGGATGAAATGATGAACAACATCACGCTTGTTTTTACAAAAATATGCAAAATGTATCCAAACAATCCTTTTAGCCTGATATGCATATAGATATATGTATTGTAGCATAACAGGCTACAACACAAAATCATCTTTTATAAAAAGACTTAATAAAAAAAGGATAGATAGGAGCTGATCAACAGAAACCAACACTGCAAAGTATTCTGGGTAGCTCCTCAGTGCTATATTACATTATTTAGATGAGAATATTACATAATGAGTAAAAATATAAAAATATAAAATAAAAATATAAAATTATATAGACTGATATCAATTACTGGCCTCAAAAATTGGTATCAGGCTCAAAATTTTCCTCTTGGCTCTATTCTAGAGTGCAGAAAAACGTAAGTTTCCAATCTTCTTACTCTGAAAGGACAGCAGTAAACAGCAAAGGGCACTCAAGCTTTTAACTTAGGGCTTGTCTGGGAAACGCCTGCTTTTATCATAAAGTTCAATAGACATTTTTCAATAGTGATTTGAATGGGGTCGGCAATACTAGTCACCGCAGAGTAACAGAAAATCTTGTGAAGTTTTTTGCTTGTAAATCTAACAGAACCCTACTGGACACACAAGTAGGGATTTGACTGCAGGACATCTTTTTCAGGTAAACTGAATGAAAAGAATGTTTAAGAGAAAGAATCTCTGGTCTGGTCACCTGACTACAGTCTACAAAGACATCCCCCATGGGCAAAAGAATGGACTTACTGTAAAGGACTATGTCAGCATAGCTGAATCATTGTATGGTGTGTACCGGACCCAGATTCAAACCTATTATCCATTTCAAAAAGAATCTGAACTGCTAAACAATTCTCAGCCTGAGGCTACACTGACACACCCAGACATGATGATGCCCAATTAAGTGTCTGTGAGCTGCCTGCTTACCGCTGAGTCACACAACGCCTCATCCTCACGGTTACCCCGCTGCCACACGTGCGGCTGCACTCTCCATATGGTCCCCATTCGTCCCAGTAATCACCACTGGGCAGCTGAAAATACATCACACACACTTTTGTCTATTTGGACAGCACCAAATTGTATTAGCTGTAACTTAATACTTTAAGGACTCAACCCAGTCGCACTTTTGTGGCTGCATGAACATCACAGAAAAAAACACAATGTGTTCACAATGTGTTCACTGCACATATGTACATACCAAGTTATATACATGCATATTGTTGCTGTCCAACAAAAAACACTCATCTATGTATTCATGTTTTTTTTTCCACATTCACAGTCTATTTTACTGTGTATTTTTGTGAGGAATTGACTGTTCAAAAACCTAAAAATTACTTAATTAATTAATAAAATCTTTTCAGATTAACCTGTAGTAGCAGCTAGGAAGGTTTTTGCCTTCTCCTGTAAAGCTATCATTTTGGAGATACTTCTTTTGTGGACAGCAACAACATCCTGATTGTTAATTCTGTGAATCTTACAGCTGATTTAACTTACTCATTTAATGTAAACAAGAAAGCAGTAAGTCAGTATTCCACAGAGCTGAGAAGGACTAGCTCACACATGAACAGTCCAACATGAGCCACACCACAGTCCTGGGATTTGCCAGGCAGAAAGTACAAGATGTCACAGTGGTTTCTAGATAAAGCCATGTCTCACTCATTAATTCCAACCTTTTGTCCACAGGCATGTACCAGAGGTATGTAGTAGTCACATTTAGTTAGATTTACTCTATACAAGTAACATTTTGATGCATATGCACTTTGAATATTTTCAAATGGCAAATAAACATACTTTTACAATTCCAATACCTTTGTGATGAAAATAATCTACTTGTTTTACATACATTTTAGTCATTAACGTTTAGTTACTAATTCATTTAGTTACTAATATATACATTACAGGTCAGTTTCCCAGACAGGGATTAAGCCTAATCCTGCCTTACATCACATTTTGAACAGAGATTCTTTACTCCACGCTAGACTTAAAATGAGTGGGGAACTGACCTTAAATGGTTACGTTTATTCATTATAAATCATTAATAAACTTAATTTAACCCCATGTTTTACTTAAAACTAAGAATGCATCACACAAAAGAACAGAACCCTCAGTTCCTGACCTGTTATATCTGCACAGTTCTTTTTAAGGGGGTAATTACTTCTACTTGAGTGGCTATTTTACCACAGCAACAAGATGTGTGTGTAAACTACTCCACCCACCTGTAGGTCATATGCATACCACAAAACAGCATGCAGTTAGAAAATTGGAGTATTAGTCAAAAATGCTAACAAGATTAACGTCATGTCACACTTAATCCCAGAACATATACCAACGAACATCCACTTGCCCCCAGCTACACTGCCTATCTTTGCCTTATCTAAAACATCTGGCTGGCTCTGCACTGCAGCACTGCTGTTATCTTAGTTTATCCTTTTTGTTCACTCACTCCACTTACCATGTAGACAGAGGCCAGGACTAACTGCAGGGAAGCCACGGCCAACAGCAGCTTCATTGTTCACTTCAGGACACAGCTGATTCCTATTTAGGATGTACCTCTGAGGGAATGAACCTTTGTTGAATGCAAATATATCACAGAATAAGTATCCAGAGTTAGACGTGCTCTTACTGGTACTCAATAAGACTGTTTTCAATTGGTTTGAGTATGAGTACGTAGCCTTGTATGCGAGGACAGATAGAAATAAAATGTGCTGGTATGTATTGATTCTCTTCACTGTAAACACTAATGTGAGAATGTATACACACTACCAGCTGATATCTTGTGAAACATGCTGTACTACTCTTGGATTTAAAAAAAAAGTAACATTCACAATGGAACATCCACAATGCATAAAACCAATGCATAAAACCACAATAACAAACAAACCAAATGGGGATGTGCTATGGAAATGGCTGTGCATTTGAGTGGCAGCTTTACCTGGGTGTTTCCACTGTGGTTTAGGTAGTCACTCATTCAATAACCTGCAAAAAAACAACAATAAAAAAGGATCATTCAAAAAGTGAGCATTAGCTGGTTCTTAATTTGGATAAACCACAAAAATTCCATGCACTCTATATCCCAAGAGGACGCAGCATCCCTGGAGGCAAACACAATCAGTATGAAACCACCCGTCATGGGAAAGAGCAATGAGCCATCTCCTTTGGCGCTTTGTGCTGGGCTGCCCAAACATGAGCCCTGTTCTCTTGAGAAGATGTAATTGCTTAATTGAGATATTTGCAATGCTCTCCAGGCGAATGCAGATGGAGAACTGGCTGTTTGTTTGTTTTTACTGGCTGTTATGAGGACGGCAGGGGGCTACTGCCCTATGAACCGGAATAGAAATCCATTACTGCCAAGCCTGATGAGCATAAAGCTTTAGGATGCGGAGTTCTCAGGCCTGTGGTCAACTGGAAGCAACAACCTCCAACTGTGATTTGGGAGTATGTCAGGATGACAGCTTCTCCAAAAGTAGCCTGCTGCCTCCTATGTTGTTCCAATTGATGTAACTTCTCATAATTGAATCCACTTGAGTCTCGTTATCAGTGTCAGTGCCTCTATGAGTCTATTGTGAGAATGCTATGATTGGAGTGACGGGTAACCAGCAATTCAAAACACAACACTGACACTTAGGAGAAACAAAAAACATGCTAAGACACATACGCAGCAAAAAAGGCTTGCAAGACTTTTTGGGAGTTTTGGAGAGGCCTTCAGACTGTGGCTGTTGTCAGATGGTGCATGCTGCCACCTGTAAGGGTTATTACACAAAGCATGTTTAATCTGGAGGCGCACTCCACTCATACTTGGATTACTACCTGGACGGTGAAGAATTCTGAATAGGAGTACATATTGTTAATGGGTATAGTCGATATTACATAATAGAGTAGCAATTATACATCTGATAGTCCACAGGACTGTTTTGTACTTGTCTTAGTATATGTGCATATTCTATTTCATGCTTAAAAAGGATGCTGATCTGAATTCATTCTGCACACCTTGAACTCTATTACTTACACGCCACCAACTGTTACAAAACATATCGCTGTTCAAAAAACAACATGCATCAATTTTATTTGCAATGTTAATTTTATGCACCCTTTTTGAGCACAGGAGCTGGTGAAAATTTTATACTGGATGCCACACATCACTGCGGAACAAAACCTCGTATCTCTATTTTTGATGTTTTTCAGTTTATGACACAATTTAAAATTGCCTGTTGCTCTTTGCACTGTATTTAAATTTTGTGATGCATGGACCAAAAGAAACGGCTTCAAATTACTTGGAAAATGTCTGGTTCCATTGACTTACATTATGTCATTCAGTATTAAGTAAAGCCGTTTTTTTTCCCTTCTCCTGTAAAGTTCTTATTTTGGACATACAAGGTTTTGTTCTGACAGCAGCGATATGCTCTGAAATGATTTGGAATAGCATCCATTTACACTAACATACACTAGAAGTTCTCAAGAAAGCTGCCATTTTGAAGGAGAGGTGGGCAAAAATATAACAATGCGAAAATCTTATTTTTTTAATATTAATATTTTTTAGAAAAAAAAGAAGCAATAGTGCTACATTAACAAAAAAATACTATCAAAATCTGTGAATATAGTCATTCTTATTCAATATTTGGCACAGTGAGCTGCACTACATCCAGTTAACTGGGACTTATTTTGCTCTCTTTAGACTGAAACATACACAATATGTTCAGAAATGTATTTTATACTGTGTTAACAAAATCCATCCCAATAACAATATATACTGTCATATTGCCCAATGCTGCTTTGGAGCTTATTTTTTGGGGAGGAGGGTTGGTTGGTTTATTTATTCCCTGGACAGTGACGACATGCTGCACTACTCCTTGTTTTCCTGGACTCCTAGGAGGCACTAGGAGTCACTTCACTACCAGCCAGAAAGGAAAGCACTGCACATAACCACCACAACAAACTCAGCTTCGTGTTTCACAGCCTGTCGGTCGAGAGCGGCTGCGTGTTGTGCAGGTATGGGTGGAGTACGCCCTGAAACAAAGTGCTCAGAAACTGAAATCCGGACCCAAACAAATTTAACGATTAGCCCAACAAACTTGACTCGACTTCGAGACGCACTTTCCCCACTTCACACCCCTATTTAACGCGTTACATCTGAAAGACCTACACTGCCAAAGCGTGTACTGCAATATTGAACACAGTCAATGATAAAAAGCAGGAAACCCAGCGATGGTAATACTGCAAACTGCTCCCTGAGTTTGGCAGCTGATAGAGTGGAGCCCGCGAGTCTGAGGCAGACAGAAACAGCGAAGCTGACTAAGCAGCTGAACTCACCCGCTGCGGCTGAGGGAAGTGAAGCGCTCCAGCTTTCAGCGCGTGTGGAGGTGAGCCGGGCTGTGGAGCGGCGGCTGCTGCTGCTGCTGCTGCTGAGCTCTGCTGTGGAGTTGACGGGGATGTTTGAGCGCCCCTCTCTCACTGACACGCTGCTGGAGGAAGCAGCCTGTTAAAGGTGCACTGCACCAAACCGCAGGCAAGCCCACCCCAGCACCAAAAGCATGATGGGTAATTACCCTCAAGGTGTCATTTTCCAAGGAAAAGAGAACCGTCCAGGACGCGATTCTCCTTTTATGTAATATGTACCAGAGAACTGTCTGTTCACCAACTGCAGCCTGTTAAAGCACAAATTGCACGTTTCAAACACGCATTCAGTTTTAAACTATATTTAAGTGTCTATGAAGTTTATGAATGAGCGTGAAGACTTTAAGAGGTTGAATGTTTTGTTTGATGTTTGAACTGTAGGTCGTTTCTCCTGAATCCAGCTTTGTCGTCAATGTCAGCGCAAAAGCTTGTGTCTCGCTTAATAATTTGACAGTCTCAGCTGCCCTTAACACTGTGAACAAATGGACCGGTAGAAATAGCCCAGACTTATTTAACATAAAATCTGTTTGCATTAGTTTCAAGCGCCTGAGGAATGTATGCTTTAAAAGCTGTTTATTTGGGCAGTAAGCATTTATTTGCCCAGAAAACAATAATGAATACAAATAAGTTGTAAAACTAGTGGTTTTATGTATGTCCGTGTGTTTATTTAAACATTTCCAAACCTCAAGGGAGGAGAATTATCTGTAGATTTGTACAGATGATCCAATCTGGTTTAGTCTGTTAAATCAGTTGTGCTGGTGGTGGATTTGAGCAAAAGTACACCATGATTGGGATCTATCTATCTATCTATCTATCTATCTATCTATCTATCTATCTATCTATCTATCTATCTATCTATCTATCTATCTATCTATCTATCCCCCCCCCCACCCACCTATATACCTACCTACCTATAAGGAGTAGAGTGTCTCAGAAGTTCTGAAGTGAATGTTTATACAGTGAGAATGAACCCTCTAAAAAAAACTGGAAAATTTCATAGTGAAAAGTGTTTCAAACAAGAAAATTCCATAATCTTTTATTATTTTTCCATCTTGTATGCAACAACACATGCTAACACAAACATATACACTAAGACATTATTGCACAAAATATACAAACAAAAGCTAGCAGACTTTTTTTACGAAAAAACCACTGAAGCCACAATGAGGGCTCTGAAAAGGAAACTACCACTACGCACTTCCAAAAATGGCTTGCTCTCCCTGCTTTTAAGAGATGTGGGCAACACAGGGATTCCAACTACAGCTCCCTTTTGGAAGAAACACCAAAAACAAATTGTAATTAAGGAAAGGCTAGTGGTAAACGGAAACATGAATTTCTAAGCAATCATCCCACTTCAGGTTTGGTTGCACCAGTAGCAATGCTGTGGTCCGGTTGCGTTCCATTTTCAGGGTTTTGAGGGGCCCCTCTGTGACTGCTCTTAGAGGTGGGTCTCTTGGTCTCTTGTGGGAGAGATTCATTTCTGTGTGCCTCTAAAAATGTGACTAGTCAAATGAAAAGAAAACAGGATGAGGCTTTATCTGGACTCCAAAAAGCACCATTGCAGAGGTCTTTGGCCCCCAGACATTGCTTCCTGGAGAACTTGCAGTTGGTCGTGGTGGAAAGGTGACTCCTGGGTATTAGATATTTCTATTGGATGTGTGACGAGTGAAAGAACACATGACGTAGGTGCTGTCTTAATGGATCCGAAACGTGTTTGGCTGACATCCATGGGATCTCTTTTAAGCCTTCTGCAACCTCTCTTGTGCAGAGGCCAATTCAACCTCACATGTAGACTCTCCCTAAGGTGGTAGCTACTTTAAGCCTGATTAGATAATCCTCTGTTGATTGCGTTGGCAGACTTTGTCATGTGCACATGTACACGCCTCTCAAGAACATTCAGCAGGTGTGAATCACCATTAATGTGGTGTTGTGTCCAATAAAAGTTTGCAGTGGGCAAATGGCGAAAGGCCACTTAGCTTAAGGTATTTGGTCCTTGTCACAATACTAGTACCAATCTATTCTGTTACAGTTATACGTAAAGCATGCAATACCTGACAGTGATTCCTTCGTGCCCCTTCCACCAGGCCCCTTTACAGCCATTATACAAGACTTGCATATATGTAAGCTCCAGTTTGCTGGCTCATTCATTACACCTAACCAGAGCTTTAAATAGAAAGCTAAAGTACAGCATGTACATCAACATTAGAATTACCTTAACTTTACATTGTAACCATGGTTTGCCAAAAATTGTAATTATATAGACATACACATACTCAGACTGTATGTAATATATACATTACGAGGCGTCCACATCCACATACCACCCAGATGGATGGATTTTAAACCCACATGTATGAAAATTTTTTGGTCCCACCTCCCTACCCTTTTAACTCTCCACTCTTCAGCAGAACAAACCGCCACACAAGGCTATTAAACCTCCTCCCAGCATTTGTCCTTTCAGAGTTGTCGGCTAAGTTTCTGGGCTTGCCTCTCCTTAGCGTCGAAGGCGTACTTGGTGTCCTGCAGCTGCTCAATGATCTCCTTGGCCTCCTTCATGTCCAGGGCTAGCTGGTTGTACTTTTCCGTAAGCTCTTGGTTCTCCCTCCGGAGCTCCACCACCAGCTGGCTCAGCTCCTCACTCTGCCGGCCACAGTGGTGCTTCAGCTGCTCCATCTCAGACAGGGTCACTTCCATGCGTTTCACCAGGCCTTCCAGCTTGTCCTTGGACATGGCTTCTGGTCTAGAGCTGAGCTTCAGGTCCTGATGGAGGAGATGTGAACAGCAGAGGTGCGTTATTGAGAATGCCTGCAGACGGTGTCCTGAGCGAGTACTTAGGGAGTAATCCTTGATTGCTTGGCCGTCTCACATGGGATGGCACATCCACCCCCCTCCCCCATCACCTCTTTCACTTTCTGTAATCCCCTTAGAAGGGCTATCCTTGGCTGTGCCCCGTGTAGATTGTGGCTGGTTGACAGTGGTCTAGGGACAGTGGATCCAGACATGTATACAGAGTTAAAGGCATGGAGGATTAGCTTGTTTTATCATCTCCCACGGCTATAAACACTCACCAAAGACTGAATCAAGCAGAGTGCATGTTCAGAATGATTTTATGCATGTATGAGGAGTTACATTACATATATTACCCACATTATTAAAACTAAATGTACATGATAAAAAGTAAATTAGCACAATACTATTGAATTATGATTTATTTGATATCTGTAGCATGTTTGATGTTTCTGTGCATACAGGATGTCCAAAAAACGAACTGTTCTTGTGTTTATATGGGGGAGGATGTACTTTAGCCTGGGTCGCTCTGGCTGTGTGTTGTTTACATGATTGAGAAAGTTCCACCAAAGAAAGCAGTTAAAACAATGCAGGTGTGACTTACACACAATTAAGTGATTGAAAACCATTTATGATGAAACAATTTAGTCTTTAGGATGAATCTCAAGAAATATCTGTCCGATCAGGTGGGACATGATTGTACAGATGTAATGTGCAAAGGCTGCCATTAATGTGGTTAGTGACCAGGGCAGATGAGGTCAGCTGGTTTATTTAAGCCAAGGTTTGTTCAGTTTAACTCTGAACTTGTATTTAGTTAGCTGAGAAGGGTATATATACCAAAAGGAAAGGAGTGCACTTTATTAGGTCCTAAATGTAATGCTCGAAAGGGGCGTTTCATGAAATTTGTTTGATTTTGCACGAAAATTTCTGCTTGCAGGTCCTGAAGCAGAATAAAAAAGTCCTCTAAACGAAGGCCCAGCATGAAGCTGAACGCCATGGCACAATCACAATACACAGTCATCATCCCTGCCTGCCTGGCCAGGCAGTCCCCATGGTGACCACTAATGCCTTCACAACTCTAGGCAACATGCCAGTTTCACTCTTAACAGAGCTCCTCACAAAATGCCAGGGCACCCATTTCCAAGGAAATTTTTCCCTTAGTGTTCCCATCATCTACCAGGCTTATTAAATCAAAAACAATGGACTCTTCAGTAACATAACTGAATACAGTGCGTATGTTTAAGCCTCAGCCTAAGCATCTTCTCAGAATAAGAGGGTCAGGTTTGTCAATCATGCTAAGAAGCATGATTATAAAGACACACTCATGCTCATCCAACATCAGCACACTTTCACTGAAAGTATGATGAAACCTATACAAGAAATAAGTGGTCCTGTGAACGTTCTAGAATCGGTTCCCCTGCTAACCCAACATTATTCATTGTACAATACATTTCTATGATAAGAACAGGTACACTAATAAGGGCAGTCATAGGCTGGAGGTTAGGGAACCAGCCTCATGACTAGAAGGTCGCCGGTTCGATCCCTAGAGCCGACAGCATATGACTGAGGTGTCCTTGAGCAAGACACTTAACCCCCAACTTCTACCTGGGCTTGTGCGGATTGGGCTGCCCCCCGCTCTGGGCAAGTGTGCTCACTGCCCCCTAGTGTGTGTGTGTGTGCGCGCGCACATGCTCACTAGAGTGTATGTGGTGTTTCACCTCACAGATGGATTAAATGCGGAGGTGAAATTTCCCCGTTGTAGGACGAATAAGGGTCTCTTAATCTTAATTCATTTACTGAGGAACGTCAATCATGGCTACTTACCTCAGAAAAAAAAAATAATACACAGGAAGGAGAAGTTTGCTCAAATGAGCTTCCCCTTTATTCAAGAATCTTTCAAGTTGGTTACAAACCAATTACAAAAACAATCAAGATACTGTTCTGCTTTTTCGTAGAAAAAAGAAAAGACATGTTGAAATGAACAAACCTCGAGAGGTATTAACTACAAAAGGAAAAGACAATCACAGAATATAATGCTAACAAACAGAAGAAAAAAAAAAGTCACAGCATGACATGTAATCTCCCACACAAACTTTGGTGAAGTGGCATCAAAAACTGGAAAACATTATGCAGGACACATTTCAAAATGATGAACTCCGGCTTTCTTTAAAAGAGAAACAGTAGCTTCCATCATCAGTCCTTTAAATTTTAATGTACAATGAAGCAATAAGCAGTGCCTCACCACATAGGCAGATATGCCGTCACAAGAAAATGTATCTCCAGTTCTTCGGCATTGCCCTTTAGATTGTGTGTAAATTTTGACAAATGGACCAAAAGAAACAGCCCGAAATTATTTGGGTTTGTTTGGTTCCATTCACTTGCATTAAGAGTAGGGTTTTTCCTGTTCCTTTACATTTTTTTTCTCTCCATAAAACAGCATATGTATACATATATATTTTTTTTCTTTTTTCAAAATACAAATACCACCTTATTTAGTACCAACCATTTAGTCAAAGTCAGTCACAAATAACACGTCGCTGATTTAATGCATTGTATATTTAATCGGGAGGTTTCAGAATGCCTAGCGTAGATCCACATTCAGTGCAGGAGAGTTCATCAGACAGAAATAAGTAATGCAGGTTTTCCCTCATCCAGTTATAAAACAGTTCACTGACACAGGTTAAAAGCCTTAAACAGTAAATGTGACATTTTGGTGATGAATCGAGGTTTGCCGAGTTGTTAAAATTCCCCACTTTTCATGATTTTCACCTCAAACAATTCCTACATAGGACAAATGCCAGTGTTCATCTGTTGGAACATTGGAAGGGCAATCCAATTACAAAGATCTTTCAGTGAAATCACACTCATAGCAGGAGGCCTCCACTCCAAACAGAACAATAAAAATAAAAACAGTCCAGCCACGCATCCAGCACGGAACCAGGGGAGTGCTGCTGTGCCACTGCCTCCTGAGAGTCAGGGTCCTCAGTGGTGCAGCCAGAGCGTGGAGCATAGGTTAAAGAACATTGCCTACTGCTATATGTAGAATTGGTGATTTGCTAGCTGGTCCATAAATGGGCGCACAAGATTATCTGTGGCAAAGTAGAAGATTAGGCCGAAGGTAATGGAGATGGGCAGAGCTGGAAGGGCCTTCTTAAAGATGGCTAAGAGCAGGAGGGTTAGACACAAGCCCTAGAAAACAGAGACACCCATGAGGGGAAGGACAATGCCTTTGGGAACATATAGCCTGTAAAAGACATTACCATCAGGAACATCAGCATGAACAACAACAAGGGATCAAAGTGACATGAATGAACTGCTACGAACTGTTATAATTATTGTTTACAATCCTAAAACCACTGGGTCGTCAACAAATGGTCACACCTTAAACTCACAGAACACAGTTGTGCTTAGCTGGGCGACCACTTTCCACAACTAAGTCAATTACAATGACCACCTGTTTATTTTAGTGTATTTTTATATCCTTATTGGTCTTATTTTCAAAATGCTTCATGCTAAAAGTGATAATTTGAGGCATTCAGGTTCATTTAGGGAAATTCAAAAATGATTACATTATCTGTGAGATCTCTCACTTCTCCCTGTCTCTATAACAAATGCTATGTTTCAGCCTGCTCTAGGGAATAAAAGTACTGCAGAAACGTCTTATACACTCATACAGACTTCAGGCAAAACAATGCTGAACAAAATGGTCTTGATGATAAAATTTCTTAATTATGGGTTTATGCCCAAATTGAAGACTACAATGTATTACAACCACAACTTCTACTGAACTCTTGAAAATATGTTGAAATTCCTGCATTATAATTATCATCAATGTTATTATCACTGCTACTGTGTGTTCAAATGCTTTGTGGAATTTTTTTAAATAAAAGATTATATTTTTGGGGACACTATTTCTATTTAGTTACTTAGTCTCTGTTGTTACTATGTGATTATTACTTTCTAAACAAGTTTGGTTAAAGGACTGGTTCTGCACCTCCTTATCAGTGATTAAGCCCAGAGTTATTGTTAATGTGTCAGTCAAGATGTTAAAGCTCGCTGATGTCAATTCACTAAAGAAATCATCCATTTACAAAATGCAGACTTATTGGGCTAAAACTCAAACATCTTACATTAACCAAATGTTGGTGACACAGATGCTCTTGCAGTTAGTATTTCTTGCATTATTCTGGGCTTATAGGTTGACTAACCAGAACCATGTCCAAGCTCTACAATTTAACCCCATACTGGTCCAAACAAAGTGCAACTTATCCAACAAAAAATAATCTTTCTAAAACAGTGAATAAACGGCTTCAGATCATTTTACAGCTTCCATTTAATTAACAAATGCCCTTATTTCTGTCAAGTGAAGGATGATAAATGAAGAGCACAAAAATCACCAACAATATTGATAAAAATAAGCCATACTAAAAGCTATAATAGTTATCTTTCATGAAAGAAGTGTCCAAGATAAATAACGTGCATGCGTTTGTGACCTGGTTGGCTGAGCTACAACAGATTCTCATATTACATCATTACCAATGACTGCTGTTGGTCACTTACAATAAGAATGGCCACAAAGCAGGCCAGTGTTGTGTTCCAGTCACCACTGGCTGTGGCTGAGGCCTTTCCCACCAGCATACTGTAGAAGATAAAGTCTCCAAGACCCAGTTTCACACCCCCTGCAAAACACATATGCACCAGATCACTCTCACTCTACTCTATGTACAATGTTAGGCTTTAATTACTAAGCAACCCTCATTCTCTATCCTATTATTTGGTGTGGTAGAACTGGGTGGGGATCTGTTCCTTTAGATTAAAGCCCAGTACAAAAAAAAAAAAAAAAAGAATTCCACAAAAGATGATTACCCAACCTTCTCTTTTATAAAGGTCCTTTGATCTCCAGCATGGAAACACAGACATGTGCTCATATAAAAAAAAAAAAAAAAAAAAAAAAAACACTAAAAGGAAACATTTAAGGAAGACAGCAATCATATTCATCTTCAGCCCTGTGTGATACTGGGTGTATTGTAGACATGTGCCCATTTCACTGTTTAAAACCATACATATAAGTCATTCAGGATTTTAACCTAAAGAGGCACAGCTACTTATTAAACTTGAACTTGGTTGGAAGATTTCACATGAGGCTGCAGCACTCAAGCACATTATGAGGTTTCTCTCAATTGTTGGCATGACATGTGGGGCATTTGGTTTTTGCATCTACCAAGAAAAATAGCCTTACATCACAATAGTATGTCGCTGCTTGACAGAGAAAAAAAATAAATAAAAAATCTAACCAAGGCTGAACTAATAGTGAGCTCTTTCTTCTGATTTGTGTTTACCTATTTCTTGCTGGTTCTTGAGTGCTCTAGCATGACAACCTGGTTTCCTTTTTATGCAGTAGGGATATGCATTCAGACTACTTTTGCTATTCTAGACTGAGGCTTAATAGGTGGTAGCTGTGTTAAGAGACTAAAAAAAGAAGAAGAAGAAAAAAAAAAAAATCAGTATGACAATTTTGCAGCAAGCAGAGACACACATTTGAAAATGTATAATTATTCAGAAAAGCTGAAGTTTTCATGTTGGTTGAATAACAGAGGCTGCCTCTTCAGGTGAACTAAATCTACACTGGAAACTGATGTTAACTTGTGTTACACATTGTATTTTCTCCTCAGTGGACGATGGGTCAACATGTTAAATTGCCAAAGAAACATTTCTATTGTGTCTGGACCTAGCCAACACTGGCTAGTCAGCAATAATGCCATACTACATCTGCCTTCTCAGTCACATCCTTTGTAACACATTCACGTTCAGGCATTCATGTTTCAGAGTGGCACAGTGTAAAATGAGCAAAAACATTATATATTACCTTTCTATTAAAACATACAAGAGCCATTTAATTAAATTGCTAGTCTGTATGATTTCTCCATGTTTCTGTGAAGAAACATAAATTCCCAAATAGTGATTTCAGTTTTAGACTACTGGCATCTCGAACGGTTAACTGAGTACACCAGTACTTGAGTGCATCCCTATCACGCAGCGATGTGTTCTGTACTAGACATCAAATCTGTTAAGCACATACTATGACCGACTCTGTTACTTCTACCCATGTCATTATATTAACACCTACCAGAATTCTGCTGAAAATGTTTTGCCTTTTTTTTTATGTATACTTTAATATTCTTTTAATTATCTACTTTTGGCCATGTCTGTTGTCCCCATAGGCTGTTGCTCTGACTGATGGGGATAAGAAGACAGACTGGCATGTACATCTGCATCAACCACCACAACCACAATTTTAGAACCTCCACAGACTTTTTGTTAAGAACATCACTTCAAATATCGAGGGGAGATTTATGCCTTCATGAACAATTTTTCTTACTGTGCTCAGATCAATGTTCAGTTTCAGTGGATAATATAAAAGATCATCATTACCGCTTATCATGGTGGGACGGTACTCGGACTTCAGGGTGTTGAAAATTTGTTACTGCAACAGCCCTACTGGCATGTTAGGTTCTCAATCCAGCTCTCAGGGAAGCTCAGCCACCTAGCCAACCCTGTGCTAACACACCTGAACCTGGTAATCAAGTATTCTGCAGCCCTTGATTACCTGACTCAGGCATGATTGGATAGGTATCTGTAAGGTCTATGCTGACACTCACTCTCTTCATCATCATCTACAGCTGGTGGACGTGCAGAGGGCAACTGCTGGATCTCACGCCTGCTCTCCTCAGTAGACTGCATTTGGCCCAGCTGCTGCTCTTGTTGGCCTACCCACTCAGCTGTGAAACCTCCATCTTCTTCTGGGTGGGCTGTTGGGGCCATGGCAACTACAGGATACAGCAAGAGACCTTAAAGTGAGGTCCAGAGTCAGAACAGGGGAAAAAAATGCGAAATCAACAACTGTGCATGCCATTTTATTTAACATGCGGTTAGCAACTTACACACGGTTCATTGCACCAACAGACCGGACACACATACATTTTGACATGCTGAAAACTTGAAATGCAAAATGCCCGTAGGACTTACTATGGCTCTCTTGTTGAGGGGCAGGCGAGGAAGAGTTATTCCTGGTCTCCACATTGTCTGCCATACCAACCAGCCACACCATAGTCGCTGGCAAAGTAAAAGGCCATTGTTATGGAAAGTGAACCAGAATGTCATAAGCCTCCAAGGATAAGAAATAATAAATGAAGGGTTTCGTTTCAAGAATTTGAGCTTTAGACATATAAGAAACACCAGTGCTATATCATGACTAATACCACTTTTAGTAGAGAAATAAAAATGTGTTTTTGCTATACATCAATGCTTTATATCCAAAATTGTTACACATAGACCTAGAACATTTTGAGATGAAGCTCTTCAAATGTAGGCAGGGTAGAAAGAGATTTTCCTTTCAGTGTCTTACAAGAATAGATAAGGCCTGGGAACATGGGTTCATTCCTCTCTTGAGCTGTTTCAACCAGAATGCGAAGAGGTCCTTTAGGGCACAACACAGCCAGCAGGTCTATTGGACAGGACAGACAAAAACCACTATTAAACAAACAAAACAATAAATAAATAAATACTGAAAAACAATTTCTTAACATATCCTTCAAGAAAAAGGCTAGAAGTTATACTGCATTTAGGTAGTTGAGTGATAATTTTACTTATCTATCTCATCTCCAAAGCTCAAATTCACTTATATGAGGTAAGCCAAAAGAACATTTTTTTTCTAGTAACCATTTCACATTGGGAAAGCCTCTGAAGAGAGACCATGATCCTGTCCACAGAGGGACCGTCTGACCGGAACCCGTTTTTAAAAGTCTCTTACTAACTGCACTTATGATTCTATCCTTGTTCCACTGAATAAAATCCAGAAATAACCATCTTCATGCAAGGAGCACAGGAAATGTCAAAAGTAAATTTATGTTGTAGCAGGGAGGACCTGGCTCTGTCTAAAATTTGTTACTTCAGTTTAGTTCACAACACTGTTCTTCAAAAATATCTTTCCTGTTTGGAACTTAGATCCTTCCTCAACACATATCCCGTCTTATCTTATAAGACCAGTTGCAGGACACTCCTCCTTGCAGGTCTAAAAATTGAGACTACTTTATTGGGGATTTTTTTATTCCAATGTCTCGTTTTCTTTAAAATAAATAAATAAAATAATTAAAAAAAAATAAAAATAAAAACACATTACAATATAAACATCTATAAAAATCTATAGAAATACAGTATACAAATTAACAAACTAAACAAAGCAAAGAATAAAACTACAAGAAATAAATCTTTCGTTTAAATAAATGCATATGAAAATATTCTAGTCAATGTTGAGCAGATCTGGTTAGAAATGGGGTTATGAGCTAAAACTTCAATAAAAATGTTAAAGGTGTGCGGAATAACTGAAAAGCAGCCACACAGTGTAAATTAAGCCTTACTAACCATAAACGGAGATGACAGCCAGGATGAGCCAGGCGGTCCACTCCGGCAGGTACTTGATGAATACCAGGGCCATGAGAGCGCTGATCATAATAAGGTAAGCCTGCTGCAGGCGCAGTGGACCCTTCCAATGAATACAGATCATTCCTACCACCCCAAAGTTCCAGATGATTACTGCCAGTGTGAAGTAGTCCATGGCCACGTTGTACGTTTTGAAGACCTCGCTGCAACATAGCAATGTTGCAATAACACATACTGCAGCTTTGAAAATGACATAACTATTCCTAGTCCATGCAGTGGGTCACCTATGTATGATGGCAGGTAGAAAAGCAACTCACCCAAGATAAATGAAGGAGAAAAAGAAGAGCAGGAGCAGCGAGGAAAGGAACAACCAGGCATGAATCACCTGTAATAGCAACAAGTCAGTAAACTGAATGTGTGTATATAGCACAACCAAAGGAAATAATCACAAGCTCCTGAAAAAAAAATCTTGTTCACGCTCTAGTTTAAGGAATAAAGAGGCTGAGGGCAAAGTAAGCTGGTCTCAAAATCAACTCTCCAAGACCTTACCTTATAGCACCGGTACTTGTAGAGTAGCACCAAGACCAGTGTCATCACTACTATCACACTGATCATGATGGTTGCATTAAGGATGGAGTTGAGAGCACGTTGACCCACTGTATCAGTGTCCTCACGGAAAGGAGTGTAGATCCTGCATGAGAAACCAAACTGCCATTAGATTAGGTCTCTATTTGTTTTGCAGTTCTCTCTGATTCAGCTTTCAAACGATGCTCTTTATCTAAAATGTAACATGAAAAAAATATGACAATATTTTTAATTTTAACTTTAATTTTAAGGAATACAAATCACAAAGATGAATTACAAAATATTCTGAAGCTTCACTTCCAGACTGCATATGTTTAGTTGTGAACTAAAACCAAACTAAACTACAGTTATTCTTTAATTAATCTATTATTTACCTGTTAAACAGTTTAAAAACATCTAACAAGGCTATCTAAAAGGAATAGAGCTGGCCCAAACATCATTTTACAAGCTTCAAGCACTTGTGTTTCTGAATGTGCTCCACCTGCGCTTTCTTGGGCATATTTGCTCATTTGATTTCAATAGCTTCATGGAAAGTGGTGTTATTTGTTGTGCTCAAAAGTAAGGTGACATGAATGCATGGCATACATTTATGATGCACTGAATGAAACCACATGATTTTTTTTTTTAAAGGCTGATAAAATTTATTCCAAATTAGGTACAAAAGTTATAACTTTAAAAATGTAGCTTCTGAAAACTAAATAGAGAAAAATGCCAACTTAATGAATGAATATAAAATGCATTCTAATTCTTTGAGCCCTTAAAGGAAAAATGTGCAACGTGTCTGATACTTTAGCTCCTCCTAGAGGAACATCTTAAAAATCACATCACGCCTCAAAAAATACAAAGATGAAAAGTAAATCTTTCCAGTGTTCTTTCTAGCACACTGATACGGTTCCCTGTATCAGTGTATAGGAAGGAAGTCAACATCCAATACAATAAAAAGGGACCACAGGACTGTGGAAAACTGTGTAAACTTTGGCCCTTTTTATATTCTGCATTTCTAGCGTTTTTAAAACTTTATATTTGTTGGGTGGAAAAGGCTGAGGTGGCTTTTAAAACAAAATACTGAGAAGAGTCTAGTGTTTAGGCGATAGGGTAAAAACAAGATGCATTTTATTTTATTATACTAATAAGTTTAATGGTGCTACAAAAAGTAAATTTTACAAGCATCATATTGTTTCTCTTGTAAGAGAATGTTCTCTCTGAAACTGCAGCTTTACAGGAGTATAAAGAATACTTACAAAGAATCTTGGATCATTTCTACTGGCCCAGTAATCATGACACATTCACACAAATGTAAAGGGAAGCTTGCTTTACAAATGGTGCAAAAACAAACCAAAAAAAAAAGTCAGTAAAAGGTTTTTATATGACAGTATTAATAAGTCTCTGTAGCTCAAAACAGCAAAGCTGTCCTCAAGATTGAGCAGGTATATAAAAGAATGTTAGCAACAGTACACTCTCAGAAAAAAAGGTACGACACTATCACTGGGGCGGTACCCCTCTTGTCACTGTGGTGGCACCCTCAAGGGTACATCTCAGTACCTTTAGTCAGGGAACATAACTGTACCAGAATCCACTGAAGTTATATTTTCTAAACTGTACTGAGTCCACACACCCCATCTCATCTCCAGGCTTTTTATTACATTGTTCTGATTTAAAATGTTTGGTTATGAAAAGATATGAATATGTACTTTTCCACTAGGAAAAACTCATGTAAGGTACACCATTGGACCTTAAAACCACTGCTGTACCTTTGAAGGTACACTTACATTGTTTGTACCTTGATGAATGAATCACATACCTGCATAGTACACTGTTAGAAATAAACGTACTCTCAGCATTTTTTCGACTGTGACTGTAGTAAATGTGCTTTATGGTGTTTTACAACACTCACAGCTGCTGGCCATCCTTCTGCGTGTAGAAGCTGACTGACTTAATAGTTGCCACGACCACCACCATGCACAGGGTAACCGGGACGAAGAGCATTATGACGTGTTTGGCTCCATATTTTAGAGTCAGTTCCTCATCCTCCTCTTCCTCGCTGTCGGTGACCACCTGTGGGGGCCGAGCAGAGGGAGGCTGGCCATTGAGCTCAGTCTCTCCTCTGGCAGCCCCTGTGGGGTTCCCTGTATCAGTGTGCTGGTTGACTTCTGCTCCATTGGTTGACTGCATAGGAAAAAGATAGGAGATGGTCACAAACATTCCCTGCATGTGATCAATCTCTCCAATCAGGTTTAGAGAGACTCTGAGACCAGATTTACTTTTTACCCTATATATTTGTATTATGTTCAGAACTCCTTTGTTGACATGACGGGTCTGGAGTATAAATGCTTAAAAGAGGTGCTTAAATTCTGTTTTAAGTTCTCCACTAAAGGGAATAATCAAGTATCACACCACTGTGATCTATGTACACACACACACACACACACATATGTGGTAACGTTACAGGGGACAGCAAGTTAATGTAAAGAAATTTAACTTGGTGATTTTGAGGCACAATGTAAGGGGCAGTTCAAATGATAGAAAAATAAAAATCAATATGTTCCTTTTTTTTTAAAAAACAGGGACAATATACTGTACGTGCCATAATAATTATCATAACAATAACCCTTTTTATTTAAATAGCACATTTCAACTGCCCCAAAACACTTGCATTATATATAAGTCTACACAAACACACAAAAGGACAAAAAAGCGACAGAAGACAGAACGACATGGGAAGGTGAAACAGGAAATGTACTGGAAGCACAGTAAATGCAAAGATGATTAAGCCAGGGGAAGGCTTAGGAAAACATGGGAGCGGAGATTTAAATGTGAAAAAGGCCCCTAGTCTTCATCATACGTCCTGTAAGTTAAGATCATGCAGCTTTAACACTTCACAAATAACACTGCGAGAGAAAAACACTGCCAGTAAGTGCCAACAAGTCTGGGCAACACAGCCTCCTTACCTCTTACCTTTATCTTACCTGCCACACCTGTCTATGTAATCTGGCACCAATCACTGAAGGCAGGCTGAGCCCAACCGTCTGTTTTCACTGATAACTCTGTGTTGCTCTGCTCACATTTGCCCAATCCATGACTAAAGCTGAGCAGTCTCGCATAAGAAAGTGCTGAACCAGCAGTAACTTACGGGACTTCATTATTGTAAATGGAAGGTTTGAGGAAAGCAAAGCCACAAAACACCGTCCAGAGGAACCTTACCACATTGTTGACCAGCTCTTCCGCATTGTCAGCCATTGATGCTTTGAAATGACTCGAACCTCATAGAAAAGTCAGAGCTCAGAGCTCGCTGGACCTGGAAGAAGACAGGACGATAGACACAGATGTCTTCAGCTCACACAGAACAGCGCCCCGGCTATACTTCCTATAGCCTTTAGCTACATAAGAAAGCCAAGTTACCAGTTAGCGTCTTTGCGAAACCCGTTAAATTAAGGAAGCTGGGAAACATAAACGAGCCTAAATAAATAACAAACTGAGCTCTGCAGACACTGAGAGCTCGAGGAGTTGCTAGTTTTAGCTCTTCTTTACTTAACAAGACAATTAGCTAACGTTAGCTAAGCTAAGCTACCCAAGGGACGATAGCGAGCTTGCTAACTAGCTAGGTTAGCTAACTGCTTGACGCTCGCCTCCCATTCGAACTGTCCCGTTCCACCTTAAATGAAAACCACTTAAGGTCGAACGCGAAAATACGAACAAGAAGCCTCAGCCTCGTCGGCCAACTTTTAAACGACACCACGCAAATAATGTGGTTCACATTCGGCGAAAATGTGAGAAGAAAGCCACAGATTTGAGAAAGTCGCGGCTGTCTGGCTAGCCGGTTAACCACTGGTGTCAATGGACGTGCTTAGCTTCAGGCAGCCGCTCTTTGGACAGAGATGTCTAATTACTCGCATTTGATACGTGTTAATAAACAGGTTAAACATCTTTTAAACATTTCAGGAGTACAAAACAGACACTCACTAACCTGACAAAACGCAAACACTGTGAAGACGGAAACGGGGCTCTGTGTTTCGGCGAAGCTTCAAGCGTGAGCTCCGGAGAACAAAACAAAAGTCCCAGATGAACCTCTTTATAGTCATTCGGTCAATATTATTATCACTAAAATATATAACTAATTCGCATGATACAAACGAAGTCATAAATAAAACACTGAATTTTAAATGTTTCGGAATAATATCTTCTTTCTTTTTAAGACTAATATTTTATTTTTTTGTGCTGAGGAGGCAGCATACTGAGTTCATGTTTTACATGATTGATAAAAAATATAGATGTGTATTTTCAATATCTCTGAAGCAATGGTTGTCTAAGGAAATGTGAATGTACATGAAATATCCTCGATGCAACTTTTTAAACGTAAAACTTAAGTACACTGAGTAAAATTTGCAAATAAGCATACATAAAACCTTGAATACAGAAACTGACGTTAAGGCTAAAGATGCTGTCAAATTAAAAACTTGCTTATTGATGCCTGCATATAATCTTTGGTACTGAATAAATAAAACTTCTCCCTGAAAGTCTTCTTTCATGTTTGCTGTGGTTTTCCATTATCTAACAAATAATGCTTTATTTGTTTGTTGGCTGGTTCTTATTTGTATTTGTCATTTTTAAAGAAGTGAACTGAATTTCATGTTTGTGCGTGTTTTATTTTGATAAGCTGTAGTATCCTGGATCAGAGACCTCATAAATGACGAGATCGGTCACTGCTTGGAAAAAAATGGGAACGTCCCATTTTCGACATACACCAGAAAGTCCCGCCTTTCTGGAAAAAATAACCAATCAGCTCGCTGACTGCGCCGTGAGCGGGGAAAACCCCGCCCCGTTATGGAGAGCTGCGCAAGCGCAGTAGCCATAACAACCTGAAAAGGCACGTTTTTTTGTGCGTTACTGAGTGAAACGCTACAAATTATTTACAACACGTTGTTTGATTTTATTGATGATTTCAATTATGTTTTTGAAACGGTAATTTAACCTCCGGTTTAAAGGTTTTTGGTCTCTCCCCATTCAGAGAGATAGAACTCAAGTCTTGTATGGCTGGAAATGAAGACCCGGCAAATAGGCCGCCGAGTAAACAGACATAAATAGAGTAAACGGTGTAGAGATTCCGCTTGAATCGCCTGGCAGGACCACACTGCGCTCTTTGCTCTGAAGCGTTTTCATCATGACCCAAATAGAAGCGTGGTACATGGACGAGTCTACCGAGGATCAGAGGCTTCCTCACAGATTAGAGCCAAACAAGCCCGTCTCTTTGGAAGACTTGCAGAAAATCGGAGTTTTCTACTGGAAGGCAAGTTTATAGTTAAAGTGTGTAACGTTACTCCTGGGTTACCCAGCAAACATTAACTGTTACATAACGTTTCATAACGCACACAGATTTCACAGGTGCTCAGTCTGAGCCAGACAGTTGTAATGATGTAAGATGCATTTTACCTCAAGTTGAATAATGTTTTGACGCAGTTTGAGTAGTTTAGCACGTGCAGCTGTTGAGCTGTGGATCTTCACCTCTCCATCCATACGATACGACGCGATGATGATGGGCGATGTATCGTCTGCCACTGTATACAGCGATATTGCTTTTCAGTTGGAGTAATAATTTTGTGCCATAACTCATCTGATAGACAGTAATCATTGAGCTATATTATCCAGCCTTGTCATTTGCCAAAAGCTGTATTTTTGTGCTGTTCATACCTTGACATGCAAGCCCTGTTCAAAGAGGCAGCTTAGGACATGCATGAACTCCATGCTGGTTTATGATGGTCTACTGCTGGTCACCCTGCATGGTCATCCTGGTTGATCAGCGTAGTAGCATCTAGAACACATAGCATCTAGAATCTAGACATATGCTGGTTTTGGTGGTGACCAGCAGAACAGCTCCCATTGCTACTGACCAACATAGCTACTGGTTTTCTTGTAAGGAGAACAATTTTAAAAAATACACTAAAACTAAATAAATAGTACATTTCTGTTCTGTAAATATGATTTTTTTTTTGTCAGCATAACAAGCACAATCTTGTATAAGGTTCACTTTAGTGCAAGAGAAGAAAACGATCTTAATGTTAATCAAAATCAGGTTTGTAAACATTCAGTATCGAATACTAGAACTGGGTTGTTTATAAAAATGTAAACTTCAGGATTTTAGTCAGGTATTTTTTGGGCCGATTCTTTTGGCCAATCATGAGATGATTAGTTACATGATGTACAGAGCAGCTGGCATCAGTACCAATATACGCACATTTATTCAGTGTTGTCATTATATGCTGTTACCTGCACCTCATTATACATTCATTATTGATTATCATTTTTATCTCAGGATAGATTTTTTCAGGATAGGAAGAAAGATTTTTTTTTTGTATATATTCTTCTTTTTATATTGTGTCAACTGTATTATTACAACTATCCTGTGTTGTGTGGCTGCTCAATTTCCTTCAGGATCATTAGACTAACTGTCTGTCTTTCTGTCTCTCTAATATTCTGATGTGTGGAACTTTCTACTGAATAAAACATATTTAAGACCTTTTAATTGACTTGGACTTCAGACTTAAGTCCTTTTGCTTTGAGAGACCCTTAATTATGTCTGGTTTATTAGTTATTGAACGTCCAAATTTGTCACTACCGAGCCAATCATAACTCTACCGAAACTGTACCAAATGTTTCAGTCGTGACAGTTTTAGCTCGTTTTGAGAACTTAAAAATGCTTGCCAGAACCTGAACATACAGCTTTGAACCGCTGTACACCCATAAAATCATAATATTTTTCATTAAAACACAAAGTTTACTCAATTGCAGAAAACGTGTGTTCACTAGTGACAAATTCTTAAGGTTACACTGATTTTCAGACTTTGGGAACATTTACTGCAAAACTATTTGTCGAACTGCTCATCATGTGGGCATGAGGGACAGGGATACTTTAAAAATAATATTAGAAAACAACGATCTCACTAGAAAGTACACTATAAATGGTGAGTTAGATTACATTTAACTTGTTACTATTTCTGTTTATGCATTGAGTTTGCATAGATCAAATATAATCCTACGGTCTGAATATGGAATCATTTTTTAAATAGTTTCTGACCTCACTTTGAACTATTTCTGTAGAATAATGCGTGCGTACCCTGCTCTCAAATAAGTTATCTTGTAATAATTTACAGACTGAGTGTCATACTGAGTAGATTTCCTAACTCTAAATCTGCTAAACACAGAGCTAAAGGCTTCCCCTTTTACTAACCGTCAGTGTAGTCTGTATAGAACTAATCAGTGAATGACTGATGTAAGCTTTTTGCAGAATACCACAGAAATGGCTGATATATCTTCCTCTTTCTCAGTTGAACGCTGATATCTATGAGAATGACCCTGAGTTACAGAGGCTCCGTGAAGAAAGAGGCTACTCTTATATGGACATTATAACCATCCATCCAGATAAACTGCCAAACTACGAGGATAAAGTAGGTGACTGTCAGCAGCTCTGCTTTGCACACAACTGATTCACATAAAAAGTCAGATCTGGCCTGTTGAGTGTTTTATATTTTAATACAATGACAAACTTTTTCTTTCTTCCAGTTGAAAATGTTCTATGAAGAGCATCTGCACCTGGATGATGAGATCCGCTACATCTTGGAAGGAAGAGCATACTTTGACGTTAGGGACAAAAATGACGGCTGGATAAGAATTGCTATGACAAAGGGGGACCTGATAACACTGCCAGCTGGAATTTATCACAGATTCACCCTGGATGAGACGGTAAGCTCTCACAGCTGAAAGTGCAGCTCTCTGAATTGTGGAGTAGTTGTTTTTGGTTGATATAGTGTAGTGGGTAACACCTCTGCCTTCTACGCTGTAGATTGGGGTTCAGTGTACACTATACCAATAAGAGTCCTTGGGCCAGACTCCTAACACTGATTTCACCAACATGTGTGAAAAAACTTGTAAGTTGCTTTGGATAAAAGCGTCTGCCATACAGTGTTGGACAGTAACTAAGTAAATGTAATTCGTTACTGTACTTAAGTAGTTTTTTTCGTGTATCTGTACTTTACTTAAGTATTTCCATTTTGGGCGACTTTATACTTTCGCTCCACTACATTTCCTTTTTGAGAAATCTGTTGTTCCTTTTGGTTTTTGTGTGTATAAAAATGTAACATGTCAAATCGAAAGAAATGCAAAGCCAGAGCACCAATCAGGGCACAGCGGTCACTTTGTTCTGAGCTTGTATTGACCTGTTGGTCATACCAACCCAGTGCAGCACACGGTTCAACGTCAGCGCAGCAGTGTAAAACTTTGGGAGCACATGCATCACCGAAATGATGAACTAACCTAACTTTGTGTAAATAGACCACAATATAGAAATATGTCCACATATGCAGTCGTGACTGGCATGTTTCTTTTTTCTGAATTCATACAAACACTTTAATTTTATAGTAAATTAGTTTGGGTTGGTTTATGTTTATGAACAGAGGCCTACAGATCAATGCAGTAAAGGAAAACGTATTTGTGAACCTGAGTTTAAAGCCAGTTTTTATTAAACTTATTCGATTTATAAAGTAATCTTAAACTGAAACTTTGCTTGTTTGTAAAAGTGATTTCAGAGCCACTCGGTTCTCCCTGATGGAAACTGTTTACCTTCAGTGTTTTGTGCTTATGATCATTTTAATAGACGTCAGTGTCACTAATTAATGACGTTCTATTGAAAGACTGGTTTACCAAGAGAGACGCTGGAGGACTTTCACCTGAAATGAGTTCATGAAGCGAGTCTGGTTATAAAAATGATAACAGGACATCAGAGCCAGAATTACTCTTTTAGTACTTTTACTTTTGATACTTAAGTACATTTGAAGGTAAATACTTTTATACTTTTACTCAAGTGGAGGTCTAGAGTAAGGACTTCTACTTTTACTGGAGTAATATTTTACCTTGGGTATCTCTACTTTAACTCCAGTACATGATTTGTGTACTTCGTCCACCTCTGCTGCCAAATGCTGTAAATATGAATGTTTTAGAGCTGGGGGAAGGACTAATGGGTATAAAGTGCAATATGAACAATCAGTTTTGTGATGCATCAGTTTTGTGATGTTACAAGTGATTATAATCACTTACAATATTCAGAAATGGTTTGTGGTCAATTTTTAGCCAAAATAAAATTACATGAAAATGAAAAACTGATTTTCCCCCTTTCCATTTCAGAACTACACTAAAGCCATGAGGCTGTTTGTGGGAGAGCCAGTGTGGAAGGCCTACAACCGTCCAGCTGATGATTTTGAAATCCGCCAGAAGTACGTCAAGTCACTTAAGTGCTCCTGAACTGGATCTAGGATCACCTGATGACATTGGTGTCCTGGAGCTATGAGTTCTATGCCTTATTGTGATACCTCTGCATCTTCAACAATCTTCCAATCATATTAGCAGGACAGTAGTCATAGATAAAACAATTATCAATGCATCTTGATGCAACCTTTTTTTTCTATACATGATTTCTATTTTCTTACTGTCTGAGGACTTTGCAGTTTTAAAGCAAAGTATTCATAATGATCCATAATTAATTTACTTCCAATATGTTTTATTAATAAATCAAATGGAAATGATGTGGCGAGTGAACTAGAAGGCTCTCATTCACTGCTATTGCATGAGACACTGCAGCCACTAATCTGCGATAAAATGCGCAGTTATGGTGGAATGCTCGTTTTCTTTAATGATTTTATAACTTTGGTTTTGGTCTCGTTGTAGAGGGAGGGAATCGCTATGTCAGTAAAATATTTTCGACACTGAATCTCGGATCCCCAGTGTGCAACTTGGTGCGAAAGCACTGGTTACATGGACTTACTTGCGTTTATAAGCAGCGCAGTTGGTTTTGTGGTACATTAAATCTGCAACAAGAGACGGTATCCCTCCTAAAAGTTGCAAATATGTAGTCATTTCTCTTTTGAATTTTCCCGTTCCACCTTAAATGGTGCAGTAGTTACATTCGGCACCATAGTCAGAATTTAAGGTGGAACGGGAAAATTTGAACGAGATGCGACTTCAGCCTAAATCAAATCGAATTATACAAGAAACTGTTCTAGTTTTAAGGAAAGTTTTCTGGTGGAGATGGGAGGAAAGCTGCTATAGCTGAGCTCTCGATTATATTTTTTAGTCTGTACAAGGACATCACACACTGAGACATACTGGACATTAAATGTCTCCCAATGCGGTCTGATTTTTGTTGAAAGAACATAATATCTCTTCTTAACATTTGGCTTATGACTCCTGGATCTAACCTGGCTTTTCATGCAGATCCAGTCGGATCGATTCAGAATCGTTCATGTCCGCATCGCAATGCATCCAAGAATCAAGTTTTTCCCGTAACCCTACTGTGAGTTATAAATTAGGATAATGCACACCTGCTTCGGTAGTATTACAAATTGTTTTGATCCTTTAATGATAGTGTCTTAACAGATTTTAATAAAAATTTACAGGTTTGTCTCAGTGTCCTGTTCTGGCTTAAAGCTCATCATAGTTCAGCTGTTAATGTGTTAACGATGTGCTCCCCTGCCATTCTCTACACACGGTGTGGGATGGGGTACCATGGCTTAAAGGGCCGATATCATGGATAAACAAATTCCCCTCATTTTTTTAAGTAAAGGAATTGTACATAAACACTTAAAAGTTTCAAAACATACCATACAGTCCATATATGGGAACTGTGTTGCAAAAACAGCTGTTTTGAATCCATTATTTCTGTGATATCTTTAAAATATTTACATATACCCACCTATTCAAGCAACAACAGCTTAGCCCCACTCATTCAGGCTGAAGTTCTAGGTGTTTCAGCTTTTTTGAGTACTTCTTGAATGAGGCACTACAGGACAGCTAACCTGGTCCAAGTTTGTTATCTTATATCAGGCTTAAAAGCACAGTAACAAAACTAATTCTAACAAAATTCTAAGGGGTAAAAAGATGCTAAAAACAGTTTTGTAAAAATGAGTTACATAAACCACAAATGTCAAGGAGAAAATAAAATACAAGACACAATGTGAGACATGAGCCTTTAAACCTCAATGACTTGCTAAAGCAGAAACAGCATATTGAAATCAGCTGAAGTTTATTTAGATCTTCCTTTTCTAGTATCCAAAAATGTACAGTACAGTTGATTAACGCACCACACAAACAGCAATACATGCACCAAACCACACTGACAATAACGTGTTAAAGTTACATTAAAATAATAGAACATCAAAATACATTGGTTACAATTTCTGGTCGCTTTTGTAAAAATGCTATGAAAATAAAAGGCAAACAGCCAGGAGCGAGTTTCTCAGAAGCACTGTAGCACAAAGATACTATTAGAGTATTGCTTTGCATACTCTAATAGTAAATGTCATCTAAAAGCAATAACTCACATAAAAATCATATCATTTCCAGAATTTTCCCCCTTCACCACACATAGTCAATGAGCATCTTAGCTTTGCTTTTTTAGTTCTGCCCTGGAGCTGCAAGACTAATATAGATAAAAAAGTAACAGAAGGCTATGGTGACAGACTTCTATTAAATCAGCCTGTTAGCTCCACTGCAACACTAAAGCAAACTCAAGACACCAATCACATCTTGGTTGACTGACTGCATTTGGGTTGAGGGGAAAACTTTGTCAGTTTGATTTTTTTATGCTATGATGCTTTAAAAAAAAAAACAAAAAAAAAAAAAACTCAGCCCAGATTGTTACTGCTGTAATGCTGTCTCTCATTTAGGTTGCTTATTTACTTGCGAGATTTGTTAAAATATTTACATTTCTTTTTTGGATTTTTACATCTACTTACATTCTCCCTGGGCTTGGAAAGAGGGAAACATTGGTTTAAAAGCTTACTTCACACAGCTTTCCATGTTTCAACAGGTCAGCTTTGGTTTTGGTCACACACAATAACATTCCACGTCTTGTAAAAACTGCACATACAGTGAATCAGTGGCATTTTTAGCTTGGTCTTATTAAAGCAGTATTGCGACATCTTGAGGCTGGTTTTTGGCCCATGGCCAAACAGCCAGGATCAGACGTGGAGCTAATAATGCCCTCAGTGTTGGCTGTGGAATCCAAGGCCTGGCTCCTTAGACCAGTTTGAGACATTGCGTGTTGAAGCTGTCCCCTTCTCGACAAGCCACGGCCTCCAGCAGAGCCTGCTTCTTCTGCATGCTGCGGGAGGACTCCAGCTCGTACATGGTGGTCAGGTTGAAGAGCACGCTCTCGTGCAGGTAGAGTGCTGGGTCCTGCTGCACCAGGCTCTCTAGCTGACCCAGGGACTCCTTCAGACGGCCCAGGTAAAGTAAACATACAGCTGCGTTGTTGTTTGCCTGGAGAACCAAGAAGGTAAGTAAAGATGCATCACTGAAAAAATTGGCAGGGTCTTGTTTAAGCCAAGACAATGCAATGTTTATTTGTATTTATTCTAATGTTAGTGTTTTTTTTAACAAATAAACAAAGATAAATAGCTTTACATATTTTCTCAGAGACAAGTCTCTTAGCAGTTAATCAGTAGTTTATAGTTATTAAATAACCTTAATATTAATAACAAAATCACAAGTATGCAGTTTAGTGTTAAACCAGAAATTAATGACAATACCCATGACAACATGGTGATATGCGACAGTTTGAACACCCTTGGAGAAATCAATAAAGTTAATGAAATAAAAGTTTTGTTAAAGTGAAATAGTTAAAATCTGGATTGTTTTGTGCACAACTTCTAATTTCTACATATTGGGGGAAAAAAAAAAAACCTTGCACGCAGGCCACATTGTTTTATTTTTTCCAATATGTTAAATGCAGTAAACAAACAGTAACTGTGCTGTAAAATGTGCAGAAGTTTCTCTCTACAGGATTATTTTCACTCAGAAAATCAACTAAACATGTAATCTGACCAGGTGCACTCCCAACATTTGCGGACAACTACATGACAGCTGTGCTTTTTCAGCTTTCGTATCAGCTCAGGAGAAGGAGACTTTAAAGCAGTCTGAACCTCAAGAAAAGAAAGTCAATAAGCAGTCTGGACTGATAATGACAGAAAATAGACTGTGTCTTTACCACTGGATTCTTGGGATCAATTTTCAAGATGCTGGAGAAACACGTGTGGGCTTCTGCATAATTGTTCTGGCTGAGGTAAACAAACGCCCTTTAAAAAAAAAAAGCAATAGATGGTTATTACCAAACAAAAAGTCTGTTTTATTATACACGACAGAAAGAAGAGAAAAAAAATTAGTAGTTGAGAAGAGAAGAACACAACTTGGATAGGCAATCATACTTATTCATTAAAACAGACGTGTCCTGTGCTGGGCCTGTTCCCTTTTCTTCGCAAGTTTTCTCCACTTCTTGGAAATACTTCTCTGCAGTTCTGATGTCTCCAATCTTGGAACCAAAAACACAGATCAGTTAAGCATAATCCAGAACTGATGATGTACAGTTAGAGAAAGATACAATGCTGATTCAGACAGAATGAAAATAAACTGCCAAAAGAGTCACCTTCATACAGAGATCACAATATGCATATTTACGTTTTTATACTCGGGCTGTGAGACATGCATCATAATCAAGAAAGTGTAATATATATGGATATATATGTAATATGGTTTCCACTATTAAAACCCAAGGACACAAAGAGTCATTGATGTGAAGCACTACTTGAGTGCTCATACTAGAACATCTTTAGCTTGCTAATCATGAGTGAGTTACCACATCTATGAGGTACTTTGCATCTAAAAACTTTATCTACTGTCTTTGTCCGAGGCTGAAATCCCAACATAATAAAAAATATACATCAGAGATGACCCGAAAAGGCACTCTAGAAAAATGACCACATCTCACCTGCAGGAAAATGCGTCCTATTCCACTCAGCAGCTGCACTCTCTGCTGTGGTTCATATTGGATGATTGAGTGATATGTCTCAACTGCCAGAATGTAGTCCTGGGTGTGTGAGGAGAGGAGAGAAAGAAGAGGGTGAAGGGAGAAAATACATGAGGATGTAGAGACAGGAACATGAGGCAAAAAAAAAAAAAAATCAAGTGATATTAGCCAGAGATCCAACATTAGATTGATTTCTGCATTACTGTGTTGATTGAAATACTGCCTAGTGTGCTCATATTACAGCACACTCATACTGCATGCATTACAGGCCAAGAGATAATACACAGTAATATTTTTAATAGCATAGAACATTGAATTTGTCTAAGTGTGTAAAACTAATGTACAAATGACTAATAATGAACGTAGACAAGTTAACATTATATATCATAGTTCTATTTTATTACTAAAACACTGAAAAAGCCATTTAAAGCGGTCTGCGTTATTTAATAAGTTATATATAGTCTGCCCTGTGATGGACTGGAGACCTGTCCAGGGTGTATACCGCCTTCCGCCTGATGTCAGCTGGGATAGGCTTCAGCACCCCCCCCGCAACCCAGAAGGAGAAGCAGCTTAGAAGATGTGTATGTGTAGAAGATAGCATTATTTATAGTATGCTAATATGTTCCTTCATTGCGTGAGTAGGAGAGGTTACTTTCTAGTGGGCCAAATAAAATGTCCTTATGGGCCAGCTTTGGCTCATGGGGCATGGTTTCGGCAGCCCTTGTTTAACTCCTGCTGATTCTCCTGCAGAGTTGTAACGAAGTTCTAAACAGAATCTGAGTCATGTGAAGCCAGCCACCACATCTTTTTGGACTGCCATTGATGCATCATCGTTAGACGACACGTTTAGAGAACACAAGTGAAAATAATACATCTTCTACTGTGAACAAACTCAAATAAGGTATTTTTCTGAATTTTGTTCTTAACTTATTGGAAAAAATAACACATAAAATATGCTTTAACTTTTGCATAGGCCACATTTTATGTCAAATTCAGCAAACAGTGACTGTGTATTAAAATATGCAGAAATGTGTTCTCTGTAGAGGATGTGTTCACTTATTTTCATGTAGAAATTCAACAAAACGTAGAGAAACAAAACAATCCCAAAATCTGGGAGCGCTGCAGCCCCCTCATTTTTTTTCAAACATAATACAAGTCCTGTAGAAATGGTCTTTAACCAGCAGATGGCACTGTACCGCCACATTCACGTTCTCACTCTCCAGACAAAGAAAACAATCCAAGCGCAATACACAGATCCAGTTCTTACAAACAACTAAAAGGTACAGCGCCATTCTTCTGGTGACCTTTCTCCAACTGAAAACAAGCCCGTGCTTTCAGAACCTCAAACCCAGTGCGCATTGCTCCTCGCAATGGAGATCACATTTTGGACTGAAGGAATGAAGCATGGCCTGAGTAAATGCCCTTGCTTCTGATCCAATATCCTACTGAAAGCTCATGTCTAGACACTGGGCCATGAATAGCAGTCAGATGGGTCAAGCAAACAAACAGAATGCCTCTCACTTTTATTAAAGCGTGTGTTGGGGGGGTGAGGTAAAGTACAACAGTACATGCCTGGACTTAGTGGACCTCTTCCTAACCCCCTGCTTTAAGTAAAGATCTTAAAGAAAAATGGAAAGCTATAAATAAGCTGCTTATAACTGGCAACACACATGCAGGTGTTCACAGAGACATGTGTGGAGGAAATTTAATAGTGGCAAATAAATAAAAAAAAAATAATAGTAAAGACAAATCAAGCCTAAAATGTCTGTTTACTGTGGTAAAGGATACAAAGAAGAAAGAAGAGGGGCTGTATATCAGTCTTCCTAAGTGTGCTATGGAGGACATTTTTAAATTATGACAATGCATTTTCAAAAAATACAGCTATTATAATTAAAATAAAATGATCAAGGTAGTGACCAATAATACAGACTGCCATGATGCTGCATGTAGCCTGCAAGCAAGATAAAAAGTAGCATCATTTTGTTCCAATAAAAATAAAATCAAATCTCATCTTTCACTTCAGAATCTATCTAGCAGGACGTGATTAGAGAGGTTCCATACGCTGGAGCCACTCTAAGGCAGCTAAACGCAGAGCAAACGTACAATTTTCAACGATAACAATGACTAAACATTATTTTTCACTTCAAAATATCTGTCTAGTGAGGTGTGTTAAGAAAGATCTTCTCACTCTGGAGTCATTCTATCAATTCTATAAGGCACATCATACCTAAATGCAAGGCAAATGTAAAATTACAGCTATAATAATGACAAATGAGCATTATATCTATCTTGTTCTTTGCTCTTGTCCTCTTTGGCTGCTGTGTGACTGCTGTTCTGCTAGTAGGCTTTGCGGCGCATGTATAAGCAGAACTACGGTAGTGTGTCTCTGCAGCAGCTCTTCTCCACCACCCACATACCTTCATCATTAGCAGACAGTTTGCCATGGAGTACATCACCCGGCACAGACGTGACCTCCACAGCTGAATAGAGGCTGAGAGAGAGAGAGAGAGAGAGAGAGAGAGAGAGAGAGAGAGAGAGAGAGAGAGAGAGAGAGAGAGAGAGAGAGAGAGAGAGAGAGAGAGAGAGAGAGAGAGAGAGATAGGGTATTGAGGGGGGAGAAAAATAAAAAAAAGACAGGAGTAGCCAATTGCAGTCTTTTCCTCCTCCCTTCAGCATCACACACCCTTTCCCCCTTTCTCCCTTCCAAGCCATCAATTATTTGTCTGCGAGAGGGAATTATGGTGAATGGCGACAGAGGAAAAAGACACTGCGACAATCAAATTCATTTCCCCCTCTGGCTTACTGGAGGCCTCTTCACTGAGCTTGTCTGTTCTCATATTATTTTTCTGCCTGTATGTGCATCGCTTGTTTGTGCTCATCAACAGGGAGCAGGGGAGCCAGTTGAGTTGAGCTGCAGCTAGAGTGCATCTGTTGCCTGCTTAGAGATGAAGAGGGACCACAGAAAGATGGAGAGGACAGCGGAGGCTAGCATCTCACGCTGCAATTTACTGTGGTAAAAGGTGAAAAAGCATAAAAAAACAAGGGAAAGAACAGAGCGGTTCTAATAACCAATTCACAGTAATGGAATTACTGGGTTTCTTGGTGTGCACAGCTGTGTCTCTTCTGAGGAGCTCAGTTCTATCTCTGGAGGATAAAATTTCAAACATCTGTAAACATTTCATTATAACAACTGCAGTCATTTAAACAAATTAAACAATCTATTAGCATTCAAATATGAAATGATCAAAGTAGTGACCAATAATGCAGATTGCTGTGATGCTCCATGTAGCCTGCAATCAAGATATAAAGAAAAACAAGCTGTCTGAATGTCGAATACAAACTATATGCTCAGCAGTTGTTCAGTGAGAAGTCAGATTTACCCATTTCCCCCCACCTCACACCAATGACCAGCTAAGACCAGCTAAGTTTTCCGTCCATTATTTGCTTCATTAGCTTTGCAGTGGAGCTTCAAAGCTAAAGTAACTAATAAATAATAGAAATTTAGAGACTTCAGGTTAGCATTGTGCTTAACTACGTTATCAAGAAATTTCCTCAAATCATGTCAAATAATCTCAAAAGGTTTCTGACACCTATGACATGCATTTAGAATTCAAGATGGACAAATTAAGTCACAAAGCTAAAACAGTAATATGACCCTGTATTCACACAAGTGACACAAAGCAACAAAGCAGTTGGTGGTTGTTTATTTTCAATGAGAGCTGGTGATTTCTGATGACAGGAGGCAGCGCGATCATTGACGATGCAAAGTGGGCAGAGTCAGGGATGTGAAAAAGTTGAGCCAGGTTTCTCTTTATGAAGCGATGCAGTGACTACCAATAAGAACTGAATATTAAGCTTTATTCCTGCCACTGTAAACATTAGCCTCATAACTCCAATGTAAATGTAAGAAGCAAGTTTTGGAAATCAACCATGTCTAGGCTGATCAACCACATTTGGTTTTAGTGGGAAATTGTGTTCATTCGATTTTTTATGGAACCATCACCTGTGATATAGAAAACACTTTCTCTCTATATTTAAAATCACAGCAAAGCAAAGCAATGTCGTGCCTGGCATTTAGCTTGGTTGATAGCCTATTGATAATTAGAGAAAGACGGGTCTGAGTATTGAAATTCATTACCATTACTTCAGTCTTCGACGATTAGTGACGATTAGTACCAAATTTCAATACCTAAGTAGTCGATCTTAATATTGTCAGTGAGCTGACAAGCATCCTCGTTCAAAAATGTAGGCTACGATCCACAGTAGAGTTGGACACTGATGATTTTAATTGTTATCATTGCTACATTACATTACAATAGAACATGATATGGTTTTCTAAGCATATTGTGGAGATCATCAGTACATGTAGAGCACTGACCCACTGCATGTTCCAGTACAAAAAGAGCAGAATTAGTCCTGTTTGATTGGATATAGTGTGGTACCACTGACTGTATTCATAGTTTTTTATTATTATTATTATACAAAAAAAATGAAATAATGAATAAAATTAATAACAAAATGGACATGTATCATGTAATTATTTTTAAATATATAGTTTATGCATTTATTTTGTATACTGCATTTAAAAGAAGTGTTTCAAAAATATGCATAGGTCAGGAATTGGTATTAAAATCAAGATATCGGAACTGGTATCAAAAATCTTTAAATAATACCCAGCCTTAGTGAAAGATAATGTACACGGGCAAATTATTTATAAGTATTTAGTATGGCTTTTCCCTACTGACTAACTTATACCCTGAGAACTTCGCAGACTTGTCTTTAAGCTCTTAACCTGACTCACTGGTCAGCAGGGGAAGAGGCCAGCATTAGTGCTGAACGAGTCCTCCATGCTGACAACCCAGGGTGAGGGCAGTGGAGGGAGGAGGCAGCAGCCATGAACAGCACAAGGCCAGCAGGCTGTCAGCACTTTGCAGCTTCTCTAGAGGCACACAGGCTGCGAGATGCTGCACATGGGACACCACATCATAGACTTCACTCTGCACACATTCGTCTTTATATCCACTAGAACCAACAACAGAAAGCTCTGAGCATGTGAGTCAATAGAGTATGCAGTATTTATAGAGGTGTCAACTTCCTGCCCTGACACCTAAACCAGGATCAAATACCACCGTGTGAAGTCTGCTCCACACTGTAATCCTGTTATTTCACTCGATGCCCACTTGTTAATTAGAGAAGTATATTGTTAGTTTTTCCCCTCATTGAATCTTGTAATACATTATCTCATTCTATTAGACCTAATTTATTTTGTAATTTCAAAGTTTTTCTTGGGCTTCACTGAGCTGTGTAGTAATGTGATGCCAGCTTTGGATAAATAAGAATGTGCTGAAAAGAGAAACTGCTAGAGTTTGCAATATCTTAGAGTTTGCAGTACCAAAATGTCCAATAGGGATATGCATATTGCTGCTAATGCTGATATTTTACATACCACATGACTTCCATAATTCTTTAACTTCATGTCATAGAAAGTGCAGGCAATCAATAATGATGTACACATTGGATCTTTAAAATCACTAGTTCTTCACTATAAATTTAAATATAACAATTATTTGAAGGCTATGTACATAGAGACTTGTGACACATGCATGAGCAGTAGTTAAACATTCGTGAACATTAGCCATATTTACATTCACCCTGCAATTTCCCTCTGGGATCAATAAAGGATTCTGATTCTGATAAACCATTAATAATAGAACTAACAGCTCAATTAGAATAGAATATGTATACACCTCAATAAGAACAGACTAGTCTGATGAAGGCCATTCAGAACACAATTTCTATCTGAGTGAACAAGATGGGTAATCCTGTAAATTATCTGTTAAATAGAAAATGAATAACCAAGTAAATTCCTGTATCTGATTACATTCCCAATCGGAAGGTTTAATATGTTCTGGGCATGTGCATCGCGTCATAGCGAAGGTTTATAACGTTCAACATGGCAGGAGCAGAAAGTGGTCTGCAGAGGAGACAAAGTTTATGATTTGAACTTTAAAGGTTGAACTAGTTTAAGCACCCTTAGATTTAATCTTGTGAATCCTGACATAAGATGGCCACAAATACACAAGTATTCATTTTTCAGTTATTCAAAGATTATGCATGCGTTATGTAGCAAACAAATGTAGGTAAACTTCAAGTAACGTGTTACCCATTTAAATGTGCTTACACATGACAGATCAAAATCTTTATATACACAGAATGGTTCAGGTTTGAGTATTCATTCATTCTCCAAGAGCTTGAACTTAATTTATAATCCTCATATTCCAGTATGGTCCCAAGTTAAAAGTGCAATACCTGCTGTATATATTTTGAGGTAAATTCTATAATGCTCAACAGATCTCAACATCATATAGACAATTCTCAGTATCCCTCATGTAATAAATGACAGAGCACTGGGCTGAGTGCAGTACCTTGTCTGTTCTCCTGAGTGAGGGTCATCATGCTGCCATCCTCGGCCAGGCCCTCCTCCAGGTTAGTGAGGATCTGTCCACAGAAAAGAACAGTTACCGAGCCTGAGATTGGGCTTCTAGTATTGACTGTAATATTTTGTAATAATATTAAGTAATCACCTATTTATAGCATTTATCATCAGTTTTAAAACTGATAGTATATCTTGAAATTATCACCACTTCCAAATTATTTTTGCCAGTTGCCAATGTTATTTAGCTTTCTCAGTTATTATGGAATCATCTGCATCCCTGTTCATCATTCCAGACACATCTAAAACATTTTTCTACTACAATTTTTTATGCTTACTACAAATTATTTGAAACCTATGAAGCTTGAGAGTATTAGCATCACATTAGTACCATTTTGGACTTATGTGTATTTGCAACCAAACAGGTTAAAAGGATTCAAATAAGTGATTCCTGAATGCTAGTGTATGTATTCAGTGCAGCAGAAGAGAGGCAGGCAGTACAATGGAAAGTTCTGGGTTGAGGTTGGGCTGGGCTCACTTTCTCACAGACGCTCCTCATGCTGTGCAGTCGGTCCAAAGACTCCTGGGGCTTGTTCAAGTACTGAGGCAGTTCAGCGTGCAGCACGCGCATGGAGAACGGCACCATAGAGCCTGAACAAACAAATAGACCACAGCCGATTTCAGACACATTCTACTGTTTAGAGGTTTGGAGTCACTATTCAAGGTTTTAAATGCATAAAATGATTGTAATTTGCTAATCCTGTGCAACTTTACAGGTCCAATACAATTAGTAAGAAGCACTAACAGAATGACCGCTATAGATGACTGTAAAAATAACTGGTAAGCTGTATAACCATAACAATGATGTTATAATAAAATAATAATTGAAAAAACACGTTTGAGAAGAGCAGTGTGAAATTAGCATCTGATTATTGCAAAAAGACAGTATATTACTTATAACAACTGTTTTGGTAAATATGGAATAAATCATCTAAAATATCTTTGGGGATCATGTTTGCGATATTTAAATTCAAATTAAATAAATTTACACTGAATATATTATTACTGTATATAAATGAAAACAAACTAAATAATTAACATTTTATTGATGCTCATAACCGGCTTCTGCCTACTTCCATTGCTTGTAAATGATGCTTCATAACAACATTATCAATGGAACAAATATCTGTCATATTAGTTTAAAGCCCCTTATGTCAATGCAAAGTTATTTGCTTCATAAAACATCTCATGAAATCTCATGATTACTGGCATTAGCTGTTCATAAATACTCAATATTCAATACTTACACGTGTTATGTAGCTTCTATATAGGTAGCCTTCAAATAGGGTATCTAAATTTTATTATTATTGTTATGTTTCTATGAGTGAATCCAAACGTTTAGCACACAAGCTCAAAAGAATCCTTGATTGCTCCTCACATCTTTATCTCAGCAGGTATCCACATTTTCTTCTTTCTCTATCTCACCAATAAGTTGAGATATGTGCTTATGACCTCTGTGCTGGCTTTGATCGGGTAACTCTTTGATATGTGGAGGGTGCCTGAGGCTGTATGCCAAGGTGAGAGGTCACCTGACCCAGACAGGGCCAGCCTTAATGTCTGCACTGATTGCCTCAGCTCTTTAGAAGAACCTGTCACACTGAGCACAGTGCTGCAGTGGTCAAAGTCTTACTCTGCCATTTATACCTCATGAGGAAGCTTTTGATGGCTGAAAAATAGCAAGTTTCTTTTCAATAAACTACATGATCTTAAAAAGAAGTTTCTATACTTTTAAAATATATGGTCTAGGAAACAAGAAAAAAAAGCAGGCTAAACTTCTGCATAGCTGTGAGGCCTTTTCCCAGCAGAAATCTAATTAGATTCTTTGTATTTCAAAGCAAAGCCACATGTGAAGTTGTCATTTTTGTCTGGTATTCCTGTTGGGCTAATAATTGAAGAGCAACTGAGAGCAGAAAAGACAAAACGCTTATGCTCAAAGAGACTAAATGGCCTATAGCTGTGACCAAACCGGATTCCTTTCCTTTTTTACATGGCCTAACATGCGTACCTTTGGTTACATTATAGTTCCATTAAATGTTTCACCCTTTGCTACAGTATGTTAAAAAGGCTTTCACAGCTGTTCAAACGTTTGAGCCAACTGCTTTGGCCATTCTTTCAATCAGTGGGTACTCCATCTGAATAGAACAGTACTTGCCATTTAACTGTATCTTAATATATCTATCTGTGAATGAATAAAAGCATTTTATTCTAGAGACTCAAACAGAGCACTTTCTGAACAGTTACCTCGTCTTGCAGGGTACACCGTTGGGTAGTATTCATAGTACACATCAGGCTGGTCCAGATTACCAAAAGGCTCAAACTCCAGTTCAGCATTCTGAAACAGGTTCAGCTTAACCAGCAGAGCCAGACGCACAAACCATAACTGCCAAGAGAAGAAGAACAAACAGCTTATTTTAGAAGCAATGCAACTTAAAATAGCTGGTAGGGCTGTCACTATTGACTGACTTAGTAATCAAATAATTGAATGAATATTTTGACAATTAATACAGTATTCACAATTTTAAAAAGGGGCAATTAATAAAAATGCACCTAACTGAATGACAAACATGCACATCCTTTTAAGATTAAAATGACTTATTACCATATATGAAGAATTTCAATAAAAATAAAAAAAAAAAAAATAAAAAAAAATCACGATAAACCGCTTTCAAGAATTTTCTAGATTTTTTTTTTTTTTTTTAGAATTTTCAAGAAATGATATATATGTTGCTGGGAGGGGTTTTACAAATACATAAAATGTCTGTGCTATATTATTAAGAATCTAAATATAAAAATACAACAAAAATACAACAAAAAAATGACTTCGGTAGCACTTTACAGATTAGTAATAAGTGGGTTATAATTGTACTACCCTAAAACGTACATACTATGTTTAGCGACATAAGAAGTTAATCATAAAATAGTTAATAATACTATATTTAAATATGAATATACTAATTGTTAATATAAGGTATAACAGTAAAAGTTAGTGATTCTAAACAATTAAGACTTCAACATTTGTAAAAGAACCGGACATGGCATCCAGCTCTTTCAGCTCAAATTCTGCTTAATCAACATACATTATATTTCCAAAAATATCCAAAACATTGAATTCAGGTGTTCCAATCATGTCCATGGCCACAGATGTACAAAACCAAGCACCTAGGCATGCAGACTGCTTCTACAAACATTTGTGAAAGAATGGGTCGCTCTCAGGAGCTCGTGATAGGATAGCACCTGTGCAACAAATGAAGTTGTGAAATTTCCTCGCTGCTAAATATTCCACAACCAACTGTCAGTTGTATTGTAACAAAGTGAAAGCAACTGAGAATGACAGCAATTTAGCCACGAAGTGGTTGGCCACGTTAAATGACAGAGTGGGGTCAGTGGATGCTGAGGCACATAGTGCACAGAGGTCGCCAACTTTCTGCAGAGTCAATTGCTACAGACCTCCAAACTTCATGTGGCCCACAGATTGGCCCAAGAACATCATAGAGTGCTTCATGGAATGGGTTTCCATGGCCAAGGAGCTGCATCCAAGCCTCACATCACCAAGCGTGTAAAGCGCTGCCACTGGACTCCAGAGCAGTGGAGATGTGTTCTCTGGAGTGAAGAATCACGCTTCTCCGTCCAGCAATCTGATGGACGAGTCTGGGTTTGGCGGTTGCCAGGAGAACGGTACTTGTCTGACTGCATTGTGCCAAGTATAAAGTTTGGTGGAGGGGGATTATGGTGTAGGTTTTTTTTTTTTTTCAGGAGTGGAGTCAGCCCCTTAGTTCTAGTGAAAGGAACTCTCAATGCTTCAGCACCAAGAGATTTGGACAATTTCATGCAGGAACAGTTCGGAGGGAACAGTTCGGAGATGACTCCTTCCTGTTCCAACATGACTATGGACCTTGTTTTGTGCACTGGTGCGCAAAGACATGGATGAGCGCATTTGGTGTGGAAGAAGTTGACTGGCCTGCGTCCTGAGTCCTGACCTCAACCCGATAGAACACCTTTGGGACGAATTAGAGTGGAGACTGTGAGCCAGGCCTTCTATCACTATAGATTTATTGAGAAGGCAAATTTTAATCAATATTTTCTTGCATTTTTTTTATGTTGTTTTAAAATATTTTTAATCATCACAGTTCTAAGGTTAGCAACAAAGACGCTTAGTTGATATTCTGCACATACTCCAGTTTCAGCAAGCATTTTTTTAAACATTTGGTGAATTTTGTCATTCCAGCATTTTTTTTAAGTCCTTAAACATCCCACAACCACAAGAGTACCATATTATGGATAAATGGTGAGTCAAAGTTAGAATCATCTAAGGACCTAATCTAACTCTTTAGCCTAATGTGGTTTATATATCATGTAGGGCTAAAACTTTTATAATGCAAGTCAGTAGTTTTCCATTAACAAAGGGAGAGTGAGCAGAGTGTAATGTATGCACGTGTGCCATGGGAGGTTGAGACATCAGAGAGATGAAGTGCTTTGATATGGCCGACATGGCAGCCAATGGGAGATGGGTATGTTTGCGTGGACAGAGTGGGCGTAGGGCCAGAGAGCCGAGCTTCAGCAGTACTTCAAACACTCTGCACATTACACCAGCACTGAAACAGCTTACTACACAGACCTTTATCTAAGGTGCCAACACATTTTCCACATGGGCAAAACACAGCACTTCAGAGAGAATACCAATATGCTTATTCTGAATAATAGGCTACATAAATAACAACTATCGGGATGCGGTACAAGTTTTAAATTCCTATGTGGAAGATCTAACTAGAACTGTTATGCCCTATGCTTTATATTAAACGAAAAAATGAGTTCAGTCCGAAGTAAATAAGAAGAACACTTATTAGAACACTTAACCACAGCCCATAATTTTAGCCTCCAAGAAAAATTCACAATAATTTTGTTTCCAAGTAAATTAGTTTCACAGTCCATCCAAAGTTTGGGAACATCTAGCTTTTCAAATACATTTTTGTACAAATGAGCATAGCCTCTTTGTCAGTTTGCAATAACCTTACATTAAAGATTACACAGGTTTAAGGAAAACACTAACACACATAAATACTGGTGGCAATGTACTGTACTGTGCAAAAGACAGCAGAGACCTTTCGATAGTCTAATTTACAGGCAAAACTCCCTTTATAGAAATATGTCATTTATCAGCATCAGGATAAAAAACTGAAAACATATGTAACAAATATTTCACAGTTTCAACAACTACTATATGAAAGTTTCAGCACTTAGTTTGTTTAATATTTACTTATTACAGCTTCCATTCTTTTCAGGAGACTTGCTTTCAGTTTTTCAAAGAAACATGCAGGGATACTTTTACACACATCCAAAGTTCAGTCTTAGAAGTTGTCTGAATTTTTGCCTCTCACAATCCCAAACATATTCAATGACGTTGACGTCGTGACTCTGGTGTGACTAGACTATTGTTCTGAAAACACCAGCTGCTTCTTTGTTTAATTGACAAATTGTATTCTTCTCTTAAATCTAGTCGACATATATGATATTTGTCATTTAGAGACTGTTGTAAGTTTATTATTAAAATATATATATCTGTATCTAAACATTTTAAGTCAGTGCAGACCCATATAGATGACTTCTCTCTCAGTGGAAGGATGGACAGAAACATCTGTTAATTTTTTCCGATCTGTAGTAAGAGTGGAGCTTGATTTTCTCCTCTCTCTCAAAGATGAAAGTTATAAGTATTGTTTATTTGATGGGGACAGTTTTGGTGGTCTGCATTGTTTTCCCTTTATCTTTTACTAATGTCAACTTATTTTGTCTTTGACTTTCTCCTTTCTTATGCAAGTGAATGATCTCATTTCTAATCTCCTCAGAAACATCTCCATCCAGAAAAATGAATAACTTACACTTCACGGTCGTTTTGAAACGGAACTGTACTGTATGATTGTACTACCTTAATCACACCCGCTCATTTTTTCCCCTTGTTATAATGTCAGCACTCATCAGCACTCAAAGTTTTTAAGTTTGTTAAGCCATCTTTGGGGCAAAAGAGTTTCAATATGTGATTTTAATTACAAGGAATTTAAAATAGAAATTATTAGAAAAAACTCTGAATTAGAAAACAGCTATTATGTGCTAACAAACCCGCTATATGTATATTTTACCTCAAGAAATTAAGAAGAAACTGCATAAAAGAGAAAATATAAAGTTTAAAAGAAGGCAATGTGTCCCCAACCCTTTAATAGACAATGTACATAAGCCTCAGCTGTACTAAATGTTGATAAAAGCTCTAGTTTTAGTGCCAAGTAGTTCCCTCAAGCAGTGGCTTGAGCCAGTCCTGTAATTCACTATTCCACAGGGTCTTGTTGTCTGGTCATAGCATGTGGTCAGCAGTCTGGCCAATGTCCTGAGACTACATAACCCAGGTGGCTGTGGTGCTCCGCTCACCTGCAGGGAGTCTGTGGTATGGCTGGTGGGTTGGCCGCTCTTGCCGTAGCCCTGGCCGTGAGCGGTCAGCAGTCTGCCTGTCAAGTCCACCGCTGCCCTCCAGTTCTTGGTGCTCTTGTTGGTGCGAGAGACAAGGTGAGAGAGAAATGAACCCATTAAGCAAACAGCTGCTCACACAGGAGGAGAGGATGTATGCCTGTGTGTGAGTGTGTGTAAGTGTGTGACAGTGTTTGTGAGCACAGCACTGTCCCCCTCATCCGTAACGATGACAAGGTCACAGTGGCCATCCTCTTTAAAGCAGAATGTTATTCATTACAGGTACACCTTTAGTTAAGGGCCTAAGGAGTTATAGCACAAGGATAGAACAATTTCAGGAATACTAGCGGCACCTGTGAGCACAGCCTCTCAGTAGGGCATACCAGAGTGTGATATTACAGACATTGTTGCGATTGTTGCGAACCAGCAACAAAACTGGTTTGATATTAATGAATTAATGGATAATGGGAATTATTGGAACTGGAAGGAACAACAGTGATTGGTCAAGATGCTCAAAACACAGAACAAAAGGTTCTGTGACTAGTTATAGACTCATTTGCATAGTGTTTGTCTGTAATATTAATATTGCAAAAGCAGATGTCACAATAACGATACACTGTGCAGCTCTACTGTAAAGAACCCCCCCCCCGCCGCAGCATTTCCATTCCATTTCCAGCTTCTCAGATCACTCTTTACTGTCCAAACCTCCTCTCTCTCTCTCACAAGCTGCATATACTCAACTCTCTACCTCTCTTTACTCATTCTCTCCTTTGACATGCCTCTCTCTCCTACTGTACTTTCCTCTCTCTGCCCTCCGAGTCCTGCTCAGTCTCTCTCTGGACTCCCTCCTCTAACGTGTGTCTCCCTGGTTTGCTCTCTGCAGCCCTGGTGCCTCTAAATCTTCATTAGAGTGGGAAATGAAGCTGAAAACGACTGGCAGGGAAATGGGCAAAAGCAGCTGCAGCCACTGAGACAGAACATAAAAAAGTCAATGCAGGTGGAAATAGGGGTACATTATGATGTACTGCAAATTTGGGGTTTGCAAGGTACCTGCAAAACAGATAAAGTATTTGTTGTATGCTTTGCATTCAACATGCTGCTGTTGCACCAAAATGCAATGGGTCAACATACGTATCAAAGACAATGGACAGACAAACTTAATAACCTACTGCTATTATGGTCACTAACTGTTCAAGTAGTGGTCTACAAGTGTATAATACTTAAGCAGAATAGCTAACACTAAAAAAATAAATAAAAATAAAAAGCATGTTCAGGGTTGCACTGATATGGGAACTGTGGGTCGCTGCCAATATTGGTTAATTGGTTAATGCTGGATTAGCATTACAGAGAAATATAATATTAATTTTATAGGGTTAAAAACACTTTATTTAAGATATTTTAGTAAACTAGCCCAGCACGACCTGAACATTTTGCTCTTATGGAGTACAATAAATAAAATCAAGACATAAAGAAATCAAATATCCCTTTTAAAACATCAGCTAAATCTAAACATCTGTCTGATGCCAGTATTATTTTTAGAAGCAAACTTATTCTGATATCACTGGATGCACGCAAACTGTAAGAAGAGTTTGACTATGTATCAGACTAGGTCTGTCACTATTGATTATATCAGTAATCAGTTGAGTAAATTATTTTTATGATTCATTTGTTTTATGATTAATTTTTATTTTATAACTATTTTCTGATTAATCAGGTAAGTTTGATGATCAAAAAAGCAAGCCAGCTAGCTTTAAAGTAAGAGCAATAACTGAAAGGAGTCAGGAAACAAAATGGGAAAAATTAAGCCCATAGAGAGGGAAAAATAAGTCAGCAGGCTCTGTAACTCAAAAGAAAAGATTCATTTGGGGATTCCATACACGGAGAAGACAGCATCCCAACACTAGAGAACTTCCCATCAGGAAGATGTTAAAGAAGAGAGAAGCAAACACAAACCAGAGCAAAGCAGAGCTGCATTTCACTGCAGAGTTTTGCTCACTGTTGCTCGCTCTCCCGCTCTCTCTCTCCCCCGCTCTCTCTCTCTCTCTCCCCCCAGCTCTCTCCGGCTCTCTCGTCTGCTCTCTCTCGTCTGCTCTCTCTCTCCGGCTCTCTCTCTCCGGCTCTCTCTCTCCGGCTCTCTCTCTCCGGCTCTCTCTCTCCGGCTCTCTCTCTCCGGCTCTCTCCAGTGGAGATGAATGGCAGGTGCTCTGGGTTTAGCTGTGTGTAATTGAAACACTCTTCACATGTGTATGCTGTACGAGCCTCTCTAGCTCCTCTACACTGACCGCGCTGGATTGGTCTTATTATCTTGGGCTCTTCACAGAAAGAGCTTTTGGATTGCCACAGCAGCTCATGCAAAGCACCGGACCACTCAGACTGTCCTAAAGTCACACACATGGTAGCCTGGGGTCGGACGATATAGAAAAAATGTAATACTTGAAGACATTTGTTTCACAAAATTCTGGAAGCATATCAGCAAAAATTTCAAATGAAAATGTAATATGTTACATGTATTCTTTTATTGCCCTGTGATGGACTGGCGACCTGTCCAGGGTGTATCCTGCCTTCCGCCCGATGACCGCTGGGATAGGCTTCAGCACCCCCCCCCCACCCCCTGCGACCCTGAGGGAGAAGCAGCTTAGAAACTGGATGGATGGATGGATGGATGGTACTCATTTATTTTGATTTAAGAGTTCCCACACGTATATATAATTTTTGCCTCAAAATGAAAATTCAAATTTAACTTTACTATTTTAAGTTTGCCATTTGTTATACTAGCACTGACATATCATTTACACAGAAATTTAGATGCTTTATGACTAGATTTATTAAATTAACATGTAATTCCCTAACTGTGAATTTACATGATTATGAAATAAGTGTCAAAATGATAATTAAAATGTAATTTATCTTATATGCATTTGCACTCCTTAATAATGCATTTAAATGTGCATTATGAAAGAAAACACCAAGCTAGAAAGATGGCAAAATTCAAATGTTAAAGTAAAATACTGCCTCTCCTGTTTGCAATTACACATTCTCATCTACTGTGCTCCTTCTGGGGCAAAATGCCTTTGAAAATGCAGTCAACTCAAATTCCAACCTGTCAATCATCCCATCAGCCAACCGCACACTCAGTGGAAATGGCTTTATCTGAAAACATGGCGGCTGTGGCATTAGCAGATGAGGTGAAGGAGAGCAATATAGCTATCCAATTATGATGTCTACTGTGTTTATACATGGCCTGATGAGAAAGCATTTAATCTAACGTGGGGCCAAATTCAAAATTTGAATTTTCATTTTGAGTCCAAGATTGCACATATGAGTTGGAAATTTAAACTCAAACATAAGAATACATTGTCAATTTACATAATACCTTTTCATTTGAATTCTGCTACTGATATGCTTCCATACAAACTATCATCTTTCTGAGGACTGCTAATGAGTTGGAATGGAGAAACAATGATCAAATAAAATATTATGTGACATAGTCTATTACAATACTACAGTGTTTATTCATTTATTTATGTTATTAAATAAAAACAAGTAAATAAATAAACAAATAAGAAACAGGATAATGAGCTAACATATAGTCAGGTTCTTGTTACTATGCCATTGGACAAGCCTTACAAAACGCTGGCAAAAATCCTTTTTAAGCCAATCAGGAATCTTTGATCTTTGTTTACAAGCATTACATGAGTTTGAAATTAAAAATGCTGCACTACTATACTGGACTATGTCACTCTGCAGATTCATTACATTCAAAACATACTTAATAATAAAGAACATACACATAATAACACATCCCATCTGTCCTTACATAGTGGTTGGATAGTGTAGTGGTTAACACTTCTACACTGTAGACTGGGGTTCAATCCCCACCTGGGCAAACACCCTACACTATACCAATAAGAGTCCTTGGGCAAGACTCCTAACACTGCCTTGGCCTACCTATGTAAACTGATCAAATTGTAAGTCGCTCTGGATAAGAGCGTCAGCCAAATGTCATAAATGTAAATGTAAATACAGAATGTTGCCATTTCAGTTTCACCTTTCACACAAAAAAATACACAAATATCATTTACCTAAATATAAAGCAGGTATTTTGACAAAGAGTAAGTTTCTGAACTAATCTCTCATTAATTGACTAGGATTTCTGTAAAGCTTGTCCAACCAAACAAAAGTTGCTGCGAGAGGACGCATTTGTGGATGCACTGCATGGACAGATCAATCGGTGTACTGTCAAAGGTGTACTGTGTAAAATTACATACTAGTGATAAAAATAACCACCATATCATCCAGACCTTCATTAACATAGATCATAATTGTCTGATAGTCATTAAAAATGGAAATGTTTGTGCTAGGAACACTCAAAAAAAATCAGCAGGTGCACACCGATCAATGACTGCACTGTGAGGCTGACCACAACACATCCTGATCACTTACATGCCTCTCAATTTCCATCAGCCAGGACACCTGAAATATAGACTGCATTTATAAATAATAGAGGACTCATCACAGACTTTTGCTGACATTTCATTTTAAAGGAGAAAAAGAGCCTAGATGTCAGACTGTAACTGTACCAGTTCGTTCTCTCACTGGGAATAAATGAACCAATAGCTCAGTATAATATATTTTTACTTCATTCACATTAAATTATTCAGACTGTTTGGAAAACTGCCTGTTTGGTTCCTTACTACAGTGTCGCTCAGTCCATCTGCCTCAAATCAGGAAACATTTCAGCATATGGATGCTTAAATATGCGAAAATAAGCATTTAAATAAACCATCTGTATTTAGAAATGGCCTCAGATATATTTGTCACAACAAATTATACATTTTAAAAATGGTGCAGCCGTCCTGTAACCTAATTCATCACTAAAAGTAGCACGGCTTTGAAATTGAGCTCCTGCTTGATTTTTGCTTTTTCCTGGGAATCCATGACATAACCAGACTACGTGAGCTGGTGTGAAATGATCCTATCCTAAGGACAGATGAACCAATCAGAGTCCTGAATAAAAAAAAAAGCCTAAAGCATCTGCAACACCAAACTAGTATTCACCTGCTGACTCAGTCTCCATCTCAAATGTGACTGGGCAATTTCAAGTCACAAACGTTTGATCTCATACTTCACCACTGTTTCACATCAGAGATACAGCAGCGCCCGGCCTGCAATCCCAAATGCTCACGGGGAGAGGACATGAGTGAGCGCTTAGAAAAAAAATAGAGCCTCTCTGCAGTGCAGGTTATTAAGAACAAGTTGAGGGAAAATACACACCAGACGACTCTGCAAACGAGCTTCAGCGCCAGATCAAAACGGGTGATTCCACTAAATAGTGCTGAAGATCAAAAGTTCAGCAGTTTCCCTCAGCAAAGTGAAGCACGAAAACAGGCGAACATCCACTGCTGCTGTCCTCCAGAGAGAGAGTAGCCTCCAGACAAAGAGGCTTCTACTATTTTAACATTCTGTTACATAGAACTCCCTGGCCGCCGCTGTGGAGCGGCATATTAAACTGAGTTTAACAGGAATGATCTTAATGACAATGATAGCAGGGCTGCACTCCTGTCTACTCTTTTAAAAATAAATACTGCAATGATTTTGAAAATTGTTTTCCAATGCCAATACATCAAGATTTCTTTAAAAAAAAAAAACTCTGGGAAACTGGGAGTGAATTGTTGAATTAGAGAGGAATACAACACTTACTTCTGTTACATCTTGACATCTGACATCTTGTCTGTTCAGTCATTATGACAACTTCAGCTAGTACTGAAGCTAATACCAAGTAACATAAGCTCGTACAGAATAACAGTTCCTATTGTATCCTAAAGCCAGATAAGAAAGGAGTACAACAGAAACATTTTAACCTGCCCAAATTTCCTAAATATTGTCTTACATTTAGAACAACCCCAGTTGTTCTGTTTTCATCTTTCATTTCTGTCCAACTTTCCATTCTGTCCAAAAAAAAAAAGAGAATATTATCATCTTGAGGCAACTGTGACAGAATAGCATTATGACGACACACCTATTCATATTGCAAAATGACATTTTGTTCGTGATGCCCCCCCCCCCCAACTCTGCGCTTCAAAAATCCCGGACTCTACAGACACAATCTCCCACCGTTCCTCCTCTCAGTATGTTAATATTCATGAAAACTCGCCTAATAAAACACTGCAGCGATGGCAGTGAATAATGAAAGAGTTGAACATGTGGCTGTTTGTTAAGAGGAACAGCATTAGTGCAGCTCACACTCTGGTTAATGCCTCGAGAAACTGAAACTGGGGAACAGAATACTTTTTTTCTATAACGTTTTCAAACTTCCAATCCATCACATTAGTTTTGCTTCGATTTTTTTTATTATATCAGTAGCTGTCTAGCCATCTAATGCACATTTTAACATTATTTTGACTGTGTCGACTCATTGGTTGCCTGGTAACAGACAAAACAAACGATTATCAACCTTAATAATGAATAGTTTAGGCTTTCCTAACTTGAGATAAGATTCTGTAAGATAACATATACTTCAGTACAAGCAATTGTAAATATTTAAATTTAAATATCGGTTTGAAATACTGGTCAAATCTAAACATCTGTCTGATACTCATAATTTTCTTTTAAGCAAATACTGCACCCTTCTGATACTGAAATGATTCTGATATCATTGTACATCCATAAAAAAAAGTGTTCTTTAGAGTGATGCCATTGAAGAACCACATTTGGTTCAATAAAGAACCTTTGGACAGTGCTTAACAAAAAGTTAATTGAAAAGGTCTTTAGGCAACTAAAGGTGGATCTTCTACACTATCAGAAAAAAGGTTCCAAACTGTCACTTGTCACTGGGGAGATACCACCGAGAGTACATCTCAGTAGCTATAGACAGGGAACTATAACATAATCCATTGAAATTATATTTTCTAACTTGTATTGGCTCCACACACCCCGTCTCATCTCCAGGCTTTTTCATTCTATTGTTCTGTGTTAAAACGGTTAAGAAAAAGGCACAAATACGTATTTTTTCACTGGGACAAACTTATTTAAGTCGCACAAATGTACTTTAAAACCACTGTCATACCCTTGAGGGTACATGTGATTTCTTTCTTGAGGGTTCTGTGATTTCACATAAAAATAAATAAATAAATAAACACATTTACATATATCTACCTTTTCAGCCTACAGGACTTTTAGCGCTGCTCATTCATTGTTTGTGATTTCAATGAGTGTTTCAGCCCAGATTGCTTTTGGAATGGGGTGCAATACGGGACAGCCAATCAGAACAGGGGTCATTTTAATACATCACTCTTAAAGACACAGACAGGATGATCAGATGTTGGAAAATGATGGAATAAAACTGAATGACTATTTTGTACATAAACCCACACAAAAGTCATAAGTGGACCTCAGAGAAAAAAAAAATACAATATAAGAAAAATGTGAAAAAGATAAGATAGAGACAGAGTGTAGACAGAATTTACCCACAGATCGTGTGTGCAAGAATGAAGGACACAACGTGGTGAAAATGAAGGCCGGCTATTGTTAGGCTAGTTTGATCCTGTTTGATCCCGTATACTGCAGCATTTCTGCAGGCACACTACAGCACTAAGCCTGCACTGAGTGTAATTTTGGGAACGGAGGGAGAGACATCTGTTTTGGGGAACCCATTTCTCTCCAACAATGCTGGTTTATTCTTCCTTATCGCATTGATCCGCTCTACTCTTTCTTTTTTTCTCTGGCGTCGCGCTGAGGGAATTTACAGACACAATAGTGACAATGACAGAGGCACTATCACAGGCCTAAACACAAACGCACACACGCACATAGTCAGTCAGTCACTGCAGCGTGAGTCACCCGCAGAAACCCTGCTGCAGTGAGTCTGGGCAGACTGTTCAGATATGTGTGTGCCTCTGGGGACACCACAAGCTCAGAGAGAGCCCACAACATCCACCGGGTGCAGAAACAACAAAACAGCATGACGCAAAGAGTCTAACCCACTTATACTTACCAGCGGATCACACATGCAAGGACAGAGAGACATCTAACATCAGAGACATCTGGATAACGCAGTCAAACGGAATTCACACACACATCAGCTCATGGCATATAGTGCTTATGCAATGGCTGGCTGGCTGGCTGACTAAATAAATAAATAAATAAACAAATAAATTACTCTAAATAAATAAAAAGATTAATAAAAAAATAAATAAATACATTCTGTGTACGCCTGTGTAAGTGTGTCACTGGTATGAGGGAGTCTGGGAGGCTAGGAAGACAAGGGAAAAAGGAAAGAAAGAAAGAAAGAAAGAAAGAAAGGATGGAAGGCAGGAAGGAAGGAAGACAGAACAAAGGCAAAAGGAAGAAAGGAAAGAAGAAAGAGACTGTATGGCAATAAACCTCAGTGACCTAAGTGATAAAGAAAAATGATTTAGTTTAAAAAATAAATGATTGATTAACTATCACTGAGTAAGTAAAACTGCTAAAATTGTATTATTTCTGTAAGCATGTTGCCATGGATACATTGCCAAGGATAGGACTGAGAAGTAGTGAGGCTTTTTTGCTAACTTGCCTAACTATTGCTGGTGTTAGCTAGGTCCAGAAGCAATAAAAATGTATTTCTCGGACAAACTAACATGTTGGCACTTCATCCACTGAGGAGTAAATATCTAGAGTCCTCATCAGCATCTAATGCTGTACCGGTTAGCAGAAGCATTCAGTGTATTTGACTGTGTGCAGTAATATTTTCGTGTTTTTGATGTTTTTTGTATTCTTACCACCAAGGACAAGGGCCTGCATTCATTTAGGCCAATCTTAAATTTTGCTTTGTCCTTTTATGGCTTTTCTCCCTGTAGTTAACTGAGTGTGCTCATTAACCTTCATGGTCACTTAAATATCAAACCTCGTCAGAAATAAAACCCTAATTCACACAGAAACACAAGCTAGAAAAACTCAACTGTGCTGCCTGATCATATGAACATTTCAGACTGCATGGTGACTGTCAGCATTGTAGCCACGGTAAACAAACTGAGGACAGCAGGCTTTAGAGTTCATCATTAAGATTAAGATTAAGATTAAGTGACCCTTATTAGTCCCACAATGGGGAAATTTCACCTCCGCATTTAACCCATCCGTGAATTGAAACACCACATACACTCTAGTGAGCACACACACTAGGGGGCAGTGAGCACACTTGCCCAGAGCGGTGGGCAGCCCAATCCGCAGCGCCCAGGGAGCAGTTGGGGGTTAGGTGTCTTGCTCAAGGACACCTCAGTCATGTGCTGTCGGCTCTGGGGATCGAACCGACGAGCTTCCGGTCATGACTTCTGGTTCCCTAACCTCCAACCCATGGCTCCGCCCATAACATCAAAACTGTACTTTGAATCGGATCACAAAGATAATGTTAAGTTCAAGTTGCTAGAGTTAAAGGCTAACCATGTAGCATTTCCTACATAATATCATGGGTGATAAATTATTTAACATGAACACTTTTACTGTTCAAAAAACAATAAAAGAGAAATTAAATAAAATTAAATCAGAAATAGCATAACTGCCTTTAAAATGCACAAAAATGTCAGCTAACTAGCTTGTTCAGAGGCAGTCATCTAGGCTAAACTACAACAACTTGGTTTGCGTAAGACAGAGGAGTGGCACAGGGTGGTGTCCGATTCTTCCAACATAGTCCCACCAAAATCAAACTCAACAGAAGAAGCACAAAATGTTAATCTACATGTTTTATTTGATGACCAATTTTAAATTCATACAGGATCCTAAAGCTGTCAGCAAAAAGTGGATTAAGGAAATACGCTGACAGCCCCTTTAAGGTGACAGCAGGTGCAGATAATACAGAAATAAGTAACCTGTAGAGCACATGATCAATGTATTGATTTGTATACTGAGGTTAGTAACCAGATTAACAAGATTTGTGTATCAGCATCAGGGCAGATACTATAGCCCATAATGGAGTCACAGTATCGATGATGGTGACCCTTGTGTCCTGAGAACTGCATGAGGGGCTTCTCTCTCTATCAGTGTAGTCCCTACTGCTCTTTCGCAAAACTGGGACAGACAATAGATAAGAGCAGATAAGAATTCTTACAGGTAGAGCTCTTTCTCTAATAGTTTTAAATGGTTCTAAAACACAGGGTGCATGCAGGTAAAACGAGCTCAGTTAAGTCCTTTGATGTCTCTCACCGGCACTGCGGAAAGCTGAGGAGAATTGTTTTCCATGAAGCAGCTAATTGGGTATTAGAATGACTTTTGCGAAAATGCGCAATTCAAAGAAGGCCAAGTGTTACATGAATAATTTCACTATCACTGTCAAAAAAGCTGTATATGAAGCTATTAAACTGTTTGATTTTGATATTTATTTACTTCAGCATCATATTAACCTTTTTAATCTTTGAAAAATAACCAGAATAGCTAAGTTGTTCTACTTTATTTGAACTGACCCTATACAGTATTGCATAATTTAATACCCATGAGCAAAGCAAGTAACAAAATAATCGCCCCCTCTTTCATTAGCTCATGGGCCTGTTGTGCGTACACGCTGATTTAATGCACAGTGAAAGAGAGGAGGTCGAGCCATTGCAGAGTTTAATGTGCTCTTAAGTGGAAGGAAGCAGAAAGCAAAGAGTTCTTCAGCAGAACTCCTCGAAAGAGCTGTCCAAAGAAATGGCTATTTGGGTTTTTAGGAACGGCACAAAAAAAGGCACCAGTGCACTGGCCCTGAACTTGCTCTTGGTGCAGGGAGATATTTCTCTGTTGTAACAGTTTCAGTGGGCTGAGGTAAACGTCTGGCCTGCAATGTCTTGAGCTGAGGCTATAAAATGGAGGATAGGCAGGATTAGCCTGTACTGCCCCAGTGGGCATGCTGCAGGGAGGCAAGCACATCAGCAGAACGGCTCGCTCTTATCTGCCTTGCTCTGAGTCTTTCGCACACACATATTACACACACATGCACACAGTGGGCCTGCAGGCTGCACCTACATCCTCAAAAATAGGGTTGCACACATACACATACTTTCTGTGTATCCTTGTCTATCATTGAAGGGCATGGGCACAGCAGGAAAGGCTGAGCGTTTCAGGCCTGCCTGTGTGCGTCTGACATTTCTGCTCTAAGGCGGCTCAGTGATGCAGTGAGCTAAAGCCCCTCAGGCTACAGCTGGGACTACATCCTGCTCTGCCCAACACTGACAAACACATACATACAACACTCACTACTGTAACAAAGCAGCACTTCTCTGGGCAACACATGCAGTCTGTCACTGCTCCATCACAGCCATAACAGGTCTTCTTTGTCTTATATACAGCAGAGACAAACCTAACAGTCATTAATGTGATTAAGCTATACAACAGAAGTTCTGGGTTCCACAGGAATCCCATAGATTGTTCCAAATTTCTGAATAGTTAAATAGCTAAGATGTAAACAAATTCATTCAGAGAGGTTTGGTTATGAAATGCGCTGTTCTCCTCTAACCGAGTCACAGTAGCTCACAGTGGTGGTGATCTGAATCGCTAAATGCCCAGAAAGCTATTACATGAAATGGTCACTTTGCCTGATGCCTGAGACATTGTTTTTCGCAAGTGTTGTGACAATCCTTTGGACAAATTTTTTTTTTTTTTAAATCTATTCATGGCGGAGAGGTACATAGAACATAACATAAGGCAAAATAACACCTGAATTTTTTTTATTTACTGCTGTCTCACTACTTTAAACATCACATATAAAACTCAAAAGACACGTGTAGGTGAATAAAACAGCCGTATTTCCCAGTTAGACATCAAGACTCCTGGTTTCTTTCACCTTCCTTGTAAAGAAATCAGAGTTGACAAGTTTCTCTACAATGAACCATTTCATGGAAAACCACTCTGAATGAATATATGCTCATCTCAACCAGTGAACTATGCAGAAATGTTGAACAATTGGTGGAATTCCCATTAAAAGTCACTGATTCAAGATTTCAAAAGAGTCTGAAACTGGAAGCATGTGCCAAATTCTGCAGAAGAAGAACAATAATGATGACTCACAATTAGCTGCTTTAGACCCAGGAAGTTCTGCTCCACAGAGTTGGCTGTAAGAACCTGCCGCTTCATCGCTGCCTGGTCTCCAAGGAAACGCAACATCAGGTCCTTCACGGCATCACCCTGCAACATAAGGAGACGGTGTCTGCACACTCTGCTTTCTGCTTTAATCAATTATTACTTTACACTTCACAATAGTGGTGGACCCAAAATTCATAAATTGGATCTAATTGGACCAACAGGGAATTCTAACAATCCATTATAGAACAGAACTGTACCGTCCTTTTTTCCCCTCATTATGGCTACAGATGGTATCCTTTATGATGCAGATATGATATTGAAACTATGAGTATCGGAAGATAGCAATCCATTAGTTCTTCTTAAAGAAACTGCTAAGCTTTCAAATGAGGTGTTTGTAATTTAAGTACATGATATAGGACGAGCATCTAAAAGTAGGCTGTCATATTTAAACTACTCAAACATTACAACACCACAGACAGAACTACATAGCTAACACCACATCACACCGCGTGATTAAGTGATATTTTGGGTCAGATTTGTTACACGACTGGATCGGGTTCCCACATTTTTTTTTCCTTCAAAATCTGATCATGCATTTTCTGCTGATATCCATGTGATACCACAGCCATCTGTTAGAACTGCTTTACATGAATAAACTGATTAGCCTAAATTTACAATTTTTCTTTTACCCACCTGTCCTCTACATAACTGAACAAACGTACAGACAAAAAAAAGACTTCAAGTTGGCTGCTGCAAGTGTTCTAAAGTAATTTTATAATATGTTAATCAGATTCTCTCTGTCATTTTTCATTCTCATATTGAAGAACCACAAAATGTCTGAACCATATCCCCACCAGAGGGCAGTGTAGAACTTCAGCCTTACGTTTTGGTTAATGCTTTTTAAATGTTTGGTTCAAATAAGAAAAGCATAGACATCATACTGCATTTGGCTAAAGGCTACTGCGCACCGGACAATAAACAACAAGCTCAAGTTCATTTACAACGTACTTGTATAGATTTAATGGAACAAAATGTCCAACATAAATTTGTGAATTTATCACGTTTGGCATAAGATGTTTAACTCTTCACAAACTCATGGTTTTCGAGCTGAAAGGTATGGCATGACATACGACGTGACTAAGATGTGAAAACATATGACTAACATTTATTTGTTCATCTTAATGACTTTAGATCGATACCATTCTCTGTGTAACCTTTAAGTCACAAGTTACCTACTATGGATTTTATGGTCTGGATTTAATATAGAGCAGTAATCGTAAAATGCTGAGTGGTGTCACAGTGCCTGCTGGCGTCCACCCGACATGCCTGATGTGTTAGCCTCTGGCTTTGTTTTAAGTCTTATACCTATTACATTTTTCAGAGGGAAGAGGGAAAATGTGTAGAATAATTATCAAACAATGCTAAATCACTTATCAAATTTGACAGAAATTCACATTCCTATTATCTACATAAACAGACAAAAACCACAGACAAAATTCAGGCTTCAGGTGGCTGCTGCTACTGTTTTTACCTATGCAACATACTTTTCGAAAACCAGATGAGTCTACTTGAGTTTACCTAAATAGTCTGAAGCACATGTGTGATGATTTAAACAGTTTACACAATGCTTACCTGGCAGCTATAAGCTTCCGTTATTTCAATCAAAATTAATCTTGTATACATATCTTGTCTGATCGACTATAATTCACAAAATTGTGTAGGGAACTGAATTTAGATTTTTGACCAAATATTTGATTTAAGCTACGTTACTGAGTAAATGTTTCCGATCATGGATTTGAAAGAGAAATTGTGCACAACAAAAACATACTCACCTGCAAATTGTCAAACTTGAGTCCAGGCATGGACAAACGGTCTCTCTCCACATATACAGGGTTGACCTGCTGAGTAGCCACAGAGATGAGCACTCTTCTCGTCTCCTCCGAGGGCAGCCAGGCATCGTAGCGTTTGTCTACCTCGCTTAAACTCAGAGCACTGGCGAACGGGTCATCGCTGCCTGAGAAGACCGCTTGGAGCGTAGTCATGGTTGCTGCAGGTTCTGCTGGGCCAGCCACGGGCTTTGGGGTGCTGTCCTGAGGACCGATGCTGAAGTAAGCACTAGGGGTCCCGGCATCCTGATGCTCAGCAGATGGAACAGTGCTTGAGCCAGAGGAAAGCTGACACTCAGAGGGTGTAACAGCCTTCGGTGACTCTGCGTTAGGGTTGCTGACCGAAATGAAAGAAGAAGATGTGGTGAAAGAGTCAAAGAAGTCTGAGGCTGGGTTGACTGTGCCGTTGTCAGTGAAGAACTTGCTGAGGCTGGGGCTGGGCTGACATACCAGAGGGGCTAGTTTATTGGGGGTTTCATTAGTGCCACTACTAAAACTTGGTGATTTGACAAGAGTGGGTTGAAAGCCATCAGGTACTAGGGTTTTGGGCTGCATGCCATGGGAGAAAATAGTGCACACTGGGATGGGTTCCTCTTTAGCAGTAGCCTTGGCTACTTCAACTTTCTCTTCCTGGCCTTTAGGGCTATCAGGGGTGGGGGCACCCACATCAGCAGCCTGGTTGGCTGTGACCATGTCCTTTGTGAGGTCCTTTTCTTTCTCCTCTGCTTCTTCTTTTTCTACTAAAGCAGCAGAAGAAGACTCCACAGGTTCCACACTAAGATCAGGTGTACCCTGTTCAGGTATAGCCTCTGTCTTCTCCTCTTTCACATCCTCCTTTTTTTCCTCTTCAGGTTCTTTGGAATCAAGGGACTCCTTGTCTTCTCCTTGCTCCAAAAGGGAGTCGATAGGGACATCATCTTCTTCACTATTGGGGGAGTCAGATATCAGGACACTCTCCATCATTTGATCATTGAGCTTGTCCATCATGCTCCCTGACGCAGCGCTGTCATCCTGGGGGGAAATGAAGGCTTCCGCATCCAGGTCAATGCTCTCCTCTGGGAACAAAACATCTGTAGAATTGGGCTGGCTGCTGATGGCGGCAACTTCTGAAGGGGCATGAGCCTCAGGCTCTTCATTCCCCACTCCTGCTATATCCAGAGTCAAAGGCCTTTGAGCTGCATCCTCACCACTATCCATGGCTCTTTCCTGTCAAGAGTGTGAGGTATTTAGGGACATCTAAATTTTATTCACATGGAGAAATATCAGCTTCCCCACCAGATAAAACATACACCCCAAGTTTAAATATCTCCTGCAACATGCACTGACACAGGGTCTCCAACAACATGATATGAGACAAACAGCAGCATGATTTGTGACACCTGAATTGTCATGCATAATACATTTCAAATCAGACAATCCCATTTGTGATGACATGACTAGAAATACACTATAAGGAACAAGTATTGGGACAACTACAGGACATCCTATTCTAAATCCACAGGTATCAATATGGAGTTCATCTAACTTTGTAGTTATAACAGCTTCCTCTCTTCTGGGAAGCTTTTTACAAGATTTTGGAGTGTGTCTGTGGAACCTTTTTGCCCATTCACTCTGTGCTGTCAGACAGTGGTGTTGGATGAGAGGGCCTGGCTCACAATCTCTGTTCTAGTTCATCCCAAAGGTGTTTGATGGGGTTGAGGTCAGGGCTCTGTATGGGCCAGTCAAGTTCTTCCACACCAAACTCACCCAACCATGCCTTTATGGACCATGCTCTGTGTTAAGATTTACCTCACTGGAACTAAGAGGTCTAAGGCAAACTCCTGAAAAACAACCACATAGTATTATCCCTACTCCACCTAACTTCACATTTGACACAACACAGTCAGGCGGGTAACGTTCTCCTGACATTCACCAAATCCAGACTTGTCCATCAGACTACCAGAAAAAGAAGCATGTTTTGTTACTCCACAAAATATGTTTCCACTGCTCCAGAGTCTAGTGGCGATGTGCTTTAAACCACTTCATCTGACGCTTGACCCATACCTTGAAGCTCCCAGCGCACAGTTTTTGTGATGATGTTAATGCCAGAGGAGGTTTGGAACTCAGCAGAGCGCTGGTGACTTTTATGCACTAGGCACCTCACCACTCTGCGACCCCACTCTGTGCCTTTACGTGGTCGAACACTTCATGGCTGAGTTGCTGTGGTTACTTAACACATCCACTTTTCAATAATGCCATTCACAGCTGATCGAGCAATATGCAGGGGGGGGAGAAATTTCACATACTGACTTGTTGCAATGATTTTTCAGTGAGCTCTTTAGAACAACCCGTTCTCTCACAATTGATTGTAAAGGCAGACTGCATGGATAGGTGCTTGATTTTTGATGGGATTGAATAAAACACTCAAATTCAATGATCAAGAGATATGTCCCAACATTTTTGTCCATATAGTGTATACTAAATACCTAGCAAGCCAGTATATAGAGTATAGTGAATTGCAACTTACCTCTTAAATTAAGTTGGCTAAGCCCATGTTTCCCAACACAATTTCTGTCCCTCATTTCCAACAGCAAATTCTGTATTTTTCTGGTGTACCACAACTGATTTAGCTCAAGATGGACTTGAAAACTATCTGATGATATGACTCAGGCCCCATTCACACCTCGCATGGACATATGTCTTGGGTGGTCCGATCATAAGTAGGCAACGCCAAGTATAGATGTGATCTGATCACTCAAATCACCTACAGAGGTAGTCAGGGATGCTTCCGTAAATTGTAAATAACATTTGTACCATAAGCACTAAAGCAACTCAATGTGTCGATGAGAGAAGCAAACAACAGCCTTAAACCACTGCATCATCACACCAGAAATGACAGGAGCTACATAGCTTCTTTCATTATCTCAATTACTGTTTATTATGAGTTATGAGTCTAACATAAGGTAACTCCAATGTGGAAATTCTTGATATCAAATATCAGTTTAAAATATCTGTCAAATCTAAACATCTGTCCAACGCAGAAAGAATTTGTTAAGTATCTATATGTAGTTACCAATATGATCCTGATATTAATTTAAACACTTAAAACAGTCCTTAAATACACATGAAAAACAACTCACAAAATGTGGTCATAAGTGGTCACTGGAGAACCAGTTGAGATCTACAGAAAATGGCTATACATCTCAATGTCCATTTATGATCTAAGCTATGAAAAGAGGCAGGTATAAATGTGATCAGGAAAAATAACAATATGCAGTACACATGGACTAGAGTTCAGAGATTTCATGACAAAACACTGTGCAAAAAATGCATCAGTCATAATCAACTCTAAAGCTAACTATAATTCACACCAGCTCCAACAATTACTGTGTGGCTTCATAAAACACCCCCAAACCGTGCAATATACACTCATGATCCACTCTGTTAGGAACAGTGACGTTACAATTAAACTCACTGACCACTTTGAGTTCCACCAACTTTGCAAGTCCACAGTAAAGGCACAACTACAATTTTACATGACTACTTGTAGTCATGTAAAATTTGCCTCTATCTCAGTTTCTGACCACAGGATCACTGCTGACCAGACACTGTTTGGGTGGCACACCATTCTGAGCACAGCAATGATACTGATATGGTAGTGGCATGGTAGTGTGAATTTAGTGTCTAGTCCCTACGCACTGGGTTGGTCATGAAATAAAGGCGTCTCATAAAAAAAAATTTCTACACCCAGTAATTCATCAATAAGCAGAGGTGGACAATATGGCAAAATGCAACATCACAACACATCAGGGTGCTTTTAACAGTAAGAACAGACAAAGTAGTGGCACATTTTGGAAAACTCTGAATCCAATTATGGTTAATCATCCAATTATTATTTGTATTCAACATTCCACACACTGTGCTGCACTAAATCCAATTAAACATTACTATTGATGCTCTGAATCTAAACTAGCAAGTAGTTGGGAAGTGTTTTAAGGTACTAACAATATCCCCTATTTGCTCAGAAAGCATATTGTGAAATAATGTGGTGTGATCCATCACGATAACAGAGGTGTTCAAAAACTCCAGCAGCCCTGCTGTGTCTGATCCACTCATACCAGCACAACACACAATAACAAGCCACTACCACTGAGAATGTACTGAGAATGATCCACCCCCCAAATAACACTTGCTCTGTGGTGGTCCTGACCTTTGAACAGGGTAAAAGAGGGCTAACAAAGTATGTTGAGAAAGTGAAGAGCTAACCTACGAAGTGCACCTATAAGTAGAGCTGACAAAAAATGGACAAACAGCGAAGAAACAAGGAGGTGGTTTTATTGTTATGGCTGGCTGGCGAGTAATGTAAAGTAACGACAAAGCTAATCTCAAACTGTTCCCTACTCCCTACACCCTATATAGTCAGTGCACTACGTAGATCATGTAATGAAATAATAAGGACTTCTACATCCAAACAGTGCCAATACTGCTCTATAGATAAAATAAAGATGTAGCTAAAGCATCTTTTGGATCCAAATAACTCCCTACTGCAAACGTAGGTGACAGAATAAGTCCTGGAATAGTGACTTATCCTTCCAAACAATGCAGTGTAGGAACATTATGGAGCCATTCGGGATTCAGGCTAAACTACCCGCTAGCTAATTCAGCAGCACCCGGCTAGCTAGGCAGCGCATCGCAGAGAACACGTTTCAGAAAAATGACCCATCACATTTGAACTCATCGTGGAGAAATAATGTTAAAAATAAGGCTTTAAGTGCGACATGCTTACCTTCTCTTACACCTCCGGCAGGATGACAGGGAGACAACACACGCATGCGCAGGGAGCAGCTGTACGGTGCGCCAGGAGGCTCACAGACCGCAGTGAGGAGTACGACAGCATTCTCGAAGCAAATACGCTTGTCTAGCCATTCACATTCCGTTCTAACCGCCGTCGAATACGCAATTCCTTCCTACGCAATTTCCGTACGTGATATCTTTTTACTCTCGCGGAACTTGTCAGTAAGGTAGTGTTGCTAGGCAAAGCAGCTTTGAATTTGGTTCTTAACACCGAATGAGCTACAAGCGGTCAGCTGCGATAAAGTCAGCGTTAAACATAAGCTGGAGTGATATTGTTGGTGGACGGGACGTTTGGCAACATGGAAGATGACGCTCCTGTAATTTATGGGCTTGAGTTTCAGGTACAGTAGCTCTTAGCTAACCTACCTAATGTCATTCGTGTACACACTTAATAAACGTCTATTGTGTCCCATCCATGCTTTTAAAATGTTACTTTCCATAAATATTCTAGACTGCGTTGATAAAATCACATCTCAAGGGCAAAAGAGAGCCATGACAACCTAACTACATGTGTTAAGCTCAACACCAGAGGTAGTCTACTGTAGCCATGACCTGAACATCTGTATTTACTAAAGGTAGAACAGCACTGTCAAAAGAGTATGTGCAGTTACTGTCACTGTCAGACATTGTCATTAAGGTATTAAGCAGAGGGTTGTTGATATGTCTTATTTTAGTATGTGTTATTATGCACCATGTCTGTGCATTGTGTTCAACAGCCTCACATCTTCGTACATTTGATATGCCTCTTATCCTCCTTTTGTTTTAGGCCCGTGCTTTGACTGCACAGACAGCGGAAACTGATGCTATAAGGTTTTTAGTGGGCACTCAGTCACTCAAATTTGAGAATCAGGTGAGCAAATACATTATCGTGTTTGAAAGGGAAAAAAACAAGTCAATCTTATAATCGTTTGAGATTTTAGCCAGGCCGGACCAGGGCCGTATTGTGCACGCTGTTCAGGCCCAGGCCCAGGACAAGACATACAATACTTCAGGTTATTTTTAAGATATGTGTAGGTCTATGGTTGGGTTTGTATTATCAGGAGAATGATATCTAGTGTGGCCAAAATAATATTTATATTAAAATTCAAGAAGGGCCTGGGATTGATTCCCCAGATGGGCAACCAGGGTCCTTTCTGTGTTAAGTTTGCATGTTCTCACTGTGTCTGCATGGGTTTCCCTCTACAGTCCAAAGACATGCAGTCAGGCCAATTGAACATGCTAAATTGCCCCTAAGTGTGTGTGTGTGTGTGTGTGTGTGTGTGTGTGTGTGTGTGTGTGTATTTTTATGATTATTGATTACATATTGAATGTTACAGTCCAACATTGTTGTTTCACTGTGCTGAGTAAAATCAGAACCACTTTTGGCCAAGTTTAGGTCAGTTCTGGACAGAATTTTATTTGGCTTTGTTCAGTTTTGGACTCACAACTTGTTTCATTTGGACTTGCATTTGGGTTCAGAACAAACTTTAAGCCCTAATAAAAACCCTGTGTTAAACTGTCTTACTTAATGAATATACAAAAAAACACTTTTATAAGAAATTTGAAAAGGTTATAGAATATTATCACAGATCTTTGTTCACTACAGAATCCACAGATCAGCTATCCTCAGGCAGCACCTTTCCCAGATGTCAACAGAGCCTAATGGCCAAAACACTTCGAATTTTGTGAAAATGATGATGGATTTCCTGATATTTGCTATATATTTATCTAACTACTTTAATGAATTGAACTTTTCATAAATTACTATACATTCACAGATGCATCTGTCACCAAATCCGCATAATGTCAGGTTTAGAGTGAGCCTTTAGTTTCCTACAGCTATTGGGAGCTTTACATTAATGAGGAACTCGATGGTGCAGAAAATAGTATAGACCTGTTGGTTCATTATACAAGCTTTCTTTTTTATTTTAACATTAGGCATTGCTGAAAGAAAGCTTTTCTTCTGTCTGTGAAGAGACTTCCCCAGTAGCCTGATATTTGTTGAGTTGATGTATTGGAGTAACTATAAGGATGCTGTTATAAAAATCCTGGACTCACTCTGTTCTCCCTCTGATCTGATCCCTGAATCCCTCTGCTTGAGTCCAGCGCTTCCATCATATCTAGCCCCAGGTTCAGACAGCTGCCCTCTCAATCTCATTTACCTGCTAGTAGCAATTACAGCTCTCTAGAGGCCCTGTTCATTTTTGAGGCTTTTGGAAAAGCCGAATAATACTAGCCTGAGGGTGAGTGTGTGGGTCTGAGTGCGCGTGTGTCTCCATGTATGTGTGCAGGATGGAGAAAAATAACTTTGTCAATGCCCCTGTGTTGTGCAGATTGTCTCCTGGTGTTCTTGTGTTTCTTGCTTGTTGCATTTTAATTCAGTGTTGTGAGTGCTGCATGATTCCATGCAGTGAGTATCTGTCTTTCTTATCATCTATTATTGACACAATTGACAGGATCAGAGTGCGCAAGCAGAAAAGCTAAGATATGCTGCAGATAAGGGATTTAAGAGGATGCTCCTCATCATCTCAGACCTGGAGGTGAAATGCCCTGCAGCATTTATTTGAATTTCTTAACTGCAGTCTGATGATTAAACTGGTCTATGTCTACATACAGCACACTTTCTGAATACTAATCTTTAATTTTTCGGCCCAAATTATTTTCTGCTCATTAGGAAAGTAAAACATTGGAACACAAGATTAGAAAATATACAAAACAGAAATAACAATGTTTTTTAAGAGGAAAAGAATGATGCTGTATAGCATCTTCACATCTTCAATTGTCAGTTTCTCTCTGTTGCAACGACACCAGAAATTAAATGTACAAACTGTTTTTAAATGCTGTGTAATCTATTTCTAATTTTACGTTTTAATTTTTAAGTTTTTTGGTAGCTTTTCCACTTTTACTCCTCAAGGCAGTAATGCACATGGGCAAGCAGATTTTTCTTCTTTTTATCTGCTTTCTGAGTAGTGTTTTCTTCTTGAATTTCACATTTTTAAGCAGTATCGTCTATATAAAGGATGTCCAAAGTGGGATGCACCAGAGTGGACATTAGGTTTGGCCCACCAGAAAGTTACCATAACCCCACTCCCTTACGTTAATAGTAATTAAACCTGATATATATTGAAACTAAATAATTTATATTTAATTCAATATTAATGTCAAGATATCAGAAGATAATGATCTCTGAAACTCCAGAAAATACACACAGAACCTTATAGTACTTACATTTTTGAGAAAATTGTTTATTGTTGTTTTTTATCTTTGAAATTTTTAACAACGGACAGATTCTGCTGACCATCAGAGTCTGATTCCATGTTCGCTTCGGGAACACCAGCCTTTCATGATCCGGTCAGATCCTGAAGAATAAATCATGTCCTACCCCCAGTGTTGCATACCTCAGTATTCTGTTTCACGTGGAAATACATCACTCTAAGGAAGAAAAAGCTTTCTGATTGATGTTAAATTTTAATGTGAAATTTGAATTGAAAGCTTAGAATCTGCACTTTGGACAGAATCTGTCCCCTCGTTTCAGCGAACTTTGAGTGAGAACAGGGTGAAAACGTACACAGGAACTTATGAGAAATATGAGTACTTTGTCAAAATCAAAAATGTCCAAGGTCCAAAAATGTACTTGAGTAGACATAAACATTTAAGCAATATTTAGTTATATCAAAGTAAAAAAAGTAAATGTGTCAACAAATAAATTAGAAATATTCCTTGTTTGGTGATGTGAGGTGCTGTGACCACAAATTAGTTATAATATATATTATGTATGTATGTATGTATGTATGTTATCTTGTGTATAAAATACACAAGAACTCAAGTGATAAGAGAGAAACTTTTCTGTCATTTAATAATTGCAGTGAGCAGCTTAAAGGTCTAAATGAAAATGTAAAGAGTAGAAAGCCTGCCCCTCCCCCCAGGAAATATAATTAAGTATAAGCATTCAGTTTCAAGGGTAAACGGAAAAAAAAATTGTAAGTATAGTAACAAGTGTATTTGACACAGGGACCCCAGGATAGTTGAAAGGTTTCAGTTGTAGTCAACCCATCAGAACAGACAACCACTTTGAGTTGCCTACACAGTCCAGCAGAATGAGAGACAGGAACACAATACAACAAGCTGCATGGCTTATTTGAGTCCCTTGCTTAGTCATTAATTGCTCTCTTTAGTGGTGAATCAGTTCTCACTCACTGTGGTGTGAAATGCTTAATATTACACAACCATCCTTGACCACTGCTTATTGTTTTGGCTTGTTTCCTTGATCGGGTGTTATCAGTATGTTACTTTAACTCCTCTCCAAACCAGGTCAATTACAAGCCCTCGGTTTTATCATAATGTGTGCCGGCCTCCTGTGCTATTAGTGCCCCTAATGGGGGTTCGGAGAACTAATTCCACCCTCCATCTCCAGTGATGGCCACTCAAGCCTTTGTGAGTGCTGCTTATGGAAGGTTGTCATTAAAGTGGCCTGTGTTGGTCATTACAGTTGAACTGATGATTGAACTGCTCTCCCCTGCACCTCACCCTACTGCGCTGTACAGAGTCATGCTTACAGCTCTAAAGAGCTCTGACTGAGGGCAACCAAAGTGGAGGCCAACATTTTGTCCCATTTTACACCTGAGCCTCCCCCCCCTACTCAGATAATTAATGTGGTGGAGAAGGAGGCCCAAGTGGCCAAGAGCGATGACTCACTGCATCTCTGGGATAAAGCTGTATAAATCACGAGTGGGACTTCTGCCTGAGCCCTGTTCATCCCCGGCCCTATTATAAGACCTTCTTTTGCCTCCAATTATCCTGTCCAGCCATCGGAATTTATTTGTATTGCTCCCCTCCATAAAATTATAACTTTGCCTAATAATTTTCCCTCAATGCGGTCCAACCCAAGGTTAATGGTTTCCTCTCCGACTTTCAGCTGTCTGAGCAGCATGAGCACACTCAAGAATGCATGCTTTCTCCCCTCTTTCTCTCTCACTCTACCTCTCTCTCTCTCTCTCACTGTACACACACTGTACACACATTAAAGTGGTCAGCCAGATTGCCTTGTGGGCTATTTTCAGGTACAGCCAATTAAAATTCCATCAAAAGAATTGCATCCCCTACCAGAATGTGTTGCTTCTGTTCGTTTCATGATTGCTGCTTGGTACTCCACATATCCAAAGAATGCATGCATAGTAACCCTAAATCATCAGACAAGTGAGAATTTGTCATTTCTTATTGTTTTTATTTGTATAATGTCAGTCTAAAGCGAAAACCTTGTATTTTTTCACAATAAATAAGACACTTTAGATTGAATGACATGATCAGTAGAAGTGGTCCTAGCAAGACAATTAGAGAACATTTTCCTTGTCCTGTAGAGTTACCATTTCAGAGACATTATTTTTTTAGTTGTTGTTTTTTTTGTGTCGATTGTTTTGTGTGTGTATGTTTTAAAAAAATAAATAAATAAAATAAAGCTGTACAACTATATATACATAGTTGGCCCAATGGGTAGTGCCGTTGCCTCACAGCAAGAAGGGCCAGGGTTCGATTCACGTCCGGGCGACCAGGGTCTATGCATGTTCTTCCCGTGTCTGTATGGGTTTCTTCCAGGTTCTCCGCTTTCCTCCCACAGTCAAAGACATGCAGTCAGGCCAATTGGACACGCTAAATTGCCCCTAGGTTTTAGTGTTTGTGCATGTGAATGTATATGTCTATCTGTCTGCCCTGTGATGTGTATATATAATACACACACACACACACACACACACACACACACACACACACACACACACACACACATACACTTAAGCTGCTTCTCCTTCTGGGAGGGTGTTTTTTTGTTTTGTTTTGTTTTATGTGTGTATATATACATACATGCACGCAGTTACTGGCCAGTTTATTAGTTTCATCTACCTTGTATCGACAGTCATTGTCCACTGTATTAGGTCCACTCACCATATTCAGTCATATGCAAAGATGGGGCGCATTTCTACTTTTTTATGCACAATTACTGCTGTTTATTTATTGAATTTAAAACATTTGGTGGAAAAATGAAGTGTAAAATTTGGCCTGTACAAAGGTTATTGCTTGTTTTAAAATGCCGTAAGTTCTCTGTAGAGGATGTGTAACTTATTTTCACATAGAAAATCAACGAAACATGTAATTTGACCAGGGGTGTTCAAATTTTGCACATGACTGTTGTGCACATTGTGTTTCTGCAGTTACAGGCCATAGTCTATCTGTTTCTCTCCTCTTTCTCCCATTCATCAGTGGTCCCCACAGGACCACCACAGAGCAGGTATTACCTGGGTTGAGGATCACTCTCAGCACTGCAGTGACACTGCCATTGTAGTGACACGTTAGTGTATGCATGCTGCACAGAGGTGGTCACTACTGCACTAAGAGAAGTCCACCAACTAAAATATTCAGCCTACAGTGACCTGTGGGCAGAAACTGAACAATGATTAAAGACTAGAGAATGATTAACACAATGTGCAGCAACAGATGATCTGTTGTCTCTAGTGTTTAAAAACTCCAGCAGTACTGCTATGTCTGATCCACTCATGCCAAAAGAACACATACTAACTCACCACCACCACTGCACTGAGTGACCCAAATGATACCTGCTCTGTAGTGGTCCTGTGGGGTTCCTGACCATTAATGAATGGGGTACTGCTTTTAAAGGGGAGTTCCCCCAGAGTTTCAAAATACATAATTTAATGGTTAAGATGTAAACATAGTCATTCAGAGTGGTTTGAGATGGAATCGTTCTAGAGAAACTTTCTCATCTAAATTTGTTCACAGCTGTAGAGACAGGAAACACAGAATGATTTTATAGACTTTTGGTCTAAAATATATATTTTTTACATTTATTCATTACGCAGTGGAATGTGTATGACACTGTAAAGGAAAATAGTTCCCAAAGAAACTTTTTTTATTTGTTTATTTGTTTTCCCCAGATTTTTTTATTGTCAGCAATTCGTATACAAATTCATGCTATATTCAGGGGCTCAATGAAAGGTTGTACCTGATGGCTAACTTGCAAATACGACTTAACTCCATTTAGGTGCTTCACCCACTATATACATCCACTACACAGAATAAGAAATAATGAACGTTGAATGGTGCATTAAAGCAATGGATATTCATATATTAGCCGGGCTGTAAGGAGATATTTTACCTACTATGAGAAAGGTCCAGTGTATGAAGAGCAGATCTGTTTCAAAAGAATGTTTTTCTGTCCACACTACCGCGGATAGTTTGCACATTATTTGAAATAAGCTAAATTACAATAATTTGAGGCATACTGTGGTGAATAAAGAGACATTTGGCTTTGAAAAGTTAGAAACATAGCCACGTTTTCCCTTTAGGATGTTCCCTTTTAATAAAAGCCTCAGTATTTTATATGTGTGTCTGTATAAGGTGCAGTATGTGACCTGCTACTTTTCAAATGTTTCTATAGAGGCCTGAGCAGTAATTGAGTGTACTTTACTAAGGAGAGAATAGCTTTGCTAACCAGGTTTCAGAGTGAAACTGATGATAAAGAAAAAAAAAAACACAAAAAAAACTTTAATCTCTGTTCTGCAACTACGCACTCCTCTGCCTCCACAAACGTCTGACGCTTTGCATAACTTTTATGAATCTAACGAGTTCAAAAGGAGTGTTTAACAGCGGCTTCAAAGTTGAAATAAAAAGCTGATAAAAAGCTCAAGACATAAGCATCAGGGCGTATGAAGTTGAAAATCCAAAGTGATTTCTGTGCCTAAGATTTAATTTACTGTCATATTAAAGCACATATCTCAGAGTAAAGTCTTGGCTCTTTGAACTGCTCCTGAGTTGAAATAAGGGGGCAGTACCCGGGTATCTCTCTTTCTCTCTCTCTTTCTTTCTTTCTCTCTCTGTATCTGCATCTCTCTCTCTCTCTCTGTATCGCTACCCTCATTTCTCTGTTTACTTCAGCCTTGTCCTCTGTTCCATTTGCCTTTTTTTCTGTTCTGCAGATCCACATCATTGACTTTGATGATGAGAACAATATCATTAATAAGAATGTGCTCCTGCATCATGCTGGTGAGATATGGCACATCAGCGCCAGCCCCGCTGACAAAGGAGTGCTGACCACATGCTATAACAAGAGTGAGTCCTCTCTGCCTTTTTTCTGTCTGTCTTTATTATGTTTTATCACTGGTTATTCTACATCCACCCTTAGCTATTTCAGTTTTATTACATTCAGTGTAGTTACAAGCAGTTTTGAAGCACTACTGAATTTACCAGAAAAGTAAATGTAGACCATTGGACCAGCTCACCAAGTAAGTTCTGTTAGTTTTCTTTGGCAAGATGCAGCAAATCCATATAGCTAAAGTTTGGTGGACAATCCAATCAAAATTTCCCCTTATCACATGTGTAGTCAGCTTTGGTGTCCAGTGTTTGTTTCTTTAGTTTTGCACTGAAGCTGTGAGGTTAGTATTGTTAATAAATAAAGGGAGCTTATAGCTATTAGTTCACCACACTAAACTATAACTACTTGTCTTAATCTCAATGTAAATGATTTTCATGTGACATTCCTGTTTTCTATGAAAGTGTACGGGCAAAATCAGGCTTTCAGATGACTGCTTTTATTGTTGACATGCATCACACAGATGGACAATAAGTAATTACAGAGTAATAGCAGTTACACAGAAAACAAAAAGCAATTAATTGCACCACCATCATCTCAGTTCCTATGCCCCCAAAAAAACTCATCTGCAAAAAAAGAAGCGCAGACACATTTGTCTAAAATTTGCACATAAGAGTTTAGACAAATCATAACTGTTTTGGAACAATGTTCTCTGGTCAAACAAAACAAAAATAATAATAATCCCAAGAACACCACAGAAACAGTAAAGTATGGAGTTGGAAGCATCATGATATGGAACTGCTTCTCTGTAATCAGTACTGACACGCCAATGAACAAAACAAGAATGGAACAATGTACCAGAAGATAGAGGAAAATTTAATCCCATCATCCACAAAACAGCCTCACATACGTATAGCCAAAATAAGTAAAGTCTAGTTTCTAAAAAAGGTGAAGGTGCTTACATGGTAGCCCACTCTTGAACTGAATGGCTTTGAAAATGAATGGAGAATTTTGAAATTGCATGTCCAGCAGAGGGACCCCTATAACCTCAGGGAGTTTAAAACAGTTTTACAAGAGGAATGGGTCAAAATTGAGATTTCTCAAATCTGTAGCTACAAATCAAATTTGCAAAGTACTAATGAATGTGTGGTATCTGAATAGTTTTTGAAGAGTGCTTTTTCTATTCAGATTTCTAAGTACAAAGTCAAAAGGCATTGTGTATGAATTTAAAGTGGATATGTACAATAGAGGTGTGTTACATAAAAAACAAAGGTAACACTTTATTTGAAGGCTACCTTCATAAGGGCTTCATAACACATTCATAAGCACTGAATAATGTGTTTATGAAGCACTACTTGAACATTTATTAAGTGCTTATGTCGGTTCTCGCAACCTGACATAAGATGTTTTAGGAAATAAATGACATTGTACTGACATAATATGAATAAACGTTGAACATATTTACAGCACTAAACATATTTAAAACACTATACATAATTGCATCAATCATCTTATCTATGCCATGGAGGGAAGAGGGGGTGGTTTCCAGGCATATTTCACCTGATATTAATACAATGTCGTCTTAAGAATGCTGACATATATAGTTATGTATAGTGTTTTAAATATGTTTAGTGCTGTAAATATGTTCAAACTTTATTCATATTATGTCAGTACAATGTCATTTATTTCAAAAAACATCTTGTCAGGTTGCGAGAACCAACAAGCACTTGAAGTAGTGCTTCATAAACGCATTAGTCAGCGCTTATGAATGCATGAAGCCCTTATGTAGGTAGCCTTCAAATAAAGTGTTACCAAAACAAAAGTGTCTGAATACTTATTTTCATTTATTACTTATTATATTAGTGTCTGAATACATATTTTTATTTATTACTTATAATTTCACAGTGCATAAGGTTGAAATATGTGGAGTATAAAAAGTGAGCATTTACGCAATTAACATTGAATATATGCAGGAGTGAGATGAAAGTATGGTTTTAATGACTTGAATTAATAAATTAGTATAAATTGTCAACCACATTAACCTCATAACTTCAGTGCAAAACTGAAGAAGCAAACATCAGGCAACAAACATGTCTTAAAGGGTTTACCACATTTGGACTAAGGGGGAAATTACATAAAAAAACTTTTTCTGAATTATCGCTTTAATATCTTTTAACTAGATCCTGGTTCAGATTCATTGATTAACAAAGTTATGATTTTATTCACACAGGCTCTACTAGCACAATGTTTTACGCACATTAGTGAGATCCAATTTTAGCCAGATGATGTTAGCTTTGATTTAGGGCAATATGTGCATGTGGCCACCAGGCTTACTCAGAGACTGATTTCAGTTTGCGTCTAAAATCACAGACATCAAAACAAACATAGAAGGAGAACGTATCAGTGGCTTCACTAAAACAGGAGTCCACTCCTAGTCTCCCCGATTCGTGTTGCACCAGCGGCAGTGGTAATGGAACATGTCACATTCTGGCACTCCCAGCTCTGCGCTCTCGCCACAAGGCAATTAAAAAATTAAACGAACACGAAGAAACGATTGGAAGGGAAAAATGTAATTAAATCCTGAGTTTATATGACTGGCGCCTGTGGCCTTGACTGGTTTATGACAATCTGAATAATAGGGAGCGTCTCTCTTTCTGAAAAGAGCGAGTGAAAACAGGGATACGAGTTTTTTTTTTTTTTTTCTCACTTCCCACCCCATCTCGATTGTAATGAGGCCGATGCACAAGTTGTCATAGCAGAGTTCAAAAGAAGAATGTAATTACCGTGACATTCAATCTAATGGAGCAGCCTGAGTCAAAAGCGGAAAGGGGAGCGGCTGTGGCCTCACGTCACCCCCACTACTCTCTCTGCCATGCTCACACTCCACTATCTGATCAGAGAATAGCTCGGGCCCTGTCCTCAAGCTCTCACTCTGCAACACTCTCAGTTTAGCAGCTGCTTTATAGTAAAAAGGTCTTAAAGGGAAATGCCACTGATTTTTCCAAATTTCTGCCTAAATAAATGGTTAGGATGTAAATACAGTTGCAGTGTAGTTTAAAGTAAAATGCTCTGTTTTAGAGAAACTTACTGGGTCAGAATTATTCACAGTCATGGTGTTAGGAACCAGACGGCCGAATAGTTTAATGCCTCTAAAAGCTACTTCAACAAAAGTTATTTTATAAAATGGATATGTTGCCTGATGCCTGAGACACTGTTTTATGATAGGCTTGAGAAGGTTTTAGTCCAAAACGTACTTTTTAAACACATTCGTTGCAGAGATGCATTATATTCTGATTCAAAATATAACAGTATAAGCCTTATCTTCTAAAGTAAAATGTATTGATGTGCTCTTTATGATGGCAGGTCTGTTGTACTAAACAATGAACATTAATTGTTTTAAAGGTCAGTAACGTGGCAACAGTATAACATCAGGTCAATACATTTCATCGTATGCATGTTTTCTCCTGAACGTCACCCAATCCTCTGATAGCAAAGTCATTAAGGGGTCGAAATATGAATTTTGCTACATGCAAGCTCATACAAGCATGCAAGAATATATCACATGAGCCATAATTTATTAGAGTTATAATGTATCATGAAATAGCACACCCCATTCAGTGTAATTCTAAATAGCAGTAATACTTTTCATTTAGATGTGAAATTTTGGTGCCGTATGTTAAACAATATGCACACAAAATAACTGTAAGTGCTCCAGTGGTTAATCTCTGCCATTGCATAGAAACCTGTCAATGTAATGTACAGCCACTGCAGTATCACATGGCTGTTTAGCTCAACCATGCTGTGTTTTTTAATGAGGGTTTTTGGGAGCTCCTTGCAGTTAATTGCACAGATGATTGAGAAGCCATGCTGTAGATTTTGCTGATTGATTGTTATTTAAAACGGTGCAAAACCTGCAAAACAATGCGTTATTTATTGAGGATGAATGTGGCCGAGTCCCAAATGACTGTTTCTTAGCTATGTTTTGCACCATTGGGCTGCAGGATCCAGTATTTGAATTTCTGAGATTCAGCCCCCAGCACAAAAAATGGGGGTTGCTGGATTGGTGCTACAAAAGACTCACAGAGGTCATTTGGTGAACAAAAAGTACTTCTCACATCTTTTCATGCAACAGTGCTGTGTTATCATATGTGCATTGTTGTACAACAAAAAGTTTAAGAAATGACCAGAGTATACAGTGATGGGCGACTGAGTGTTCTCATCATTCAGCAGTCCATGGTCGCTTGGCAACAATACCGCACTCTAAAGAACTACATTTCTTGGCGGAATAATTGTTTATGTTGTTTATGTTGTTAATTAGAACAACAATTGGTTTCCAAAAAATTTAGTATTTTATCATATTTTATCACCCTTCCCATGATAAAATCGCAGTAATGCATGGCCTCTCATGGCTTATTGCTTTATTATTCTTTGCGCTCTGGCTATGTTGTTTGTGAGTTTTTTTTTAATTATTTCAAAAACTGAAGCTGCAGATTCTGTCAGCATGCTAGCAGGGACTCTCTCGCTTTCACTGCTGCTGAAACGTCTGAGCTGATCGAGGACAACAAAAGAACAAACAGGGTTTTCACTCACTATTTCTCATTTTCAGTACCATTAAAATTATTTTTAATTAGATTTTGGTGCTTTTTTTTTTGTAGCTTTGTTTAAACTCTGCTAATTTCAGTCAAAATGTTTGGCCTTGTTTCTCTTTCGAGTAATTTCTTTGTCCAAAAAATTTGGGGCATCCATAATAATTAGCCCTGTTTAACAGGATTTAGAACAATGCAGTATGTGAAGCGTTGAACAAAAATCCTTATATTCATGCTGTTCGATATTTTTGCCAAATTACCAACTCCTGGGTCAGTATCTGCCAGTGCTTAGTGGGACAGAAGCTGGTAACTGTAATGTAATGGCACTGGAGTATGACAAGACTGTGTTTAAATCATGTTGTGTGTTAATGAGGGTTTTTGGATGCTCACCAGAATGTAGACTTTGGTAATTGACTTTTCCATTTAGTCACATTTTTAATTTATTTAGTTTTTTTACTGATTAGTAAAAGTAGTCACCAAATAAAGCAAGGAGGAGCAATAAAACATGGAGGAGTAATGCAAACATGAAACTCTTTTACAGTGTAATATGTGGTATGGACATGCAATGCTGTTGTACCATCACATGACAGTAGAGTTCAGATCATACAGTGTGTTAAATAGGAGCAGACATGGTTCAAGCTCACTCTTATATGTAGTAATGAGAAATGTGCAATGTACAGATGGTTTTCTCATATACAGTACTTTTGTCATAGGACTAGCATTACTGGACAGCAGTTAGTCGTTTGTTGATTTCAGAATGAAATGGTTCCACAGAGCTGTGCTTCTGTTAGATGTCTAGTGAGGGAAGCGGTGGAGACAGACTTTGTGCATGTGGCGAAGCAGACCTCTAGAGGCAGCATGTGCTAGAGAGAAAGAGAGATGCACATTCATCATTATCCTGCCCCGTGTATATGAACTGAAAGGAGACCACTGAAAATAAGAATGACTTGTTACTCTAAGAAAACATACAGTATTTGCAGAATGTATGTTCTCTGTGCATGTTCAAATCCAGAGCATATGAAGTAGTACCCATTCAGTTATGGCAGCATGATATATGACTATGCAAAAGTTTGTAATCAATACTTGTTGTATTGATATTGGTGTTCAATGATAAAAACTTTTAGAAGTAATAAATAAACTTATAAAGATGGTAGCAATCTGATATCAGAATCAGGTCACTATCAGCAGAAAAGGCTGATACATGATCCAGTCATGTAACAAATCTATCCTGAAATAGCACTCACTCACACTGGCCTGTAGTCATCAGAGTTTCATAAGGTCAAATCTGATTGTAAAATGAGCACACACAGGTTTCATTTATCAATTTCATCTTTGGTTTATCTGTACGATCAAACTCATGTCTGGTAGGAGTGCATGTAAATTTAAGCTTAATATTATTTCAACCTAAAAAATTATTTGAATTGTGGTTAACTCACCAAAACCATTATCAATATTGATAATACCAGTAATAAGAATAAAATAGAAGATAACAGTAATGCTACTAATTTGCACGCATGGCTATTCAGTACAAAAGTGGATTTAGTTATTTTACATGCACATGCTGCAAATATTCAATGTTCCATTTAAAGACGTTACCCTGTGCTTTTGAAAACAATTGAAAACATCACATTCTGCTCAATACACAAAGTATAGCAACATAAAAGGAATGTTGCTGGCACCATGCCATTTGTTGCTTCATTGTTTAAAATGCTCAAAAAATGTACATACCAGAGTGCCAGAGTGCAAAGTATAACTGCAAAATAAAAGAGATTCATTGCCTTTGATGAGAAACTGTTCTCTGTTGTTAAATATGTTGGATTTTGGTGCTTGCTGCTACTTTTTTATTTTATTATTTATTTATGTTTTTAAGGGGGCCGAATCACCTGAGCCAGATTTTTTTTTTGTGCATCAGTGATTTTGATGGCTATTCAAGTAGAGTTTATAAAAAGACAAAACGATAAAAATGGACATTACTGCACAATGTCAATCCATGCTGAGCCTTATAAAGATTCTAAAACACTTTATTTGAAAAAGACTTATTTGTAAAAACATTATGGGACCAAACATTCATATAAATGTCCATCAGGCTCTGCTTCTTAATAAAGAGCAGTAGGAGAATTTTAAATATGCTTCATTATAATGCAAATTTCCATCTAGGCATTGCTGATTCATTGAGGGGGGATTTGAATTGCTAATTTTTTTTTTTACCTTCCTATTATCTTGAAATTTACTAACATCTGTTACCCTTGAGATCAATTTGACCCCAGCAATTTATACTTCCTGAAAATTTAAAAGTTCTTTATGTTGTTTATGTTCCCCCTCCCCCATGTCATGTGAGCTATCAGTGGTTCTCGCACTACTACAGGTGTTAGGTTCACTAAAGCAGAGGGTATCATGAAATCATGAAATTGCATGTTTTAGTGACCTCAGTCTCATCCCAAACCAAAATGTAAAAATGTTGTTTCTTATGTTTTGTTAGATTCTTATGTTCTGTACAACTTAAACAGCCTGGGGTTAAACTGACCCTAAAGAACACTGTTGCATACAAAATATGTACAGGACACTGAAAACATATAATCAAATCATCAATTTTATGTTTATGTAGTTATCTCCATTAAAACATGAAAAGTCATTAAATATGAAACAAAAAATCATTTTTTTAGAGACTTTAAACATAGAGTGGGGTCAAACCGACCCCAAAGATAGCAGGAAGGCTAACCGCTATTGAGTTTAGTTGAGTAATCGTGGCAGCCCTAGTTTAATCCCTTTACTCATGCCGTACATGCGGATGCAATGTGTGTGTTACGCTATGTGTCTCCTCTGTCCTCACACCAACTGAGCTGCTGTTTAAATACGTCCATCTGCTGGTGTGAGGGGGAGACTGTGTGTGGGTGCATGCTGATGTGAGATTCTGACCGTGTGTTCTCTGTGTGTGTGTGTGTGTGTGTGTGTGTGTGTGTGTGTGTGTGTGTGTGTGTGTCCCGTTGGCCAGCCTCAGAGAGTCGTGTGCTAACTTGTGCAGCGGTGTGGAGGATGCCCCCGGAATGGGAATCAGGCAGCCACGAATCCCCAGACGATTCATCAAACAGCCCACAGACCCTGGAGCTCCTCTGTCACCTTGACAACACAGCCCACGGCAACACGGCCTGGTACTGCACACGCTATCGATTTAACCCTACAGCTGCCTCCTCTCCTCTGCTCTCCTCTTCTCCTCTGCTAGTGCTGTATCTCTCCTATCCTCTCTTCTTCTCTACTGTGCCCTCTTCTCCTCTCCTCTTTTCTCCTTCTACTGCTCTGCTTCTCCTCTATTCTTCTCTTCTCTCCTCTCCTCACTTCTTCTCGTCTTCTTTGCTTCTACTGCTCTACCTCTCCTCTATTCTTCTCTTCTCACTTCTCCTTGTTTCAGCTACTTTCAGTTTTGCTGTTTGTGGCATCTCTCTCTCTCTCTCTCTCTCTCTCTCTCTCTCTCTCTCTCTCTCTCTCTCTCTCTCTCTTTTTCTTTTTCTCTCTCTCTCTCTCTCTTTCTCTCTCTCTCTCTCTCTCTCTCTCTCTGTCTCTCTCTCTCTCTCTCTCTCTCTCTCTCACTCTCTCTCTCTCTTTCTCTCTCTCTCTCTCTTTCTCTCTCTCTCTCTCTCTCTGTGTCTATCTCTATATCTCTCTTTCTCTCTCTCTCTCTCTCTCTGTCTGTCTGTCTGTCTGTCTGTCTGTCTGTCTTACTGTTACCATCTCATTCTCTTTCTCCATTAAACTTTTTTTTTTTTTCTGCATTTTCCATATTCTGGTTCTGGTGTGAGTGTATTTGTTCTTTGGTATTCCCACCATTCCATTTCTCTTTATCTGTCATCCCTTTTTCCGTTTTATATACACTGAGCTAAAGAATAGTTGAATGGGCTTCTGTCATTGTTTCAGGAGCCGATTGCCTGACCCACATATTTCAGGGCTTAGCTCGTGCGCCTGCCTTTGTTTTAGCACCCTGCATTATATCATATGCCATAATTCACAAGAAAAGAATAAAAGCTCACTCTCTTAGTTTTTTTTTTTTTTTTTTTAAGTATTTGCTGAATGACAGTCTCCTACCATCTCCCACTGGAGAGTACGATTTGATGGAGCTTGCACACTCTAATAGAATTTCCATTATCCCTCATAATAAAAGAGGCCCTATGTTTCAAAGCTCTGGTTTCAGTCAAAAAACAATGAATTTAAATCTCCTCTGCTCCATTGTCCTGCCAGTTGAAGAGCTTGTGTGGAGATGGGCATATTTTAGTACTGGTCTGTTGCCATGCTTTCAGGTTGAAAGTTCAGGAAGGAACTCCCTCTTTCAGTAACTGTGTTTTACGCACCAAACTGCTGCAGTCATCATTTTGAAGGATACACAAACTTGGCTTCACAGCTGTTTTACCAACACAGGGACACTTCAGCTGTTCAAAAGTTAGAATCATTTGTTATATTAATACGTTGTTATTATATATACACATTTTATTTGTTTATACTAACAAAAGTTTCTATTGTAAATATATAAATATAATTTACTAGAAGTAATTTTTTGCAATCTGTAATAGCAAACCCCTGAACAGTACTGTATGTATTCACAGGATGTCTGATTTGTTTGGGTGATAATTACTTATTTATGACAGCTGCAGGGTTTTCGCACACTGTGTCAACCCCGTACCTCTAAATAATATTAATATAATAATGTAACACAACAGTATATTGACACTCATTTCGCCTTTATGACCTAGGAGTACTAATTTAGTGCTAATCGAGTGTGGCTAAAAAAACAAATCATTCATTTATATAGAAATTCTAGTTTGAAAGATTGCAGTGCTGTATTAAGAGGTTTTACCTGGGAAAATGTAACCTTATAAAACAGCCTGTAGCTGACTTGGCCCAGTCAAATACAAACGAACGCCCATATAATGTGCAGATGCCAACACAACTGCAACTAACTGGCAGTCTGTCACAATATGTTTCAGCATTTAAAAAGCCTGAAGAAGTTGATTTGCTGGCCTTCTTGACGAAAAACAGGCCTCTGACCGCATGAATAGAACATCTTAAGTTTTTATCTTAAATACTTATGAGTTATTTAACGCTATAAATTTAATTTTGAATGTAAAAAAAAAAAGTGCTGAAGCTCAATTTACAATCATGGATTTTTCACTTTCCACCTAATGCAGCTCACTTAAGGTAAACACTTAAGTGATATTTTATGCAATTGACCACTGGACCTTAATTTATAAGCCTTTTTGACCTTCATACACTATAAGCAACTTTCTGGGTAGCTATTTGTATGATCTGCTGCAGATGCTTTGCAGGTGACTAGTTATATCCGACTACATATCTGTATGTGATTTTAAAGCTCAGGTTGAGGACTGTCTGAAAGGGATGTTTATTACCCTTTTCCTATTGGTCAGACGTTGTGTTTTCTTGCTAATTGGGAACATCCTGCTTTGTGAAGCGCACTCTGCTTCTGTTTAGAGATGCCAGTGATCCGATACCAGGTATCAGGCTGGGCCAGTATTAGCAGAAAATGCTGGATGGGATAAGGGAAGGGAGAAGCACAGTATATCCAGTCCAAACCTAACATGAAATAACATAGTCACACTATGTGATGATTTTAACTTGTAGTCCTTTCTGTGGGGTTAGTAGATTGTTTTGGATAGTTTGAGAGTGATGGCCTACTTCTAGATTCCCAGTTTATGTGAAAAGCTGCGATTGAAAACAGCTCATTATAATATCGATATCAGGAGATTTCTATCAGAGTTTGCATATTGATATGGGTATCAGGAAAGAAAAGGGAAATTGTACACTCTGTTGTTCTGATATTAAGCTTAATCCAACCCTATTGTGAATCAGTCAGTTTTTTTATTAATGGTTTTGCCTGATTTTGTAGCATTTGTAAAACGTCTGCAGAGGACAATCCATATATCCTTACCTGCACACCACTGACCTTCCTGATGATACTGTTGCATGTTTTTAATCATGGACATTGTTTCTCATGCCTTCCCTTTTTACGTATATCATACTTAGACTAATGGTCAAACCTTATTTTCTGCTTTTATTGTTTGCAATCTGGTGTCTACCAGAGGATGATGGGTTCCCCTTTTGAGTCTTGGTTCCTCTCAAGGTTTCTTCTTGTTGCTCTAAAGCAGTTTTTCCCTGCTGTTGTCACCTGTGGCTTGCTCACTGGGGGCTCAAAGCCATTTTTTTCTGTAAAGCTGACAATGCCTATTGTAAAAAGCACCATATAAATAAACTTTGACTTGACTTGAGATAGATGGTAAACATCACAGACCGGTGGTGACTGTCAGAGTAAGGCATGGCCGCTCTGTATTTGTGTGAGTAGATGTGATCAACATAGAGGACATCTCAAGCATAATCATCTCCTTTCTTGGTTTGAGAGTGAAATCAAATGATGAAGAACATCCTTACGTGGCAGAGATGTCCATTTCCCTGATGATCTCTCTCAAAAAATCAAGCTGCAGTATAGAGGGACTGACTGATTTTATTGGTGAGTGTGGCTATTATCAGTTATTGGCAATGTGTTCTCTCATCTGAATTAGGGCTCTTTCTGTGTGTGTGTGTGTGTGTGTGTGTGTGTGTGTGTGTGTGTGTGTGTGTGTGGTGTGGTGGGGGGGGGGGCATACACTCTCCTCTTGGCAGAGATTGCAGGGCCAGAGTGTTGGAGCCCTGGGGTGGAGATTGATGGTGCTGGTGTCGGCCCCCCTCTTACCTCAAGAGCTGTGAAAATCTCAAGGGCAGGAGTTGTGTGTGCGTGTATGATTGTGTGGATAAGCTTGTTTGTATGTACGCTCACACTTTAGCGCCATTATAAAGGCTCTGTGTGTGTGTATGTGTAAAAGTCTGTGTTTGATGAGGGTTTCGTACTGTGACTGCCCGCTTGATATTGGCTTTTTTAAAGATGGATGGCCTTGCTTGCCTGCCCATCTTCTTGGTCTCTCTCAGGCAGTAGCACTCGATCTCGGTCTGCCTGAGCATGCAGGCACATCCTTTTCCACGGCTGGAAGACTGTGGCGCTCTGCCCGCAGACCCTTAAAGAACCTTGGTAATAATGCAGGGATGTCTACAGTGTTTCTGTCTGAATCTTATGTTAAATTCAGACAATTGCTGTAGATGAATGCTACATATATCATACTGTGGAATAAATTATTACATATTACTGTGCTACAGGAATATTATAGGAGGTGGAAATATATATTATTGTAACACTATTTTAGAGCACTGTAGAAGTGTTCTACTTTCTTACAAGGCTCAGAAATGAAATAACATGCTAGTCATAGCAGACGTCTGTTAGCTGACGTGACCGATTTGGTGGTTGGCAGTTTCTTCTGAGCATGTTAGGCCGTCCAATGATGTTGTGTGAGCGGCAGTTCAAAAATAACTTCACAGGTCTCAAAGGAAGCCTGTGCTATCCTTCGCCCTCCAAGCGCTGATGATATTGTGTGAAAGAAAAGAGATTCCAAAATTACTTTCAAGTGGTGTTGAGGTACCTTATTAGTATAGCAACAAAAATGTTTTTGCTCATCATTCATTTTTAATTGAGTCATATTTGACACCCCATGCAGAGCTTTGCATTGCAATGAGTTTAAAATTGGAAAAAAAAGTTTAAAATTGTTGAATTTTGTCCTGCTCCTGTGACTGTGGGCTACTTCTTGTCATGCTTTTGCTATAGAATATTAAAAAAAAACGTTATGTATATCAGGGTTTCTTGAATCATAAAGTAATCCATTAAAAAGATGCACTTGAGGTGTTTGTTTGTGTTCTTTTTTTGGGTGGTTTGTTATCTTGAGTGATAAGATGGACAAATCTTTTCATTATGCAGGGTGTGCAATGCAGGTTTACTGCGATAGCGTAAATGTAACTGTATGATAGCAAACAGTCCTGGCTATCTGAATAATATATACCTTGACATAATGAGGTTTATGTTGAGAAATCATTTAGCCAGCTTAGTTTACCCTGGTTCCAGACAGAACCCTATTCGTATTACATCTGTTCAGCAGTGGGTCATCTGTAATAAATATTTTGCAGGCCTCCTCAGTGATGAACTAACATCTGGACAGCAGTAAAATTAAAGCAGGGCGAGAGAGTTTCAAATGGGTTGCATGTTCTACAAACTCAGATGTTTGTGTCACTCGAGTCATATGATGATGGAAAATTTAGAGTTGATTACATTGTGAATGTATAGTAATGCAGTCCTTTAATCAGCCTGAGGGATCTGGCTTTTCTGATTGACTTTGTTTTATTTCATCTCCTGCTAGTGCACCCTCTCCAAGTGCAGAGAGGATGGAAACAAAGTTTCATCACTCAGACCAAGTAAATGGTTGAGAGAGACTTCCAAAGCATTCATATATTTTACTATTTGGTAACTGTATGATATGGACACGTGCTAGGAGACTAAATATAGCGAGAAGTGGAGGATATCTATTTTTTAGGGGTGAGCAAATGATGCAACAACTTTGAACAAGTGTGTGAAAACAGTGCGCTTTTTTCTGGAGATTGCATTTAAAATATATTCACAGGAAGTGCTTGCACACGGATTAAAGAACTGAAAACTTGCTTAAAGTAATGCTGGATAGCAGCGATTACTAGGCAGGATCAGAGGGACAAGAAAGTAAGGCGTGGCCCAGGGGTCAGTCATGGATAATCCTAATGCGAGTCCAGTCAGAAACATTGGATTTACAATGATACACATGAACGCCACCACAGTGTCATTTTTACTAGTTGGAAACTCAGATTTTTCAATGATTCTTAGAGTTTTTGAGTCGGGGGTGCGTCAACAAAAAAGCAATGATAGCTGCTGTGTTTCAATTAGTTATCAGGCGCAACCCTTAACACTGCAGACTAAAGCCATATACAAATGTAAATACAGCACGTTATGTGATGTATCTAACTGCATTAATCATTGCTCTTCTTTAAGCATCCTCTGCTTTTCACTTTTTCGCAGTAACACAAAACACACAGACTCTCATTAATGACAGAAAAACAAAAGTAAACTAAAAACATTATTTCCAACCAAAGCCACTTTAACACAAATCAGGTCATACCTACAACCTCTGAAGTCATACGTACTTCCTAGGAGGACTTAAAGGTAGCATAATCTCATTTGATTGAAGAGTTTAGTTTGTAGGACTTGGCCACAAGTAAACAAGATATCCTTCTGTGCTTATTGAAATTTTATTTATGCTGTAGCATCTCTTTAGTTGCCTGTCCCTACACGTCATGCAAAAACATTGTGTTATTGGTTGTTTTGCATGTCAGTCAAATTCTTGGCCACATTGAGCTATGTAACATCGCCACATGCTAGTGGAGCCATATTTTTAGCAAACACATCTATTCGAAGCATCTGTGAGGTGAACAGACAAAATAAAAGAACAGCACATGAGAATAAGCATGTTGTCGCGACCATTGGCCCTTTTTTATTTTAAGGGCATGTTATTCTTGTGCCTCAGAAGGAGCATTTTCAGCTGAGGCTTGTCTCATTTTTAAAGGTAATGCACACCTCTTAATCAATGGCCATTGAGCGCTTTGTGACCAATCAGACATTTACAGGGGGGGCAAGAGGAATTTTGGGGCTCTAGATTGTGACTGTGGTGTGAGACAGTGTAATCACAGTGCGATTTGCACTCCGAGGGGCTGCGCCAGATCAATGGGGACCCAAAAAGGAGAGAAGGCAAACTGCGTTATATAGGTCAGTCAATACTTGGAGTAATGATGGAATAATCTCTATGGGGGACGGTGGCCAGTCGATCCTCAAACACCTCTTATATTGTGTGCATTTACTCTGCATGGGCAGTTTGGATGCCTCCCTCCTCCCTCTAAACCCTCCTCTATGAAGAGAAAGCGTAACAGATGAACCTTGAATAACCTTAACTTAGTCTATTGTTTTCCAATGAGGCATTTGTTCTTGTGTATATGTAGGAATTACACTACTTTGTTAATGTTGGATGTCCAAGCATGATTACTAAATGTGGTGATTTTAGCAGATCTGTGTTTTCATTCAGATTTTGGTGCACAGCTTAGTAGCCAGAGATAAATTGGCCTTTTATTTCAGGGCACTGAAGTACATGTACCATATTTTAATTCTTTTTAGAAGATAAAGCTTTGCGCCTTGTATGTATCTCATCTACATGCAAAGTGGAATAGACGTGTTTCATAAACTATGTTAAAACCGTACTTTGAATATAAGGAGGGCTTTTTCAAGGATGCAAACCCTCTGTTCTTCAAGGTCAGATGTACGACAGTTTCACTATAATCCTACCACCCTTAAGTTAACTTATGGGTCTGACATAATAAGACCAAGAGCAGCCATAAAAAGAGACTTCCTTCCTTAAGAATTAATTGATACAATTGGGAGGCCTTTAAATCTCCAAGTGAGGAATAAATTGAGTTGAAATCGGAGTATTTTTTTTCCCTCCCTGAAATAATAAAAAAAAAGAATGGAAAGCGGTTGAACGTGCCCCCTCCGTCCTGAAGGCAGGGACAACAGCGGTGCTCCTCACACTCCAGGCCAATGACTCTCGACACCTTGGGAGGGCAGTAAAAACTGTCCTCCCTTCACTACGTCATTTATATCCTCCATAAACCTGTTTTTTTTTCTTCAGCTCGGCGATATCCCTCCTCATAAAAGAAAGATGCAAATTACAGAGTTGGGTGGAATCCCAAGTAGGACTTTTTTCCCTGTTGCCTCATTCCTCTGTAGAGCTCTCTAGTTTGTGTCTACATAGTGCTCTTGAAGGCTCAGGCAGATAAACTAACAAGTTGGAAGATATTGGCAATAAACCAGTAATGACATGCTGTTCTAGCCAGTTGCAGCAATTTTTTGTAGGGATTTGTTTACTGAAAAATAAGATAAATTAGGGCTTTCACAATTAACAGACTTAAACCTGGAAAACATTGAATCTCTAGAGTGAGTTAACACTGAGTAGTTTGCACTTATATGATAATGATGCATATTGTAAGTTCTCTTGCTAGTCTAGATTACAGTGCCAGATGAACACACCCATTTATATGCATTTTTCTGTGCACATTTATTTATTTATTTTTAATGAAAATAAATTAAAGAGGCTTTTTAAAAAGGAATTCTACATAAATGGTTAAGATATAAACAGACACACGGATGTGTAGGTTTAGATAGTAAATAAAACTGTTGTATTTGAGTCGTAGACATCATAACTCCTGTTTCCTATCACCACAATTTCAGTGAAAGTCTGACTTGGTAAGTTACCAAGTTAACAATTTCACATCAATCCAATTTGAATGATTTTGGTTATATCTCAGCAAAAGAAGTACGCAGAAAATTAGAAGAATTTCCCTTTAAAGACCTCACAGATTAACCTTGCCTTGTAAAGCTTTTTGGAATCTTTGAAAGGCTATTCATGGTTTGCTATTTTTCAGTTTTTGGCCTTTTTAAAAAAAGTAATTGCAAAAATAACTTGTAGACTACTTGACTTTGTTAATATAATCAGCAGTCCTAGTTCAGAAGATGGCAGAGATCATTGGGGGAAAGGATGGTTGTGACTGTGCAGGAATGTGGATGAGCGCTCCCTCTTTTCTTTCCTGCAGTGTGCTGTGGGAGCCCATGGGCGATGGCAAGCGCGTGATTTCTCTGGCTGATAGCCACGTCGTGCTCTGGGACCTTCAGGAGAGCTCCACCAAGGCCACGGTGAGATAGCACACCTTTCATTATTTGATAACTGCTGTATCTTGCACTGCTCTCTCAGACTGCACTCCGCGCCAACAGTGCTAGAGCTGTCAAACAAACTGCATGTATGAACGACTGAAATCACCACTAAACCATTCTGTTCACTGTATTTATGAACAGATTTCAGTAAAAAGTGTGTTTTCTAATGCTATGTTGCACAAAATGGGTAGACTAGGAAAATAAGCAAAGACTTGGGTCATTCCTGCATGTTCAGGAATTATGCAGAGGGTGATTAGTCACAATACAATGACTCACAGAAAGCAAAGCAAATATGTGTTCGTCTTTGTCAGTCATGTGACATTTTTCTTTCAGTGGCCATAGCAGTGGCCCTTGTTAGTAGGAGTGGCAGTGGTGGAGAATTAAGAGAGCAGAAATCATTTCGAGAAGATTTGAAATCTGTCTTATTCAGAAAATGAAAACAGGTTTCAGATCTACTGTAAATGATTTCTGCTCTGTTTTTAGTCTCCACCATCGCCACTCCCACTGAAGGCGGTCATTACTATGGCCACTGCAAGAAAAACGATATGTGACTGAAACAGACGAATACATATTTGATTGGTTTTCTGTGAGTCATTGCGTTGTGACCAATCAACATCCAGCATCCAGCATCGCCACATGAATATCTTTTAGTATGTGTTTGTAATACAGAAAAGAAAGTTTTTTGGTGTGAACATAGGCAATTGATTATTTTTTCACACCTCTCCTGCAGGGTTTCTCAAGTCAGGCTAAGTCCACTCATGCCCCTGTTGTTGCCAGGCTTGGAAAACACTGTCACAGAGCATCAGTCTTTTTAGAGACTACATAACAAATTCAACAATAGTAGCTTCATAGCTTCAGCACAAAAAACTGAAGAAGTGAACTTCAAACACAAAACGTGCCTTGGCTAGTTAACTATATCTGGGCTAAAGCGAAACATGTTAATCTGATTTTTCACAGAATTATCACTTTAATATCTTTGATTTTTGTTGCATTGGGCCTTGTTAAGCCAAGCTTGGATTTACCTACCATGCCAGAAAGACTCTTGGTGGAGTTTTCCTTTAAAACTGCTGCTCCAAACAAATATTAATACAATTTATGGTTAATAAACACTATGTTGTGAACATGATGAATTAAGGATGCTGTGTCGAGACCCCTATTGCTGGAGCTAGAGAAGACCACAAAAGCCCCAATTACAGTGCTGTGCCTTTATTTGGATTATCTTTCTTCCACAACCCACTGCCTGTGCAATTAAAGTGTCCATGGTGTTGAAAGTCTGGATGAAATGTGAGTTTAGGTTGGTCACTTAATGTCCCATTAGTGAGGAGCTGCTGTGTTGAGGGTATTCATTAATAATGTGCTGCAGTCATTACTAATTAATGCCTCGCAGACTGAGGTTTGCAGGCTGGACGTGTCGCGTCCCTTTTAGGACATCACCCTGACTTGACATTTGGGAGCCAATGTGTGCAAATGCGAAAAACGTCAGCTCTGTTCAGACTACTACCACCTCTCTCTCTCTCCCCTCATACACTTTCACTCTCGCACACCCTGGGTAGAGGTTGCTGGAGAGGTCCACGGTCACTGCCACGCAGGGCCTCACTATGCGGTCATGCTAATGTCAGCTTTGCATGCAGAGCGAGAGGGGGGTTATCGAGTGGCAAGGCCTGCTGAGGGCACTGTGCCCATTAAAAATAAAAAGGAGAGAGAGGGAGAGAGAGCATGCTCAGTCAGATTCCACCAGAGCTGATGAGAGTGCTAATCTCCCTCACGCAAGCCCCCCTACTTTCCCCTACACACACACACACACACACACGCCAGCTCTCCTCCTCCAGTCTATCCCCCATCCTTCTTTTCCTCTGAATGGCTCAGGTTGATGTGTTCATCACGGCCATGTCCCAGCCTCCGCTTGCGATTGTAAGCTTTAGCTCAAATCTCCCTGAATTCTGCCACACTGCAGAGCCGAGAATTCAGCTCACGACTTCCAGCGTCCCAAACAACACCCACACAGGCCCAGCTAAAGCTCAGCCATCTTTGCAAAATAGCACACCGTGATAAATGGCAGCATTCTTCTGCCTTGTTTTGCAAGCTCTTCCCGAAGCCTAATAGACCTCTGAAGTCGTGTCATCATTCCATAGTAGGCGTCATTCCCATATTAGGAGCTCTTGGAGTAAGTTTGCTCTACAAGAAAAATAAATGACTTTTTTGAAATTGCTATTAATAAGCCTTTGGTAAACAAAAAACGAAGACTAAATTTGAATGTTAAAGCTTTAAGGCATTAAAGCTAATAGTGCTGAGTCAAAATCATAAGACTGGACACTTCACCAAAGTACTACACACAAGCCATCAAGCTTTGCCAAATGTGGTTGTTGCTTTGTCAATAATAGTTTACAGTGTTGAGTAGCTGATGTTGACATTTAACCATAGACTCACCTTTATCCAACGTTATTCCAGTGTATAGAATAGAAGTGTTAGCTTGCTTGCAGCATCTATGTGGCACTGTTCATATTTTGACTGATAGACAACCTTTTAATTCAGCTGCTTAGATCTGGAGCTTCTTATATGGCCATGACAGCATCTACAAAACTGTGCACTTATGGCTGTGGTTAGTGGTGTCAAAATACATTGCTGCATCTAGACATGCAGCAATACTAATGAAAAAAATAATATTGCAACATGTAAAACACAATATTACCATGGACACATACATTCACTGGAATTTAGTCAAATAAGGGGCAGTTTTAGCTAAAATCTTCTGAGATATGCCAAGCAGCTCTGGTTCCACTACACTATCACATTATGATCCCATGCTTTGTCTGATGTTTGTACCCCTTAAGTGTGTTATTGGTCCGAATGTCACAGTACAGCCTGCAACACTATCCTTTTTATTCAGCAATATATGGAGTACCAGGGGTCTACCACCTGACCTGAAAAAGTCCAAAGGCATGTTACCCTTTAGAGCGATCGAAAATAAATAAATAAATGATTCTAGACATTAATGAAAACTGTGCTGTGCTTGTCATTAAAGAAAGTAGCAGCAGAGCAGTGTTTTCCCCCAAAACACATCATCATTAACATATTGTTGTTGTTAACATGCATTATAATTTACACTTAATGTTTTTTTTTCCATAACAAAATATTGTTATGTAAAATGTAATAAAAGGTTAGGTAATTATCATAATATTCCATTTTTGTATAAACTCCTGCCCATATACACCACAATGCATTGTTCTGAATGTGGCAATTGAACTGCATCAAATAGAATGCTATAATCGGTTATCATTGACTATTGATACAAGCCAATAAAGTATATGCTTGTTTTGGATTCTCAAGCTATTTTCAAACTTAAAAATGTAAGAAAATCTTGTATATTATTGTTATTTATAGTATTCCACTGCTGTGTAATTACTTACGCCAGTCACATTTTTGTATTTTAGTGAATATTCAACGACATTTCTAAGTCACACCGAATAAATCTCAAATCAAATTGAATCATGGTGAAATTGTAAAATTCTTGATGCTTTGAAAAGTTTCCAAAATATTGATAATCAAATTGAATTGCGAGGTCAGAGATTTACAGCCCTACTAATGGTATGAGTGCTAATGGACAGTGCTGATGGCTTTGAGGGTGCCATTGCAGCTGAGGCTGGGGTTTGGGTTGTTCTCCATTTCTGACTGGACGCAAGCACTGGAGTAATGAGACTGTACGCCGTGCGAGCAGCGTGGCCCGGATCGATCCGCTCCAGCACGCCTTTGTGCTCTGGCTCACCTCCAACAAGCCCTGAAAAAAACGAGAGAAGGAAAGACGGAGAAAAATCAAGCTCCCCTATCGGCTCTTCCAGCGGTGGCTGAGCCCCGAGCTCGCTGAACAAAGCAGTAGAGGACAACTCCCACAGACGCTCAGTGCACTGGCCTTTGTTTATTAGATAAGGTGCTGTTGGTTTTGTGCAATGTGCTTTGCGCCTTTACTGTAGAAGTTTTCAAGATTGAGTCCAAGCTCTGTATTAAAAACCAAGCCAGATTTGTTTAAGTGAACTCTGTGGATGTCTGTTTGCTCTGCAGTATCAATGCTGAGAGTCACTTAGGCTTTTTAATTTAATGTCTGTTGTGTTTTATGCTGATGCTACTGCTAAAGTTGCAGCATGAATTACATTACTAAATTGGATCAAAACCTCATATCTCCAGAATAGTAACTTTACAGGAGAAGGAAAAAAACATACTTTACTTTTAATGAAAGTCAATGGACCCAGACATTTTTCCTCATCATTTTGGACCGTTTCTTTTGCTCTGCTCATCATGATATTTACACACAATATAAAGGGCAACGGGCACATTGAAATTATGTATAAAACTGAAAAATGACGAAGATGGAGATTTTGTTCTTTTGTTGGACTGTGAGTTTAGTAATTCATCCAGATACCCACAGAAACTCATCTAGACAATATTAGTCTTGTTGAGATGCTCATAGCACACAATAAACACTATTTGTTGGAGAGCTCATTTGCGTATTGCAGTCTGTCTGTGATGTCGGTATCAATGTGACATCAGTATTGTGCCTGTATACTAATGTGTACAGACCTAACATGATACAGTGTGGTAACCACACCGATATTCCATCACTGCCATAAAATGGAATTATATCTACTTAAAACATTTCATTACATTTGGAGGAAGACCTACAGTTTGTTTTACTGAGCGGTGGACTTTCTGTGGACTGAGCAGATAGAAAATTGCTTCTCAGTGCTCACAAGCTCAAAAATGACAATTATCTGCAAGTTGCATTCCCTGCTGCCTGGCATGGAGTAACATGATGCAAATAGTGTTTGAAAAGATATTCTCTGTCTCTCCCTGTTCTTCTTTCTCGCTCTCTCTCTTTCGCGCTCACGCTTTTCTTTCCTTCCTCTTTCACTGTATCTCACTCTTTCTGTCTTTCTCTCGCTTGCTCGCTCACTCTCTTGCTTGCTTGCTTTCTCCTCTCTCTGTATCTCTTCTCTCTCTGCATCTCTTCTCCTCTCCTTTCTCTCTGTTTCTCTTTTTCTCTCTTTCTCTCTTCCTTGTGTAGACTATTCATTCTCTTTATCTCTTCTCTCTCTCTCTCTCTCTCTCTCTCTCTCTCTCTCTCTCTCTCTCTCTCTCTCTCAATTTAATTCAATTCAATAAGCTTTACTGGCATGAGCCTATTCAGTTACAGTATAAGCATTATCAAGAAGCAACACTGTCTCTCTTTCCATCTCTCTCTTTCTCTCTCTTCGTCTCTCTCTCTGTGTCTCTATTTCTGTCTCTCTCTCCATCTCTCTGTCTGTCCTGTGTTCACTGTGGCACCAGTAATGACAGTCTCACCTATAGAACCTTCTAAAAGAGCCACCAAGGGCACTCTAGAGTCACAGCAGCCAATGCCACTGAGTTTCCAATGAAAATGTGAAAAGTACAGCCCACCTCTCACAGGGGACTCCTGTCTCTTTGGCTCATGTGAATACATGTGGTTGAAGCGGTGGGTCTGTGTTCACTGAGGCACACTATCCACTGTGTAACCGTCCCTGACTGGACATGTGCATGTTACGGGTGCTCATTGACTGCTCAGCCATTGATTAAGGTGTGTGTGTGTGTGTGTGTGTGTGTGTGTGTGTGTGTGTGTGTGTGTGTGTGTGTGTGTATCGATTTCCCTCTCCAGATTTCTAGCAGTGCCACCCTGGAAGGCAAAGGGCAGCTGAAGTTCACCTCAGGCAAATGGAGCCCTCACCACAACTGCACCCAGCTGGCTACAGCCAACGACATGGCAATCCGCGGCTGGGATCTCCGCAGCATGAGGTGAGCTCAGGGGTCAGATTACACGGGCATGATGACAAAACTGATGAGAAAATATTTACATATAGTTTCCAAATCACTGCCAGGGGTGTGTGTGTGATACACAAATCAATATTTTTGTGACCAGGTGAGTAAATGCTAGGAAAAAAAAAAACAAATACAGGGCGCTGTGTTTACTCCACTATGAGGGGGGAAAAAATTAAGATTTCTATTAGCGTAATATGTGTACAGTAAAGATACTTGAAGGGTACTTGATTATATTAAGACATTTCCATGAAACAAGTTGAAATGAACAAAATGCACTGACAAAACAGTATTGCCACATAAGACATAGTGGGCTGATATGCCATCAACTACTTATTTCTATGCTGTTAATGCAGTTGTTATACACTACTTGTTGTTTTGATAGCAGACTTTCTACAACAGGTCTCTGTAAAACTACTACATGCAAAGTAAAGAATATACCACTTGAATGTGTGTTAGATGTTTTTAAGGCTTCAGTTGTCTGTATTTAAGAGCTGGCCTAAGACCTAACACTGTCTGGGTAGTGGACACATGAAAATCTCATTTCTTCAGCAATAGCAGAAATTAGCATTGCCATAGCATTACTAGTGGTACTCCAGTGGTAAGGTTACTTCTAAATTGAACTTGTATGCAATAAAACTGCCATATAGTAGCATGCACAACTGTGAGAACTTGCTCAAAGCAGCATTAGAGATTTCTCAAAATGGCTTTAAAGATTACTCCATTTTCACTCAGATGAATTTGCTGATACCTGCAGGTACCTTGACAACACACATGTTGAGTTGTCTTACTAATCCCTCTTGCAGTATGAAACAAAGCCTGATGGACACGCATTTTAATGCATTTTTAGCCCTGTAGTGTTTTATTTATGCATGAAGATATACAGAAGCTTCTTTATCACAAATTTTTAGTAAGGTTCTAAAAAGTCTCTGAATAGTATGATATTGTTCAGGTAAGCCCACTTTGTCACTCGATTCATCATCAGGTCATGTTGCTGTCTGTGTATTTCTTCCTGAAGGATAGTAGTTAATTAGGTTAAGCATAGTACTTTAATTTGACCATCTCTTTTTAGAAGAGCTGTATAAATGCAGTACATAGGAACATACCATCCTTTAAACTTTCTCAGTAAGGTCTAATTAGGTATTCAGCATTTAGCTGTACAGATATGGCTTCTCCCTGTTAGTGTGATGGAGTGGCAGTGCTGCCTGGGTGTGTGTCAGTTAGCGAGGCAGGGCTGGTGCAGTGAATCATATGGAGCAGATGGGTGATGGAATGAAATGAGCCTCCATGTGGGCTGTACTGCAGGAATAATAATCACAGCACTATTGATCCCTGTGATAACACAGAGCCAGACCTTGAGAGGGTGAAAGAGGGAGAGCGAGAAAAGGAGAGATGGAGAGAGTACAAAGCAGCAGAGGAGAGAAAAAGTGAGAAGGAGGAGATAACGGTGGGAAGAGAGCAGAGATTGGAAGCGATAGAAAAGGATGGACAGTGAAGATACCAGCTGAAACACAGAAATGGAGAGAAAGCTGGGAAGAAGAGAGAGAACCACAGAGAGTTGGGGCGGGGGGGCAGTCATTCAGTGCATAAGCAAAAGCATGCCAGAGGAACAGTGAAGGGAGGAAAGATAGGAAACAACAATGAGATTATTATCAAGATACAGTATAAAAAGTATTGTTTCTGTAAAAGAATTATAGTATTTAATTTTCTCCAGCCTTTCTTTGCTCTCCTATATGCATTATAATAAGAGGTTAATAAGCACACAGAAAGAAATGTGAGCCCCTGAAAGTCAAGCCTTGCTGGTGTTTATGAGCGTTTAAATGCACTGTAGTGGAGGTGAAAGCTTCAGCTTATATATCAGTGTATGTGAGTACATATAGTATTGGTCAGTGTATACTTTGTCTGTATATGTGAGTGTACTATGTGCCAGTATATCGCTGCTATCAGAGCAAAACTCTGTAGCTCCATGTTTATCGTTTTTCAGTTTTTGGCATAATTTGAAAATGCCTGAAGATTGGACCAAAAGAAATGGCCCAAAATCACTTGTCTGGTTCCATTGACTTACATTAAAATAATTATAGGATGCCACGAAAGGAATGCCACGTGTGCAACAAGTCCAGTTGTGAAATTTCCTCACTACTAAAAATTCCACAGTCAACTGTCAGTGGTGATCTAACAAAGTGGAAGCGATTGGGAACAACAGCAACTCAGCCACGAAGTGGTAGGTCATGTAAAATGACAGCGCGAGGTCAGCGAACGCTGAGCCGAATCGTGCACAGATGTTGTCAACTTTCTGCAGAGTCAATCGCTACAGCCCTCCAAACTTCATGTGGCCTTCAGATTAGCTGAGGAACAGGGCGTAGAGAGCTTCATGGAATGGGTTTCCATGGCTGAGCAGCTGCATCCAAGCCTTACATCACCAAGCGCAACGCAAAGCCTCGAATGCAGTGGTATAAAGCACCGCCACTGGACTCTAGAGCACTGGAGACGTGTTCTCTGGAGTGATGAATCACACTTCTATGTCTGCCAATCCAATGGGCGAGTCTGGGTTTGGCAGTTGCCATGTGAACGGTACTTGTCTGAATGCATTGTGCCAAGTGTAAAGTTTGGTGCAGGGGGGATTATGGTGTGGGGTTGTTTTTCAGAAGTTGGGCTCGGCCCCTTAGTTCCAGGGAAAGGAACTCTTAATGCTTCAGCTGACCAAGAGATTTGGATAATTTCATGCTCCCAACTTTGTAGGAACAGTTTAGGAATGGCCCCTTCCTGTTCCAACGTGACTGCGCACCAGTGCATAAAGCAAGGTCCATAAAGACATGGATGAGTGAGTTTGGTGTGGAAGAACTTGACTGGCCTGCACAAAGTCCTGACCTCAACCCGACAGAACACCTTTGAGATGAATTAGAGTGGAAACTGCGAGCCAGGCCTTCTTGTCCAGCTTCACTGTCTGACCTCACAAAAAGCAATTAACTCACATGACTGGGTATAAAAAGAGCATTTTAGAGAGGCAGAGTCTCTCAGAAGGATGGGCAGAGATGGGCAGAGGTTCACCAATCTGCGAAAACCTGTGTCTAAAAAGTGTGGAAGAATTTCAGTAAAATGTTCCTCAATGTAAAACTCCAAAGACTTTGGATATCCCACAATATAGACTACATAAGATCACCAAAAAATTCAGAGAATCTGGAGAAATCCCTGTATGCAAGGGATAAGGACAACAGCCAATATTGGTTGCTTGTGATCTTTGGGCCTCAGAGGGCACTGCATTAAAAACAGATTCTACACTGGAAATCACTGCATGGGCTCAGGAACACTTCCAGAAATCATCTGTGAACACGGTTCACCGTGCAAGCCACAAATGCAAGTTAAAGCTGTATCATGCAAAGAAGGTGGCATGTCAACACAATCCAGAAATGCTGTCTGCTCTGGGCCAAAGCTAATTTAAAATGGACTGAGGCAAAATGGAAAACCCTTCTGTCATCAGATGAGTGAAAATTTCAAATTCAAAATTTTTTGGAAACCACAGACTCCATGTCCTGCGGACTCCAGAGGAGAGGGAACATCAAGCTTGGTATCAGCATACAGTGCATCTCTGATGATCTGGGGTTGCATTAGTGCCTGTGGCATGGGCGGCTTACACATCTAGAAAGGTGCCATCAATGCTGAACAGTATATAGAGGTTTTGAACATATGCTCCCATCCAGACAGCGTCTCTTTCAAGGAAGGCCACTTACTGCATCCATCACAACAGCATAGCTTTGCAGCAGAGGAGTCTGTGTGCTGAACTGGCCTGTCTACAGTCCAGACCTTTTACCAATAGAAAACATTTACCGCATCATGGAGCAAAAAATCAGACAGAGAAGACCCAGGACTGTTGAGCAGCTAGAATCCTACATAAGATGAAAATGGGACAGCATTCCTCTCCCAAAACTCCAGCAATTGGTCTCCTCACTTCACAGGCATTTTCAGACTGTTGTTAAAAGAAGAGCGGATGCTACACAATGTTAGACATGGCCCTGTCCCAACTTTATTGAGATGCGTTGCTGTGAAGTTCTAAATGAGTTAATGTTTTTCATGAAATGGTAAAATGTCTCACTTTCTGATAGAACATCTGATGTGTGTTCTATGTTCTGTTGTGAATAAAATGTAGGTCTATGAGATTTGCAAATCATTGCACTCTCGTTTTATTTACATGTATTTACATTTTACACAGCGTCCTAACTTTTTTGAAATTGGGGTATTGACAATAAAAGCTGACTTGATTTGACTAGAAGCAGTGCTAAGTAATCTCCACTTACAGATGGTTTGTCTAACTGTTGGCTGATGAATACCTAAACTCTTTGAGGTTGCTTTGCTTTATGCATATCAACAATTATTGATCGTAGGTCTTCTGAAATCTTTTTGTGTGAATCATGGTTCACATCAGCAAATGCTTGTTGTGATTATATGTTTGTGTGGTTTTTATAAGTCAGCATAACTCTAACCCACAACTCAAGTTTTATTTCATTGACTGTACTCCAGGTTTGCTAAATCCTGACTTTGATTAGCTTTTGTAGAAGTCATTAGCCCAGGGGTTCACATAATTTTCAATGTTTGACACTATGAATGTTTGATGTATCCAATAGGGACTATAATAGTACATTATTTTTGTGTTTTTAGCTTAAACAAGCAAAAATATCACAATATTCATCAAAAGCTTAAAAGATTAAGGGTGACTTTTGTCAGTAAAACCAACCAACCAACCCTACTAACTTATATATTTCACATGTGTATTTGAGAGCTTACAATGAGTATGTGCATATAACATAGGCACACAGCAAGGATGTAGGACAGCAAAGACAGTCACCTCACACATACACATTTGCACACATAGCTGTATCCAGGCATCCAGTTGGTGCAGCAGCTGTGTGCTAGCAGAGAGAGCACGGTCCGCTTCTGCTCCACTGCACATCCAGACATCTTCCGAAGTGTCTGTGCTGGCTCGTCAAGAGGAGTGCCAGCCAAACAGCACTGCCCTGGTCAAAAACAGCCGCTCTCTTAAAGTCACACCACAGTGGATGAGAAAACAGCTCCTCTATCTACACTGTGGTGAGCAAATAAAGAACTGTATAAAAATATGGACAGAATGTTCTATAATTATTTCAAAGCTTCACCTTCTGAAGATAATGTTATCTGTGGCAAGTGTTCTTTGTAATTGGCAGCTAAAACAAAGAAAAGAGAAACAAACAAAAAAGAAATAAATAAAAGATCCAGCCTGACAATATCCATGGTTGCTATAGCAACCAATTGATACTATATTACAGTTACATGTTGTTAATAAAGTAGAATATACCTTGGCTGGGCTGTGTACTGCTAAGGTCCAACATAAAGCAACCTGTAATTTTATATATATATATATATATATATATATATATATATATATATATATATATATAATGTGTATATATATAATGTATATGTATATGTGTGTGTGCATATATATTTGGGCCACTGACTTGGCAAAACAAAGGATGTTGGTATTTGATTTAAAAAATACTTTCCACTGCCAAAATAATAGACTACTTAAATCTCTGCTGGGTTTACAGTGAATCATACAGCTTGATGTTATAACACAGTCACATATTGATGACATTACTTCCCTTCCAATGTAAGAACATGTACTGAATGGGCTTATATTAGACCTGTTGTTGCTGTCATTTAAAACCCTTATAATTCTATTTTTTCTTTTTTATTAAAAAAAGCTGCCCTTTGTTATATAAGCATTCTATGGCAAATGAAGACATATTCCAAAGTTGCTTTGTTAAAATCTTGCTACATTAACATGCATTGCAGGGTATTTTCCAGTTTTTCTTTTTAGACCAATACCAATACTGAAACTTTGGATGTCAGTTGATACTATGCCGAATAGCTGGTACTATGTTGTTTTTAGATGCAAAGCAGCCCATGAACATGGGCTTGCAGTTTACTCGCTCATGCACTCACTCATATTTGACATCCTGAAGGTTTTCCACAAGGGGCGCTTCTCTTGCTAATTAAAGCATCTTTAAAGTTGTTTTGAAACGTGACCGCACAAACAGCAGATCTATTTTTTGCAATAACATCATACTTCTTGTCAGATAAAAGCCTCATCATAACAGTTGCCTCCATACACTATTGGTACAGTGCAGGAGCTCCTTGGCATCAGCCGACAAGATCACATTTTAGAATGCTATAGAAAGTTGGAGTGTGTGATCAGACGAGTTATCTATGAAGTTTACACTTCAGTCACACAAAAATAGGCTCTGCACATAAAAACGGATGTAAGATATGCGTCTAGCCCAGGTGGTGTGGATGGAAACACTGATTACAATGTATCTGTTCCAGATAGGGATCAGAAGGGCGATTTTAAAAATGCTTCAGACATGCACCTTGTGTGTTATCATATGGCCTATATTGTTTTACATTATGATACAATATGGAAAAAGTATTATTGCATGATATTTTCATTAAACATACGTATCACGTTATTGTGACAGACAAAATGTGCAGTTAAAAACTTGAAAATTTTAAATCCAATGATAATCATTCTACGTCTTACATACCATGCTGCACTAAACCCAATTAAACAAGTCTAATTATGTTCTCTTTCTAACGAAACGTGCAGTAGTTCAGTGTTCTTCAAGTACTGATGATGTGATAAGATCGTAAAGCCATATTGTTTATTACAGTAACTAAATGTATCACAATAACAATAAAACATTATTATATTGCAGACCCCTGTTTCTGGCCCAGCATTTGTTGCTGGTATCATCCTGATATTGTTACTGGGTATCGGACTGGTTCCATCTAAAGTCATGAGAGTGAAAATATGATGGTATTTAAATATCAACCCTCTGGCTTCAGTTTGTGTAAGCATGTGTCCTGCATGGTGTCTTTGGATGTGTATTGGAGCAGGTGCTGGTTTTTCAGGCAGTTGATGTGATGTGAGGTGATGAATAGAGGAGGTCAGTGTTGGATGGGGTGCTTTTACGCTAGATGTTCTCTCTGTGCATCAGTCTGCAGCCATACTTGCACCACTGAAGCGCAGTGTGAGAGTGCTAGCACACACACACACACCGCCTCCCTGCAACACGGAGCTGTGTGTTAGCTGTCAGGACTGACGCCACAGCACGCACACACCCCATCCCATGCATACAGAAACAGAGCAGTGTGCTGCAGTGAAGCTTTCACCAGAGGGGGAGAGAGAGAGAGAGAGGAAGGGAGAGAGAGTGAGAGGGACAGAGAGAATTTGAGATACTAAGTCTAGGTTTCCAGCATTTTGTGGCATTGCTTTGGGGATTATTTGCATCAATAGTTTGATCTATTGTTTTGGATATATTGCAAAAGAGCCATTGAAATTGCTCTTGCAGAGATGGATGCAAAGCAGGAACTCATTAAAGTACCCTTGCTGTGTGCTTTGTCACATTTGCATGCAGAGGAAAATAATAGAGCTCAGCTGATGATAATTTGGAATCAGTAGTGAAACAATCACTATAATGAAACAAATCCAGCATTTTTTGCTGATATGAGGCTTATACTGCTGCTGGGTATCGGATTGGTTCCATCTCGACTCATGACAGCGAAAAAATGATGGTATATATTTGATGGCATCTATTATTATATTGCACACATGATTTGAGCATGTGAACACTGTTTGGAGAAACATATTTCAATAGGCGGTATTGAAATACCACTTTAGTTAGGTTTGTTTTAAAGGGCCCATACCCTACTTTTTTGCATTTGATTGTAAGTCCATTCGTAACATGTTTGTTTATGCAACAAAACTCTGTAATTCTTTTTTTAACATAACTATTTTCTAATCTATCTTTATCCCTTAGAAACAAAACAGACTGTTCCTGTTACTGTGCCTTCAAGACAGATATATCTAATTCTAGATATGGATCATTATACTGAATTGGCTCAAAGTCAGAGTTCCACATTTTTTTATTCTTCAAAGTTCAGACTTTTGATATGAAAATTGGACTAAAAGACTAGCCATCACTTGATGGGAAAACACGGCTTTGAACAGATGTGCACACATAAATTTGATTTATTAAAGAAAACGTCTATCGATAGTGATGATTCTTAAGTTTGCACTCAGAATTTCAGACTTTGGGACACATTTACTTCACAGCTGTGGTATCTAACTGCTCACCATGTGGCCATGAGTGATAGGGAAGCAGTCTCACTTCCTGCTCTAAAATAAGGCTCTGCTTAAGGACTAAAACCCTTGTTTCAGTAGTGCCATGTAAACGCAGGCCAACATTCAACTTCACTTTTAAAAAAGAAAGCACTTTTTGGGGTTAAGGTTTGGAACACCCAACAACAAATAATGATTTTTGTGTATATGTCGCTTATTACTATCTCTAATGCCTTGGATTTGAATATATCAAAACATAATCCTCGCAAACTATTGCAACTAAGTCTGAATATTAAAAGCCCCTGTCAACATGATCAACAATGTTTAAATTTTTGGTTTGATACTAAAATATACTGCAGAAAAAGTGTTTACCAGCCAATGCTCAATAAATGCTCAATAAATAATACAGTAGATAAATGCTCCAAAAATTCTAAGCTGCTGTCTGCTTCTTACTGTGTTGGCATGTCAGAATGCAAAATGATTGACAGTGGCTTCTCCCAGGCAACGTAAACAGCCCAGCTCCAGTGGTAGTGGTGGGCGACACTGCCAGTTACTGTGGTTCAGCCCTACACGTTTAAGCCTCCCCCACAGGAAAACAGACCCCTTTGTTCTTCTCGACCGCTCACTAAATGTTGTGTAAAAAGTGCAAAACAGAAAACAAGCTATCCAGTGGTCATTTTACAGATGACATTTTGGTGATATTTTTTGGAGAACTCAGGCTTTCGTCTTAAGATGAGTGTATCACGCTCAGCACTAAGGAATGCAAGCAGCAGACTCCGGTATTTTGGCAGAATTGTGGCCACCTGCGCCACATTTTGCTCTACTCAACTCAAATGGAAGAAAACATCGGGAAAAGTCATTTCAGAAATTTCCAAATCAACACCATTCCTTCTCTTCCAGTTAATATTGGAAAAAAGACACAAAACCATATTAGATAATAGAAGAAAATCTTGAAATTGTAGTCAGGGGCATTGTTTGTTTATTTATTTTACTATGGGACTGCAGTTTGAGCTAATTCGGTAATGGTCCATATATCTTAATGACCCTTGTTCTAATTGGCTGCTTTATTTTAAATGGGAGTCTAGGCTGAAATACTCTTTGAGCGGAATGGGTGGAGCTAAACTGCTATACACTAAGTAGGCAGATATATGTAAGTGTGTTGGTTTTGTGACATCACAAAAACAATCCATTTAAAACAGGCTGTTTTTGCAGCTTATTTTCCATATATGGACTGTCTGGACTGAAGTGAAGTATGTTTTAAAACACTGACAATTAAACTCTTTTATTTAAATAAATAAAAAAGTAGAAAAAAAACATTTTCCATAATATAGTTCCTTTAATTACATCACAAGCGAAAGCTAATTTCAGCATGTTGGCTCCTTTTAGCTTCTTTTAGGTGAAAGTGTCGTATGCTTTCCTGCTTTGGTCAAGGCCAAGTAAATAAAAAGGCTTTAACATTAAACCTTAATCCACCAGTCAGAGTGAATCCAGCTCATAATGACTCATATTGAAGATTATTTATGATTTATGTAAAGCCTGCATAAATCCTTGGATACTGAAGCTTGTATTACATTAAGTTGTGATAAGGATTCTATTTTGTGCAAATGAATCAAATAACGTGAAATTCTATAATATGATACTGTCATTGCTTGTTACATATGATCTGAGTCACGCATTTGTTAGCAGGAGCAAGGACACAGATTCTTAAAGGGGAGTTCCACCAAGTTTTCAGCCATACATAATTCATTCACTGAGAACAAACAAGAGTTCTTCAGGTGAGATGCTGAATCGTAGAGAAGCATACTGACTTTGATTTCTGTACAGTGGTGGTGATAAGAACACCAATGTGTTGTGAGGTCTGCAACACCAATAGAGCTATTAATAAAACCATTTTCTATAATATCCAATTTAATTAACGGTGAGTCATAAATCCAAAAAATATATATTTCGTAACAGTTTTGCCTTACACAACCTTTCTACCATATATAGAATTTAAAAACGATTCTAGGTGAAAGACCTTACTCAACTGTGGTAAAACAATGTCACAAGCATCAGGCAACATATTTATAAACATTTCATGTTATAGCTTCCTGTGACATAGCTTTTAGGAACATTCAGAGATCTGGTCCCTACCAGCACCACTGTAAACAATACTCAGTAAGTTTCTGTAAAATGGCATGCTTTAATAATCAAACCACTCTGAATAACTTGTTTACATCTGAGTGATTTAATTGTGCAGAAATTTTGAAAAATCTGTGGAACCTCACATCACAGCTGGGGGAAAAGTGTTGAGTTGGTTCTTTTTGAAAGAGACCATGTCAGCCTGTTTGTGGACTCACTTATGGCAGCTGAGGATAGGAGAGAAAGTTGACATTACTGGATTTAATTTAAGTGCTGCGTAATACAAGGAGTTCAATCTCAACATTTCCAGACCAGCTCCACATTCACATGCGCAACCCATGTTTTGCACAAACATCTCATCACTGCTTTTCTTAAAGCTCATAGTTCCAAATAGACCATTGCAAAGATCTGAAAGATATGTCCAGACCCATATTCTGGTTTGGATGTATACCTGTCATCTTTCTTTTAACTTTCAGTCAAAAGTATGATTCAAATTCAAATCACTCCTTATTTTTGGATTCTGTCCTTATTTTTTGGGTCCACACGGTAAGCTGAGGCGGTCTGGCAGGTTGGCTCCTGAACTCTGACCTGTGAGCTTTCCTGCTGTCAGTCTGATCTCCCCTGACCTTTTTAAACCTCTCTGCCTAGAGAGCATTTAGGTGCTTTTGAAAAATGTGTCCCACCCACGCTGAGATTTTTTACCCCTCCTTTGGCTCTGTATGCTAAAGCAGGCACCAGCCTTTAACCTCCCTATTCTGGCTACAGCCTCGTTTCAGTGAAACATGTGATTTTTTTTTTTCAGTGCCTGGCTGTTGTCATGGCAACAGAGATCTGGCTTTGGTGAGCATTGCGGAAATGTGGCCGGACCCCCTCAGCCGTGGCCATTCAACACCACAGCGACTGCTGACGACTGACTGCTGACCGCGGGCGGTGGTGGTGGTGGTTGGGGGGGTGTCAGAGTGCTGCAGCCAGAAAGGAAGGTGGGGATGGGCTCTGGCGATTGGACTATGCTATGTCCAGGGGCTTATGAGTGAAAGCGTCCTAATCCCCATCACTTTTTGTGGAGGGTGTTCTTGAATCAAGGTTCAGCCCGGGCTTTGCCTGATCGGATCCCAATTTCAGATTTGCAAGCATGGCGGGCTCGGAAGCAGCGCAGCTAACCCAATTTCCTGCTCCATTTCCCCAGCCGGAGAGAGACAGAGACAGAGAGAGAGAGAGAGAGAGAGAGAGACAGAGAGAGTGAGGTTTGAATAGTGTTTGCAACCCTCTTCACAGCCAAAGGCCGCCACAGTTACTGCTGCATCATCGAGAGCATGCATGGTTCAGCGAACTAAATCTAAAACACGCTCATTCCCCTCCAGTTGACCTATCTATGCTCCACCCACAAATGTGTTCTTTCATAGCAACTGTTGCTACGTTAGACAAGCATGGTAGAATACAGGCAAAAGTTCCATTCAACGTAATAAGAAACTCTAGGCCCTACATGTCAAACACTCCTATCCAGCCGACAAAAGTATTTTAATTTTCTACTAATAATAGCCCTTTTCACAATGTGTTGTACTACATTCCCCAGCAGAACCATTTACAGTACATTTTCCATCAAACTGAAGAATCCTTTCATGATGCAAAGAACCCTTTAATTATGCAAAGGGTTATTTGAATGCTCAAGGTTCTATATAGAACCATTTTCTTGCTAAACAACGTACGTAGTTACTTGTAGACTAAACAGGGTGAGTTTGTTTGTTTGTAAACCTATCAAATATAATCAGAGCCAGAACTTCATTTGCAACTTTCTTCTCATCACCCTGACATCCAGCTCTTGGTGGCTACCAAACAGCATCAGCCATCAGAAAAAGTCATCTGAGTAGCACAACCGTCTAAGCGCTAACCCTATCATCAGGAGAAGTTTGATCAAGTTCGATCCCTAGTGATGCCACAGCCATCTGTGGCCGGGGGTCCAAGAGAGCACAGTTGGCCTTGTGCTCCCTGGGTGGGTAGGATGGCCCTCCTCTCATTGCTCAGCGTGATGCTAGCCAGCGCAGGTGCCTGTTCGCTCATATAACAGAACAGCCGATTAGCTTTCTCCTCCAAGTGTCCAATGATGTTGCATTAGCAGCAGTTGGGAAAGATGCGGTGATTGGCTGGCATTATGTGATTAAGTCCTTAAGTAGAGGGTGGGATTGCAGCAAAGGGGGAACAAACTCTCTATTTACCCTTAATTCCAGAAGAAACATCTACAGACTTTTGGATAAACAGTGTACCATTTAAAGTTTAATATTACATGCTAAATGTAGATATTTTGATTTTGATTCAGTTTCTTAGTAAGTTACCAGCATTCTGAAAAGCTATTCCGACTTTGCAACAGTTACTATGATGCATTTGTGCATTCATGGGTGGATCATAGATATGTCAATTCCTGATTATGAAGGCAATTTCGTGACGTGACAAGGAAACTCCTCCTTTTGTGATGAGATGATGAGACATGGCATTTTCTCTGCTGATGCGTTAGTGCTCATACTTCATCTCGTAATGGGACAGTATGCTTCAACCTTTGGCTCTGCTTAGCAACCACCAGCTCCCACAGAACGGCTCAGATAGAGACTTTAATCTTGACCTAATTGAAGCCCCATGCTCCCCTCTGGTCAAATTTTTTCACCTCCAGTTTTAATGAGATTTTTAATTAGCATGTTAATTGCATAATGAGATCAGTGGACAGTGAGATAGCCGGAGAGCACAGGCGGCAAAGAGCAGGGTGCAGTGGGGCGGAGATGCCGAAGCACCCCAGCAGCCCTGTCAGTTGCCCATACTAATGAAGCAGAGGTCCTTCAGACTGAGCCCAGATGTCTAAAACACAGCCATCCATATATATACGCCACGGCTTTTACAAGCTCCTGCCAGGCTGAGTGCATGGACTGTGCTGGAAGTCATCACCTTGCATGAGGACTACAGCAGCCTGTGCTTTATGGCTTGTCACACTTTTATATGATATGAGATGGAAGTTTGGCCTTCACAGCTATAGGGGCAGACTGCTTTTGATTCATGAGATATTTCTCTCTCTCTCTCTCTCTCTCTCTCTCTCTCTCTCTCTCTCTCTCTCTCTCTCTCTCTCTCTCTCTTTCACTTTCTTTCTCTTTCCTTTTTTCTGTATTTCTCTACTTTGTTTTTCTCTATTTTGTGTTTGCCTGACATTTGTTTCTTCTCCTTTATTTCTTTCTTTTTTCTCACTTTGCCCCCCCCCCCCTTTCTCTCTTCTGTCTTTCTTTTTCTCACTTTTCTCTGTCTTCACATTTTGGCTATCTTTTGATTTTTCTAGGGTTTTCTCACTGTTTGTGGTCTATTTTTCCTTCACTCTTTTATTTTCTTATTACTTCCTCTCATCACTCTCTTCTCTTCTGCTCTTTTTTCTGTCTTTCTCCCTTTTTCTTCTCTTTCTCTCTGTATTTCTGTCTGTCTCTCTTTGTATTCTCTCTCCTTCATTATTTTGCAGTGTAAATCCCTCATTCTTTGCCTGCCCTGTTCATTAACATCATTTTATCACCCTTTGCTTCCTCTCGTTCTCTCCCACTCAGTCAAATCTACTGCATTGAGAATGCCCACGGGCAGCTGGTACGAGATTTGGACTTCAACCCCAACAAGCAGTACTACTTGGCCAGCTGCGGAGACGACTGTAAGGTCAAGTTCTGGGATGTGAGGCATATCAACGAGCCCGTCAAAACCCTGGAGGAGCACTCACACTGGTTAGACAAACATGCACACACACACAGTCTACAAAGATAAATCACAGAATAAGCAGTACTGTATAAACTGTAAACACATGCAGGTTCATATGGATAAGGTGAGTGTTTGTGTATAAAAGCAAATTAGTTTGAGCTCATGCATCACCACCTATACAAACAAAGGGTCGTCACCTTGATTTGACTTGTAAACTCAAAGCACTCTGACAACATGCTTGTAAGAGCATGTGTACATAAATATTAGCTTCATGTGAGTTTTATGTAAGCAATAGAACATGAAAAAATAATGTGTTATTGCACAGAACATCATGGCTGTGATTGTTGTAATTTATCAAAGCATTGATGTTTTTTGCCACCTTGTGTGTTCTGTTACTTCAACACAACAAATTAAAGGAAATTCTGCAAATTAAAGGACAGCATAAAACAAGAAGGCCCTGAACATTGAATCAAATGTGCTTTAATGTTGTCAAGTCCTTCTGCCAAAAAAAGTGGGTTATGGACAGAACATTAAAACTGTTGAAATATCAGGTTCAGCTCAGTTTTTACTGTAGTTGTCAGATTAAGATAAATGTTGGTTTGTTCCAGCTAGTCTGTAGTGGAGACCTATGAGCACACTTTACTTTAGAATCTGACCAAATGAGCTGCACGTCAAATCTTATCTTATAGAAGTTATCTAATGCATCCATTTTCTGTTTTTATAAACAGGCATATGCAAAAGTTTAGGCTCCCCAGTTAAATGGTTTATAAAAATAAGTTAACACAAGAGAACACACTTCTGCACATTTCTATGCACAATTACTGTCTATTTGCTGAATTTAACATAGTGAGAAAAAAAACAAACATAAATGTGGCCAGTGCAAATGTTAGATTTGGCCTGTGCACATTTTATATTTTGTGTGTAATTTTTTTTGCACTATATTTGCAGAAAAGTGCAATCTTTAAGCATGTTCCCTGTAGAGGCTATGTCAACTTATTTTCACTTAGAAAGTCAGCAAGAAATGTAATTTAACCAGGGGTGGTCAACCTTTGCGTACATCTGTACTAAGAAGAAACTTAATATGAGGCGACTTGTTACTTACCTTAGTGAAATGATACAGCTATTCTGAAAAAATTGTGTTGCCGTTGGCATTTTCAACCAATCAGGCTGTATCAGAACAAACTATTGTATAAATTCCTAAATGTGTTGAGATTCTAATTTCTGCTGTATGCTCTGATTCGAGAGAGCTTAGTTTCTCATGTAGCGGGCATGTAATATATAATAAAATATAATGTAATAATATAATAAAATATATTTGCGTGTCTTTGAGAGACTGAGTGTAATTCAGTTTGTATTCCCGGCCACACAAGCACACACAAATCACTACATGATAAAATGTCAGACATTGGATGTTATCTCCTAAAAACATAGAGGCACTGTATCAATAACAGCCCAGTTTTGATCCCATTTAGATAGGAAATTACAAACCTGCACCAGGCCACTCTATGTGTTTTTCTCATTTGTTCAGTTGGCAGCGAGGGCTTGGCTGAGCCTTGGGGCGGAGGTATTAGGGAATATTTTGGGATGGAGGCAGATTAGTTAGGCTGAGGGAGCAGGGTTGACTGAGCCAGATTTTGCTGTCGACAGCCGAGTTATCCTCCTACAATCCCCTTCTATGAGGGGCTGGGAGCGTCTCCTGAGCCATGCCTGAGGCTTAGAGAGAGAGAGAGAGAGAGAGAGAGAGAGAAAGAAGAGAGAGAACATTACTGAGGTAGAAAAACAAGACAAGAAGTGAGCAGGGGAGAAAAAAATTGGGTTTTTGAATTAAGAGAGAAGCTCGGTTGGTGAATACAGAACATGAGTGTGTCTTGCTTGCAGGTGAATAGCTGTACACAGTAGGGTTGTCCTGGTTAGGGTATTTTGCCCTGATCTCAATCAAAGCCCTTTAAACTCCACCAGAAATCAAAATGAACCAGTTTTATGTTATAAGTATGTCTAGGCTAGCTCAAAGACCCATCTTGATAACATCTTTCATTCAGAAATACGTTGTGGAAGGAAATCGAGTTATGATTTCCAATTTATGTTGACTTGTATGAAATATATTGATAAAGCCAATGGAAAAGTTTCAAACATATATTTATATTTTTGTAGATAATACAGCCACACAGGGCACTTTAAGTACATTATAGTTAGTAAAATCCTGGTAGGATGTTAGGCTGAATTATTAAGATGTAAACAAAGCCACCCAGAATGGTTTGATGTGAAATGCACCATTCTAGAGAAGCTTGCTGAGTCAGAACCATGGTGATGGGAACCGAAGCATTTCATGAAATGTTTATGAATACACTGCATCATATTTTATGATAGTTCTGAGATAAGATTTTGGCCTAAACCTTTTTTTTTGTAAATCCAGAGACACACATTTTCCAGATTTAGCACTATTAATCATTAATAATACTACAGGTCAGAACAAAACCTTGTATCTCTTAAATGGCAGCTTTACAGGAGAAGGAAAAAACTTACTTTACTTTTAACATAAGTCAGCAGAACCAGACTTATTTCTGAATAATTTTGGGACGTTTCTTTTGGTCCCTGGAGATGCAAGGTTTTGTTCCGACAGCAGCGATATAAAAACCCAAAAAGCACATATAGACTCACTGCTTGTTGGACAGTAAATAAAATGGCTGTGTTTGTGCTGTAGACATTGCAAACCCTGGTCAGTTTCTCTACAATGTACTGTTTCAATGACAGGTAGTGTTACTGATGTGCACAAGTGGCTCTTTTCAGATTCCACTTTAAAATTGTGATCATGGTGTAAATTGATCCTAATTGTGTGGTTATAGCCTTCAGAAATGGTCGATTATATCAGATCCATTTAAACATGCCATCCAGTGCTGATCTTTCAAATCACACAGTTAGAGAGAGCGATGCCACTGAAGAGCCAAATTTGGGTCTGCAAAGAAACTTTCAGTGGATGGTTCTCTAAAGGAATATTGTAAAGTGTTAAATCGATGTATTTTCAGTTCTTTCAGTACAGAGAGTATTGAAGTGACTATTCAAGGTTGTGGATTGTACTCTGCAGATTCAGCAGATAGAATCTGAAAGGTTGAAACCCCTGGAGTAAAGATAAAGAACCATCTATTGACACATTGTTTAGGGGTCCAGAATAGCTTCTGTGGCATTGCTCCATAGGAACCCTTTGCCACTTTTTTGTTTGATTATGATGCTCTATGTTTCAGGGTGTGGAGCGTGAGGTATAACCACTCACACGACCAGCTGTTGCTTACGGCCAGCAGTGACAGCAGGGTGATTCTGTCCAACATGGTGTCCATCTCCTCTGAGCCCTTCGGCCACCTAGTGGACGATGATGACCTCAGTGACAGTGAGGAGACTCATCATGAAGAAAAGTACTCTCTTTCTCTGCCTCTAGTTCTCTCTATCTCCTTCTCACTCTCTCTGTCTAGAGAGAACATATAGATTCCTGTTTGTCCTCATTTATTATTCTCCACATTCTCTGGGGCCATTGACAGCTGCAATGTAATAGCTGTAACAATATGAAGAATATCAGTGTGAGTCTTGTGGCTGATAAGCAACAACAGTAACCACAAATCCACAGAAAACATGATTATGTTTATGTATATTCAGGCAAAGCATGCATGCATTTCAGATTACAGGGGTAGCTGTCAGCTTAAAATAGACACACATAGAATTCCTGGACCCACTGTCATGTGTGGTGTTCATACACAGACATTACGTTAATGCTGTGCGTTTTTCTTCTTCCCAAAACTACCCTCTGCATATTCGTGTTTCGCATCGATGAAACGCAAACCATAAAGCGTTCTAAAGCTTTGTCCTAATTAGACTGCTGAATATCTTTACTGCCTTTAGTTCACTGTGTGCTTGTGAACTAAAATATTGCTACTGTAATAGAAAAAAAAAAACTTTTATCTCAAAAAGTTTGTTTGCTTTCTGAAATTTCTGTTTGTCCAAAATATGCTTACATAACTTAAAAGGCTCCTGGCATTCTAAAAAACTATGAATTAATTCATTATTTTAAAAAGGCTGCAACGATTAGTCAACAAAATCAGTGATGGTTTTATGAAAAAATGTTAATTGCATTTTTGCTTTAAAAATATCTTTAAAAAAAAGTCTACAAAGATCTTCATGCTCTAATATGCATGTGTTATGCTTGGTCATTCTTACAAATGACAGTATGTTGCTATGCGCACTGGGAGGACTATGGCCTATTGTTTTGATGCAGTATGAAAGAAAGAAAATTGCTCCATAAAATCTGTATTCACTCTATTTCTGCCCCTCATTTATATATTAGGTATATTTACATTATGTAAAAGTGCATAAGTGCACTGACTACAGTAGAGGAAAGTGGAAGAGATGCCTATTCAGAAGGATTATGGAATGGGATGTAGGGTGCATCAACATTACATATAACAACTGAGAAGATGTTGTAGGTTCACTGGTCACGTGACCAGATATTTTAGCCACAATTTTGAAATACTGTGGTCAGTATGTATAATGGGTGTATAATGTCTGCTTATGTGAAGAGCTGAAACTTTTTTTTTTTGTGTGTGTGCAGGAGCAAAGAGCCTCTGCAGGACAGCATCATCGCTACGTACGAGGAGCATGAGGACAGTGTATATGCAGTGGAGTGGTCTTCAGCTGACCCTTGGCTATTCGCCTCCCTGAGTTACGATGGCAGATTGGTTATTAACAGGGTACCAAGGGCCCTGAAATACCGCATCCTACTGTAGAGTGACTGATTAAAAGGTTGAGCGAGAGCAAGAAGCACTTGTAAACCGCTGAATGTGAGTGAAATGAATGCAGGAGACATCAGAAACAGAGCTCATGAGCTCATACAGAGGAAAAAAAACATGGAAGAAGTTTTAAAAAAAAGAGACGATAGGCCTGGAAAGCATGAGTCGGAATAAATCTGCATAAAACACGCATCCGCTATTAACACTACCAATTAAAGACAGTCCCAGAGTGCTGTGGGATGGCTTGGAGGCTGTTTGAAGGCGAGAAGGCCGCAGGGCATGGAGTGTCGTTTGTCTTTGAAAAAGCCCCTTGTGTTGATAGCCAGCGCTGGTTGTGTTAGCGAGACGTAGGCTCGCTTCATCTCGGCCAGCCTCGGGCAGCCCAGCGCTGGGCTCCAGCCCCACCACTGAGTACAAAGTGCAACCATGGAGAAAGGCCTGCCAGGGGGAGCCCGGCGCAGCAGGCCGCTCTACTGCAGCCTCCGCACTCCACTCACTCTCTCTTCTTTACTGTCTCCCATCTACTCCCTCCAGACCCACCACACTACTCCTCACAAACAGTCTCAGCTGTGGACAAGGAGTGCAAAGAGGAGTCCACCTAAACTTTAAATGAGTTAACATTAAATCCTTGCTGAGCATCACCATATATCAGTAGCTGCCTGTTAAAAGTTTGGGGACAGCTTGTCTTTTTTTTTTTTTTTTTTTTTTTTTTTTTTTAATGCAATTTAATAAGAAGGACTTGATCCATGCCTATCCATACACTGCTGACAAGCTTTATAGAACACTGGCAAACATCCTCTTCAACATTGTGAACATATGATTAAAGGTTACATTTCGCAGCTGTTGGAACAAAACCTTGTATCTCCATTTTTGTCATTTTTCACTTTTTGACATCCTTTATAAATTTCATGATGAATGTACAAAAGAAACAGCTCACAGTTACTTAGAAAAAAATCTGGTTCTATTGACTCACAGTAAAGTATGTTTGCTGAGTTTCTGGTTTAAAATGCTGTGCTACTGAAGTTAGACGTTGTGGTTAGTTGTAACTAGGCAAGGTGGAAATAACAGCAAATTAGCAGCCACTAACATTAACTTGATTACAAAAGAGGAAAAAAAATTGAATTAAATAATATTTCAAATGAACACAATCCAGATTTCTATGTTCTGTTGGTTGTGCTACATTTTTTTTATTAGGTCAACAGGTATTTTTTCCTTCTTGCTCTATAGCTGTCTGGTAGCAACAGAAGAACACATGGATCAGTTATTAAATTAAGAAAAATATCGAATTCCATCGATATTTAAAAGATTCTACATAATACATCTCATTTTAAGTGAGGGGTGGTGATCCTGGAGGGCTAGAGTTCACCACCCTTCTTTTGAGTCATTCAAAGTGAAATGCTAATGAAACTTACCTAATCAGAATTGTTCACAGTGGTGGTGATGGGAACCAGACTGACTGCTTATAAAAACAGTCATTACATGAAATAGAGAGATTCTTTTACAGCTGTTTTGAAATTAGATTTGAAAAAAAAATATTTTAATCCATTCATGATTGAGAGATCCATTCATGCAGGGCATTGTAAAACAAAATAGTCTTCAAAGAAAGCATTTTTTTCTGATCTGCTACTATTCGTCCATTATCAACATTGCATATTAAACTCAGGAGACACGTAGGTTCACTGGCCCTCCTGGACAGTAAATAAAAACATTACGTTTGAGTTGTAGGGATTGCAACCCCTGATTCCTATCACCACCACTGTAAAGAAACCTAAGTTGGTAAGTTTTCTACTATAAACCAAAGCCTTTACATTAACTAAAAACCATCTGAATGATTTTGTATACATCTCTGATTTTTTTTTATGTGGAAATTTGATAAAATATTGGTGGAATTTAACAAACAGCAGCTGGTTATTTTTACATTTTGCAACAGTCAGTTTTACCTAAATTATGACATTTTATTTTCCAAACTATTGTTTGAAGCCCTTATTTTCAAAGCGTTTTGGCCCAAAGGTAGTTTAACCCCCTGAAATATTTGAGTGCTGGTGAGTGCTGACATCACAACTAAGGGGTAAAACGTGTGCCGTATGTCATTATTCTAAAATAGTACGGTCACTAATATTGTCAGATATGGCTTTCCTCAAAATAAACCCGCTTAGCCCTTAATATATTATGTTAAAGTTGTTCAAAACTGAAAAGAAAACGTGCTCATTTTTTTTGTGCAACTCAGATTCCCCAAACTCTTAACAGGCAGCATGCATATTACTCGACGCATAGGTAAATGTTTTAACGCTCCCTGTAACGTATCCTGTTCTGATGTGAAAAGCTTCTGATATGAAAGGTTTGTGTGTAAATCTTTATGAACATGTTTATATAGCGGTAGTGATGTTCTTTCTCTGTATTGCAGGAGGAATTGCTCGTATGTACCTGACCTTGCATATTTTGATGAAGGTGTGGAGAAGTCTGATAGAATCTAATTACTCCTGTGCAGTCCAAATAAAACGGTTTCAGTGATGAAAGACTGAGCCTTTTTCAGCCCCGCTGAAATCCTTCTTTGCCCTTCATCACACTCTTTCCTCTTCTTCCTCACTTTCTGCCAGCATAAACGGGGGTTAAGAGTTGATGCTGCACACTTGTGACAGTGCAAGTGTTCATTAAAGCAGCTCTTTATGACAAGCCATTTTAATTGCAGCTTGACTCTCGGGGGGGGACGGTGGAGGTCCTGTGCTCATGCACCAGAGGCTGTGGGATGACTCTACTGAAATTCTAATGCCTTCATTCAGTCTGCAACACTCTTAACATACCTCTCTCTCTCTCTCTCTCTCTCTCTCTCTCTCTCTCTCTCTCTCTCTCTCTAAAAGCACGCTACTTTTTGTAGTTAGCCACAAATATTAGTAGCTGTAGCCGCTATAGTTGTATGAAATGTAGCTAGCAGCTGAAGCGCCTACAAATTTTTGTGTAGCTATAGCGACAATTTTCACTAAAATTTCACTACAGGATTCAGACAATCCCCACAAAATGAACCACAGAGCGCGATCATTAACTGGGCTGATGGTGATTGTGCAGTAATGACTGGGCCGCGAACAGTTCGCCCCACGTGCTGATCACCCCCAACTGTTACCCCCAATGGCTTAACTCAGGGGTCCAACCGAAATGTTAAGAAGAGCCGTTTTGTCCTTTCAACAAAAATCAAACCACCTTGGGAGCCGCAACGTTTTCTGTCCGTTTTACCCTCTTGGCTTTAAGTATGTCTTGGTGTGTGCTGATGTTGTAGTACAGACTAAAACTCAGACTCACTTTGATCTCCTTAAACCTTTAGCTCAGCTGTAGCCGCTTTTCATGCATCTCGCAGCTTTCTTGTAAAATGTCTCTCAGTGTTTGACTTTTTACGAGGCTGAAGTCGCTTCCTCCAGCTTCACGTTCGATTTGTCCCGTTCCACCTTAAATGGTGCCTGAGGCGCCAGATTGTACTGCTGTGCCGTTTAAGGTGGAACGGGAGAATTCGAACGAGAAGTAAGAGAAAGAGAAGCTTTCAGTTTCGCGAGTTGCTGCAGATTAAATGTATCAGCAAACCAGAGTGATTTATAAATGTAAATAAGTCCGTTCATCTCAATGATCGTTGTTGGTCTCAATCTCAAGTCTTGCCGTTTCTCGGAATCGGCTGATTCTCACCCCAAACAGAGCCAGAGTAACTGATGAGAATTTTGAGGCTGAAGTTTAACAAGGGATGTCATGTCTTTACTCACACCAATCAGGCATAGCATTATGACCACCTCCTTGTTTCTATGTTCATTGTCCATTTGATCAGCTTCACTTACTGTATAGGTGCACTTTGTAGTTCTACAGTTACAGACTGTAGTCCATCTGTTTCTCTGATACTTTGTTACCCCCTTTTACCCTGTTCTTCAGTGGTCAGGACCCCCATGGCCCCGTCACAGAGTAGGTTCTATTTGGGTGGTGGATCATTCTCAGCGCTGCAGTGACATTGACATGGTGGTGGTGTGTTAGTGTGTGTTGTGCTGGTACGAGTGGATCAGACACAGCATTGCTGCTGGAATTTTTAAAGACTGTCCACTCACTGTCCACTCTATTAGACACACCTGCATTGTCGGTTCACCCTGTAGATGTAAAGCCAGAAACGACATCTCTTGCTGTACAGTATGAGCTAATCATCATCTAGTCCTTCTTCAATGGTCACAGGACGCTGCCCACAGGACGTTGTTGGTTAAATTAGGGGTGAATCTTCTCAAATTTTATGAAGTATATTTTGCATATTTGTTTGAATTTTCCACACTTTGTGAGAAACTACAGCTCCATCACCAAAGTGTTGCTGCACAGCCGAGAGAATCTGTGCTTTTTAGACAGCCAGGATCTTTTATAGCAGCCAGTCAGCACGGCCAGGCTGTATTCACTGAGTCTGTACTTTGCCAGTGTGGTTCTCTGTTTGATATCAGTCACTGCACTCAGGTACTCCACTACATGGTACTATCGTTTTAGGGCCAGAGAGGACTGCATTTTGTTTTGTGCGTGTGTGTCTGTGTTGCAGTGGGTGATGTATTTTTGTTTTTGAAGTGTTATTTGGTTTGGTCTGATTGTTTGTACTGCAGGCTGGTCCTGACGGATAACAGTGTATGTTAGCAAACTCAGCATCAGGACTAGCTGCGTTGAGGGGGCTCTGCTCCTCGCTCGGCTCTTGACATTGTGTTTTCAGATGTAGCCAATATTTAATTATTTAATTGCAGCTCTGCAGGCATTGATTGTGGTTTCTTGTGAACTTGCAGGACACCTTTACAGAACTTAGCATGCATAATTTCTACTGGATGTCAGTTCCATTGGTCAAAATTTAGGTTGGAGAGAGCCCCCCATACCTCACTGCCTAACCAGAGAATAGGTTCTGTAACTGATTGAAATAAGTTGAGCCAAATTTGAATTGGTATTTGAATGTGAATTTGTCATTTGATTGCAGTTGGTGATGTTTGTATTTGTCAATTAATTCACTCTCTTTCTTTCTTTTTCTTTCTTTCTCTTAATAATAATAATGATAATAATAATGATAATAAAAATATTCATTATTAATTCTTTCTCTCCTCTTTTTTCTCTTTGTTCACTCTTCTTTCTTTCTGCCCCCCCCCTCTCTCTCTCTCTCTCTCTCTCTCCCTCTCTCTCCCCCACTTTAATTCTGAATTGTGTTGTCCATGTTTGTGGACCAGTCTGTGGTGGTCCCAGCTCCCCTGTTGACGTGTGTGGTGGCGTGTGGTGATGGAGTGAGGTGTGTGATCAGTCATGCAGGTCTAGTGCAGGGTGTGGTGTGTCTGCTGATCCTCCTCCAGCCCTCTGCGCGCCTTCACGGCGCCTGAGAAGTCCTCTTAGCGCACACACGCACTTCACATGGGTGGGCTGAGAAGTTCATGCCCAAGGGGTTCTGGCACAGAGGAGTGAGAAAAAAACAGGAATGTGCTATGTGCAGAAATAAACGGATACGTGAATTCTAAAAATATAGTGGAGGGTTTGTGGTTTTTCCAAACAGTACTGCATGTTACACAGAGGCTAAAAATATTCACATGATATGATCAACAGTAATATAGGATAAAATCCACTACTTAGTTCGGTGTGCTACAGTCGTTTCTATGAATATTATATGAATGAAAGGTTAAAGTTCAGAATTTAAGGACATTTACATTTATTATGTGCTGTTGCATGATTAGCTCATGCACAAGAGAGCTAACAAAAGGTGCACAGTTGATTCCAGTTATAGTGATACTTGCTTGTTTCTGTTGTTTCTTTACATGAGGCTTAAAGTGTCCCATTGAACCAGTTAAATCAGGCTGAAAAATATGAATAAATCAATCAGAACCCATTAAAGCTACCGCATTTTCAAAAGTAATTGCTACACTTTTAAGAAGCAAGAACTGGTAAGGTCAGCAGTAAGACTCGTGCTAGCACACAATAATGGATGACCACAGAATGCTTTCATTGAAAAGAAACCGAGCAAGAATACTGTCCATTGTTATTTCTACTTTAAGACTACCACAAAGAAAAGAAGACACCAGTGTAACCTCCGAGACTTCAGCATAGAACGAAAACGAAGACCAATCATCAAATTTGCTATAAAGTGCAGTAGTAGCCTCTATGTCTTTGTATAAACTAAGATACAAATTAATCTGTACCAGAGTTATGGAATAAGGATGGACTAAAGGAAAAAAAATTGAAATAAAAAAAACAAAAAAAAACACCTTGATTAGTGGAACTGGATCACTTATCTTTACTGATAACTCTCCTGATGATGCCAATTCTTAAGTGTACAGAAGCATCTTAACTGCTCAGATGCAACCAGATTCTTCCAGAGTGGATGGCTCTTTAAGTTTCATCAGACTAATGACCAGATGCTTTCTACAAAACAGGCTCAAATACAGACAATATGGGGAGCAGGGGCTCTAGGGGGAAACAGGACAACATAAACTTTATTCATTAAAATGTTTACTGAACTCCAAAGCCCACGCCTTCAGATACTGCCCGATCCACAAATGATAAAAGACCCAGGACACACTGGCGTGACTATATTGCCCAGCTGGCCTGGGAGCGCCTCGGAATCCCAACTGGAGAGCTAGTGGAAGTGGCTGGGGAAAGGGAGGTCTGGGCCTCATTGCTTAGGATGCTGCCCCCGTGACCCGAACCCCAGAGAAGCGGAAGATGATGGATGGATGGATGGATGGATGGATGGATGGATGGATGGATGGATGGATGGATGGATGGATTACTGTTTACTGAATGGTACAATCACTGTTATTAAGAAAGACAGTTTCACTTAAAACCAAACTTAGTATTGCATTTTTACAATCTTCGTCTTACTACGTTACTATATATACTACTTTCAACTCCAGTCACCATTGTGCAAAGCTGTGCTCTTTATTCAATACCAGTTAATTATAACTCTGAATAGATGTTTTGTATGAATCATTGTATGTCTTGTACACTCTTTAAAAACATCAAAACTTCAATAGCTTTTTAGTAAAGACATATATATATAAAACCATGAACACTCAAAGAACCACTTGTCTGCTTAAAGCATTCTGTTCATGGTGAAATGATTCTTAAGATTGAAGGATGATGTGTTGTACATGGTTCTGTTTAGATCATTTTTGGAAATGGCTCTATATAGCACCAAAATTGGTTTTATTTTTACAGGCTTGACATCATAATAATAGGAGCACCCTTTCAGAAAGGTTCTATGTAGAACCATGTATAACACATGCTCAACCAGTCTTAAGAATGATTTCACCATGCACAGAATCCTGTAAGCATGCAAATGGTTCTTTGAATGTTCATGGTTCTACATAGAATCTGTGCCTCTTTTTAAGAGAGTTTGGGCCTTTTTTCCAATAATGAAAAAGTGGTTTATTAACACCCCTTATTGCTGACATTATATTGTGTTGTTCACAGTTACCACATTACGGAACATAATCTGTGTTTTATATTGTTGGGCTAAGAAAGATGAATCTCATAGAGCCCAAGCCAACCTATGAGGTTTATTTCCAGTGTGAGGGTGAGCCTCATCTCATTGAAACAGACCTTGAATAATGGTGAATATAAAATACAGTTATTATACTCAGTAACCAAGAGGGTACAGTCTGAGAGCAAGGGGGCAGCCCTCCTGGGGCCTAATGGTCCATGTGGCTGCTATTAAAGCAGAAAACTTTTCTGGGCATGTTCTTAACTGACTAAGTTAAATATGCATCCTCTGAAAGCTTTTCACTAAAAACCTGAAACAAGCAGACACTGGTAAAGCATCGACAAGTGGGCCAGCTACAAAGGGACCACAATTAAGCCTCAAAATACACAGTTGTATTTTTGTCCAATTACTTTTGGTCCTTTAAAATGGACAAACTATGTCAAAGTAGGTCAGTGATTCCTGTATGTTTTACCCAATACAAATGCAAATATCCTTGAATTGAAGCTGACATTTTGCCTTTAACCATGTGCTTTAAAATGTGCAGGACTACAGAGCAAAACAGTGAACACTCTATCTCTCTAATTGCTTATGAAGCTCTCTGTATGCAAGCATGCAATTTTTAGAGGAAGTTTTGAAACATTCTATATTAACTAATTAATATGGTTTGAGCTGCATAAATAATGGACAAGCTAATGGTATGTAGCATTACGCCCTCAGAAAAGAATGCTTTACTTTGTAATGCTACAGAAAGACTAAATTATATTAAACCTGAGTAGTATGCACAGTAGCACATATCCTTGTAAGACCTTCTTTGTATGTGGTGAAATGTGTCTCATACTTTATCTGCAGACCCTTTATTGAATTATTTCATATTTATTTTGCCATGGGTTGAGGGCTCTATAGCATGCTTCTATTGTTGCATTCTTGTGCCTGTTTTATTTAAATACTATTATTAAAACCTCAGGGTCATTGAAGTGCCGCCTGTGGAGGGCAAAACCAGAATTGGATTCAGCTGCTCCACAAATGAAATTAGATTTCATTTAATAATTTATTCATGTCTTCTGTGTAGGAGAGCAACCTTCGGGGAGCCCAGGTGATGATTACCAACGAGCAACTCTCATTAGCATTCAGAAATATGCATAATCCCTCTAAAGGAAAATGATGCACAAACAGCAGCAGGGATCTGCTGGAATAATGAAGAGATGGAGTGGAGCAGAACGAATGATCCGAGGCCACTGCGTTAGCCTTGGGAGGATGTAGTGTGGAGCCACCGTGGAGAGCTCATGTTGCGTAGAGAAGGGCAGATGCGTGTCCAGGAGTGGAGGGCCCTTGAGAGAAGGTCCTTCAGGTTCCTCTCACTGGGAATAAAACATCTCTCAGGCTGTATGCTCAGGTGATTGGCATTTTAAAAACTCAGTATATCTAAACATACCCCGCTAGTTGGCTTGTCTTCATCTGGTGAGAATCTCTTTAATAAACACAATCCCATTGAAAATAGCACTGGATAGTACTGTACTGTCAGTGATTTACCATCTTCCTCCTTTTTAATTTTTTTAGGCATAAGTGCTATCCTTAAACACAAGCCTTCTGTCTCTAAGCATAGCCTACTGGTTGGCTCATCTCCATCTGGAAATGACAGTTCATGGCTAGAAGATCTGTGAAGGACTCAAGACTGTTTTCAGATCCCATTGAGAATAATCTTGGATGGTACTACACTATCACTGCTTTTCACTCTCCTCCTGTTTTTTTAGCATTGGCTGCTAATTAGCTTGTCTCCATCTAGATCTGATTCATAGATAGGACAAAATTCCATTGAGAACAGAGTTGGATGGGACTCTACTGTCTTTGGATTATCATCCTCCTCTTTTTTAGCATAGGTAGTGTCCTTAAACAAAAACTTATTGTATCTAAACATAGCCTAGTAGTTGGCTCATCTTCTTCTGGAAAAGAGATGGCTAGATATTTGAGGGACTCTTTTGAGATCCTGTTGAGAATAACTTTGGACAGTACAGTACATTCATTCATTTGCCGCAATACTTTTTTAAAATTCAGCAAAGACACTTTCTTTAAACAAAACCCTACTGTATCTAAACCTATGACTATGACGATTCAAAGATAGAGGGTCCGAGGAAAGGCTCTTCTGAGTCACTTTGAGGTCAATATATACACTCACGGAGCACTTTATTAGATAGACCTACCTTGTATCTACATTTATTGCCCATTTTATGAACTATACTTATCATATAGGTGCATTTTATAGTATTATAATTACAGACTGCAGTCTGCCTGTTTCTCTGCGTACTTTTAGTCCACTTTCTCCGTGTTCTTCAGTGGTCAGGACCCCCGCAGGACCACCAGAGAACAGGTATTATTTGGGTGGTGGATCATTCTCAGGACTGCAGTGACACTGACCTGGTGGCGTGTTAGTGTGTGTGGATCAGACACAGCAGTGCTGCTGGAGTTTTTAAACACTGTGTCCACTCACTGTCCAATCTATTAGACACTCCTATATTGTTGGTCCACTTCGTAGATGTAGATGTGAAATCAGAGACAGTAGCTCACCTGCTGCTGCAAAGTTTGTATTGGTCAGCATTAATCATTACTCACAGGATGCTGTTGGCTGGATATTTTTGGTTGGTGGAGTATTCTCAGTCCAGCAGTGACACTGAGGTGTTTAAAAACCTTAGCTCTGTCTGATCCTCTCATACCAGTGCAACCCACACTCCTAGTTTCCTTAAACAAAGTAGAAATCTGTTGGTCTTTTCTCTTTCTATTTTAAACCAACAGCATTTGATGGAGCTTTTTGTTAACCCATAAGCAAATGAGCCACAGCCAAAAGCATAATCAAGCACTTATTAGTCTCACAACTGTAGACAAGGCTTCATAACCCTATTGTGCCATTGTGCAGCCATGGGGCATTGTTCTTGTGACTGGACCATGCATTCCAGGCATAAGGCTTAAGGTTTTATTACAGTGAGTTAGGGAATAGTGTTCTAAACACTTGCATTCAAATATTGTTGTCAGTCTTTGATGTTCCTTTGCTTAGCAGGGATAGCTGCTTAGTGACAAACAGCCCGCAGATGGGGGAAGGCCTGTAATATAAGCAGCTTATTCAGCATCGTTCCTCCCAAGATAAAGTGCTTTTGCTCCAGCAAAATAGATGGAATATCAAGTGTTTCAGAGAATTGTGGACTTGCTCTGTTCGGCATATTTTCCTAGGCTCGCTCACATTCTTCTTTTCTTTTTTTTTATGTGGTGGAGAGTGCACTTACTAAACAGTGCGGCATTAATGCATTTTAAAAGGAATGTCTTTATGAAGGTCCAGATATGCAAGAAGCGTTGTTGACATTATTTTTGTTAGGTCACTAACAAAGACATCTTAAAGGTTATTTTCTTGTGGTTTTAATGGGATTTGACAACAATTAACATACACCGTAGATATGCATCATTCACACCTTTGTCCCATGTGAAGCTCATTGTACCACATGTGAATTTGCTGTAAGGTATGGGCTTTTTGCTGGCACGTTGAACAAGTAATTGGATCTGGAGGTCTATAATTAATTACTTTTATTTCCTGCATCCATTTTGAGAGCGTTGAAGATGCTCCTCGAGCAACGCGAAAACAGCATATACTGGGCAACATTTTTTTAGAAGATAATCATTTTTAAAAATATATTTGTACCAATTTAATTCCATAATTTTTTTTTCTGTGTGACTGCTGGGTGAGGCTTCAGCACCCCCCCACGACCCTGACGGAGAAGCGGCTTGGAAAATGGATGGCTGGATGGATGGATAAGCAAAATCGTTCTGAGTGGTTTTGTGTGAAAGGCTCTTTTCTAGTGAATCTAGAGAGTCAGAACTGTGCACAGTGGTGGGGAACCAGAAGTCCAGTGCAATGTGGTTAATGCTGCTAAAAAAATCTATGGTCGTATGAATACACTACCTGAAGCCTGAAACAGTGTGTTGCAATAGTTTTACAAAAAGCTTTTGGCCTAAAATGCATAGATTTCTCCCAATTTACAGCTCTTTTTTACCATTATCAGCATGTGAAACTCAAAAGGCATATGCAGGTGCACTGGTCATTTTGAATAGTAAGTAAAGTAATGCCCATAATTGTGTTATAGACATCTTGACCTCTAGTTCCTATCACCACCACTGTAAAAAAAAAAGTCTGAGTCAATAAATTTCTCTGCAATGCACCATTTTACATCAAACCACTCAGAACTTTGTTTACTAATTACTAATTTAAAGAAGCATTCTGGCGCAAAACTTGCATGTAATTAATTATTTAATTATTTGTCATGTTATCTAATACTCTGTAGTGCAGCATTGCATCCTTCCACCAAACCATCAGTTTGACAGAAGTCATGACTTTGTATACTTCTTGCATTGCAACTATCTGTGTTCTCTCACTACAACACCCAGCATGCACTGTGCAAATTTGTGTAGCAACACATGGGAAACCTCCTAAAGCGATAAAGAAGTGTGTTAGTGATTAGAAGCTAATCAACACAGGTGTGTTATTTGGCTTCCTTGTAGTAACATTACCTTCCTTCTGCATTAGTCAGCCAGTGGGCCCTCATGAATCTGCCCCAAAGCTCTTGTAGTTCCTCCGACCTTCAAGATGCATCAACTGAATAGGGTTTAGTCTTTAAATCAGAAAACTTCACCCTGAAGACTATTGTGGCACCCCTATAGGATGTGAATAGGTGTGTTTATGACAAACGCAGCAATGGTCAATTCCTTTGGTACTCTGTAGATGGACGTTTGGTGTAATGTCTGTGAAACTTGTTTCGCTGGAATAATGCATATGTGTATTCTTCATCTCTATATGGATAATAAATGACCTTCTCTGCTTGAGGTCGTTGACAATGTGGATCAGAATAAGAACAAAAAAGAACTTGCTACTTTGTCAGTACTGTCACATAACACTACTGTGCTTCATATCTGCTCTGGATTGTAGCGTGTTGAAGAACATAGAGCTTTCAGGGTCCCTGACCCACTTTCCCCTGCCACGCTTCAACACACGTCATCCAGGCCCATGGAGATGTGGGTGAAAGGCAGGACAGCCTGTGAGGGCATTACATCGTGAGGGGTGACACGGTGCAGTGAACTGAAGATCAACTCAGAAAAGGCAGGTTGGATGTAAACAAGACTGAAGACCAGGAGGAATTCACAAACAAGATTTCTCAGCAGTCTGGATGACTTAAGTTGAAAATAAATTAAGACTTTCCCATAGGAATGACCCTGACCCCTGCTCCTTTTGTACATACTGTTAGAAATGATTCATGGCTTTTGAAAAGATCTTAAATGTCTAATATTTCTTAGTATGAGATCTAAGACACAAGGGATTTTATCAAGTGAAAAATTGTTACTGCAATGGCAAATTTGTTTGCTTTTAAGGGGAACTCCACTGATTTTGTAAAATTGCTTAATCATCCAATAGTTTGGATGTCAACAAGATAAGTAGTTTGGTGTGCACCTTTACAGAGAAATTGGTAACACTTTATTTGGAGTGGTCTATAGTGGATGATTAATAAACTCTTAACAGATTAACAGTAACGCATCAACAACATATCTTTGAAGTCGCAGAATTGAAGCATTTGAATGCACTGAAGTAAATAACTTGATGTACTGTTGAGACATTACTTACATGAAGTAGATGTGTTGTTAATGTTGCTTCCATTACGCACAACTTAACCTTACCCAAAACCTAATCCTAACCCTTTCCCTAACCCTAACTCTAACCTTAACCTCAAACCAAAACCTAATCCTAACCCTAACTCTAACTCTAACCTTAACCTCAAACCAAAACCTAATCCTAACCCTAACCCTAACTCTAACCTTAACCTCAATCCAAAGCCTAATCCTAACCCTCATATGTTTTTGACGTGTTACTATGGGTCTGTTGATTTTTTGTTTCTTCCAAAACGGACCACTCAAAATAGTGTTGTTGTTAAGTTTACCAAGTCACAGTTGTTCACCACTGTATTACCAGAAACCACACATCATTATGTCTACACTACAAACATCACTATTTTATCTGCCACCTAAAATGGCCAGTAAACTTGTAAACTTTTACCATTATAAGTGTGACATATAAAACCTTTAGACACACAAAAAAGTGTGCCTAATATTTAATATGCCACGCTTACAATGGTAAAATAGTGCTAAATTAGAAAAATTAGTTTTCTTTGGGTACTATGTTTTTCTTATAATACCCTGTATGTACATCTCTGCCCTGCACACATTTTGTGCTGTTTGAATAGGAAGCATTGCATCGCAATGTCATTAAAACTCATAGCGTATGAGAGAGTTCACCAGAGGAGCTGCGATAGATCACAGTTACACTTTGCTGGTTAACTGTTCAGGGGGGTGGTGAACTGCACTGTACCAGGATCCACAAATAAATGGAGAAAATACAGTGCAGAGTGTGTCTAACACTCTGTCTAACAACTCTACAAACTTAAGGGGTAAAACCGCTGTCCCCTCTGTTGTATTTTACACCAGAGAAACTGAAATCAGGGTAAGAAACTTTTTGAGTGAAATAAATTGGTCGTCTTTGGCCACCATTCATATTGCACTGTTATCTGTTAGCTTACAGACTGTCTAAAGTAGGCCATACAATAAAATCTACCTCACTATCCCACCCCATAAATTGGTAAGCAGAGTAGCAAGTAGTACCAATTTCTATTTGTGTTGGGTTTCTCTTCTTCAGCGGCAGAAGGTTCAGTCTCTCTCTCTCTCTCGCTTTTGGCTCTCTCTCTTCAAGCTGCTGCAACTCATTTGTGTGTTCTGGTTCAAGTTGATTTGGTTCTATGACATTTTGAAAACAGACCTCCTCAATGTCCTCTGCATACTCTGCAATTTTCCAAAAGAGGTAAGAAAACTCTAAACAGAAGCTGCTGCTGGTGTTAGCAGCGTTGAACAGCTGTAGCTAAAGGTGAGTAACAATAAAAGCACATTAGCTTGTGGGCATTGATCTCAGTTGAGAATGTGGTTTTAAGAGGAAACACAGAAGTAATCCTGGAGTAATAGTTCATACTATAAATACATTTTAGGCCAAAACTTTATGACAGAATATGAGATGTTCTGTGAAATGCATCACAAACTGACTGGAACATAAAGATACTCTGGTATCTGAAAAGCAGAGCTGAACCTGATATTGCGAATGTGGTTCTACACCACTATCTTTTTAGCAAAAGAAATCATCAGTATCAAAGCACATTTGATTTAATGTTCATGGCTTCTTAGTTTAACTTTTTCCTATGCTTTGTGGAAATGTTGTTTAAAAGTGACAGAACACTTGAGGTCATCACAGCAATGATGATCTACAGCACAGCCGAGATGTCACTTGTGATAAAGTGCTCCATCTCATGTTCTATTGCTTAATTTCATAATGACTTTCATAATGACAAATGAATGAACACATCCTCTACAGAGAGCTAAATATTTCTATTCATGTGCTGAATTTAACATCCATCCATCCATCCATTTTCTAAGCCGCTTCTCCGTCAGGGTCGCGGGGGGGTGCTGGAGACATATTGGAGAAAATAAAACATAAAATGAAGCATCTGCCCGAACTTTTGCACAAGATTGTACTTTATCATGTTATACAGATGATGGATATTGATATGGCTGTTATAACGTGAAGCATTCAAAGCCATATATGAAGTATTCCAATTCTGTCAAAATCTAAGTAGTTACACAAGAAAGCAGAGGATAGAGCATCTCTCCCTCCAACAACACTGCCTCCTTTCTGCACTATGAAAAGTTCCCTCTTTTCCTTGTTCCTCTTCTTTTCCTCTGTAAGAATTAATAGTACCTCGGTTTAAGCCACACACAGCCTGACGTTCATGTGTGAGTCAGCCCACTTCACAGGCTGAGGATGGCTTATCTGCTGTGGTTTATGCGAGCATGTGTGCATGTGCTATAATAAGAACTCATCCCGCCCCTCTTTTTCTCCCGCTCCTCTGTCGAGTTCCTCTTTCCTGTGAGAAGGAGGAAGTGACCTACATAGCTGCTGATGTCTTTGTCTGAGTGCTGTGCTGGATGTACGGGGAGAAGGAGTGGAAATGAATAATGCAAGGCCTCCTTCGCACAACATCACTGCCTTCAATAAAATGATCAGACTTAATGAGACTTAATGACAGTGAAGCACTCAGGGAATCAATGGCTGAGACAGGCAGGAAATGTTTCCTTAGGGTTCTGCTAAGGTTGCCAGAGGTGTTTGCTGAGGCTTTGAACAGCAGATAAAAGCCAGATTTAACATCAAAGTATCATTTTTGGAGGAAATAAAAGTGAACATGCGAGACACAGAAATTCCTGCTTTTTTTATCTGAAAGGGACGCCAGTCATGTGATAGCTACGGCATTTCTAGAGAATGGAGCAGAAGCGCTATCCTTTGAAGACTGAGCAAGTGCCACCTTCCTGTAGACCAAATTTTCATGCGAGACACCTAAACGAGTTTCTCTGCATAACTTTTTTGGCACTTGTTTTGTTTTAAATGTCAAATCTTTTCCTTAAATTGTCACTAATTGTGTAGATTCTAATCTGAATGTAATTTGCTATTACATTTTTGGCAGTTTTTTTTCTTCTTTTTTTAATGTCTCATATTTTCTCAATTTCCACTAATTGTGTCTAAATTGTGTTGAATCTTCAGAAAGGAGACTGAATTTAATTAATTATTACACTTACATGCAATTATTTTGCTGTAAATGTCTCAGATGTTCTTCAAATTGATTATAATTGTGCCTAAATTATTCTGAATGTTCTTAAAGAACACTGAATTCAGTTTGTTAGGACATTGTAATTATTTTGTTTGCGATTACATTTGCCTAAATTGGCCCAAATCTTCATAAAAGACCATTAAATCAGCTTGTCATTGCATAGTGGGCAATTGTTTCATTTTAAGTCCCAATCATTTTCTCAGAAGTGGCACTAATTGTGCCCAAAATTGCACAGATTCTTCACAAAAGACTCTGAAATCAGCTTTTTAAATGTTTTTTTTGCCCTTTTGTTTTTGTTTTAAATGTCACACATCCTCTCAAAACTGCCTCAGTGTCAAATCTTTCTAAAGGACACTAGTATCTATGTTTTATTACATTTTGGCACTTATTTTAAGTGGCAGATCTTTAGAAAACTGTTACTAATTATATATTTGCTTTGCAAAATTTGCATCTTGCATTCTTTTAGCTTGTAGTAAAGACCTGTAGCCATGATATCTTGTGAAAGGAACTCTTTTATCTTGACCCTGATAACTCTTTGTTTTATTGAGTGAGGCAGTGCATATCTAACTCATAATGCTTCTAAATAGGCCCAAACTGTCACAGATGAGCACAGCAAAAGCCAAACAGCCAACAGATGTAGTGCAGAACAGTGGCACATATGGCAGCAAAGAGGCAGCTGCTGCAGCATAGGTGAGCCATCTCTCTACTCATGACAAATGAGCAGGCTCACTGAACATTTCATAAGCCCACACCAATTCTACACACAGCCTTACAAGTGGCCCTTTCCGACACTAGCCAGATGGACATTGATTATATGACAGAGGAGAAATATGTCTTTTTGGGTTTGATGAAAAGGGATTGGATGAGCAGTCAAATCTATCTAATTATGAGATTATAATCTACTTTTATGGACTTATTCGAGAAAATTAGTTTGAACACTTGGAATTACACCAAAATGCTGCATTATTGTAGTAAACTTTTCCACAAAACTCTCCTTGCTTTTATACAGTTTTTATGTATTGTAATATTTGATTTTAAAATATTTATAGCTTTTCATATTTTGATCTTGATTGAGCAAAATAATATTTGACTGGGGGTACCCAAACTTTGGGATACAACTGCCTGCATATTATACTGTATGTAGATCACACTGAATGCGCTTGCTATCATGATCTATTTATTTTTAAACCAAATGAAATGTCTGGATTAATCTTAAGATTCCTCAATTCAAATTCCATTAGTCTGATTCTCAATTGAGATTCACGTGACCTCAAATTAAATTGTAAGAAATTCACAGATTCTGATTTGAACAAAGCCCTGACCACAACATCATGTGACTGTAGGCCAAGCAAACTATAGCCATGTCCATCCATCCATCCATCCATCCATCCATCCATCCATCCATCCATCCATCCATCCATCCATCATCTTCCGCTTCTCCAGGGTTCGGGTCATGGGGGCAGCATCTTAAGCAATGAGGCCCAGACCTCCCTTTCCCCAGCCACTTCCACTAGCTCTCCGGGGGGGATTCCGAGGTGCTCCCAGGCCAGCTGGGCAATATAGTCACGCCTGTGTGTCCTGGGTCTTCCCCAGGGTCTCCTCCCTGGTGGACTTGCCTGTGACACCTCATGAGGGAGGCGTCCAGGAGGCATCCTAACCAGATGCCTGAACCACCTCAACTGGCTCCTCTCGACGTGAAGAAGCAGTGGCTCTACTCCAAGTCCATCCCGGATGACCGAACTTCTCACCCTATCTCTAAGGGAGAGTCCAGACAGTGAACAAGACCCCGAGATACTTAAACTCCTCCACTTGAGGCAAGAGCTTATCCCAGACCCAGAGAGGACTCTCCACCCTTTTCCGCCTGAGAACCATGGTCTCGGATTTAGAGGTACTGATTCTCATCCTGGGCCGCTTCACACTCGGCTGCAAACCGATCCAGCGAAAGCTGAAGTTCACGGCCTGATGTCCCCAATAGGACCACATCATCTGCAAACAGCAACAATGTGACCTTGAGGTCACCAAACCGGACACCCTCTATCCCCTGACTGCACCTAGAAATTCTATCCATAAAAATTATGAATAGAATCGATGACAAAGGGCAGCAATGACGGAGTCCAACTCTCACTGGGAAAGAGTCTGACTTACTGCCGGCCATGCGAACCAAGCTCCTGCTTCGTTTGTACAGGGCCTGAATGGCTCGTAGCAAAGAGCCATGTACCCTGTACTCCCGAAGCACCTCCCACAGAATACACCGGGGAACACAGTTGAATGCCTTCTCCAGATCCACAAAGCACATGTGGACTGGTTGGGCAAACTCCCATGAGCCCTCCAGAATCCTGGAGAGGGTGAAGAGTTGGTCCAGTGTTCCACGACCAGGGCGGAACCCGCACTGCTCCTCCTGAATCCGAGGTTCGACTATAACCCGGACTCTCTTCTCCAGTACCTCTGCATAGACCTTACCAGGGAGGCTGAGGAGTGTGATTCCCCTGTAGTTGGAACACACCCTCCGGTCCCCTTTTTAAAAAAAAGGCACCACCACCCCAGTCTTCCAATCCAGTGGCACTGCCCCCGATGTCCATGCAATATTGAAAAGGCGTGTCAGCCAAGACAGCCCCACAACATCTAGAGAATGTGTCGGTGGGATTGAGAAGGTCCTCAAAGTATTCCTTCCACTGTCCAATGACGTCTTCTGTCGAAGTCAGCAGCACAGCATCTCCACTATATACAGTGCTAGTGGCACACTGCTTTCCCCTTCCGAGTCGCCTGACGGTGCCCTCTCTCGATATCGATTCTCTTGATAGTCATGTCCTAAAGCAGAAATCCACCACAAGGCCACTTTCTACTCCAGTGCATCCTAAACAATAGCCTGCTCCCCAGAAACTCAGCTGCTCTTTATCCCTTTCACTGCATCTGCATATAGGCAGATTTGCTGTGCACACACAAGCCATATTCAGCATTTTGGCAGCCCTTCATGATGGATTTAGTGGACTAGATTTTTATAAAGGGTTCTGCGGAGAAAATGAGCTTAGCGTTAAGCTAACTGAATGGGGTTGATGTGAATTTTAATGGAAGATGCAAAATGCAAAATTAATGCAAAATTAATCCCTAATATGAAAAACCACATATGTGACCTGTCATACAGACCAAAGTTGTACTTGTGGTGAGTCTAAAGAATAAAAAGTAATTGTGGGATTTTTTTAGTTTGAGTGCTTAAAATGTGTTTATTTTCAGCCAACCAGGGGCTGTTCTGAGACAGCTTAATGGAATTATTAGTCAAGCACTTGACATTTAGACTACTGTATTGCTTTGTGTTATGTATCTGTTCCCAAATACAGGTTTATGAAATTTGAGAGCTTCCATTACCAGCACATGAAAATATATTACTCTGTTCTGAACAGTTTTGCATGCAACATGAAAATGAAACTACATCTACTGTAAACATGCTCGGTCACATCATGCAGTGGTGCAGCAGTAGATTTGGAGTATGAATTTATGGTTTAAAGACTATCTTGAAGATATGTAATTTTCAAATGCTTGAATGCTTTGGAGTTACAAAGCATTTCTCCTTTGTACATCATTACAAAGGAGAAAATGGATTACTTATGTTAGAGAAATGCCTTGTAAGAAAAAATGGACAACAAGAGAAAAACTACAGTTAGCAAGGTAGCCAGCTGGCTGACTAGATACATCAGTTTAACTTCTTTTATCTGACTGAAAGAGTAAAAAAGTTGTCTCTGAAATTTATTTTCTGCTGAATAAATGTAGAACTGTGGTTTTCTGTATGATTTTGTTTGATGATCAAGGTAAGAATTACACTAATGTTAGCATAATTGCATTTATTAGCTTATAGCTTCATGGTTAGGCTAGCAGTGAGAGAACATTGATGAATGAAATATATAAATTGGTGAATTCAGTCAAAGTGAATTCAGTCAAACAAGCCTGAACTGAGGCTGAAGGATGTAGGGCAGAAGGAGGTAGTGCTATTTAATGCTGCATAACATAACAAATAACATTAAACCCTAATTTTACTGGTAGGTAAAGTATTCAGTTTAGAAGACATTTTAACTGCTGGTTTCTCAAGGCTGCTAAGGCTTCTCAAGGCAGTCTACACTGAACATGTTGATTATTTCCTTCAACAAATGAGTTTCCCATCTCAGTAACCAAGCTGGAAACGTATCAGTATAAGAACAGAGCACTCGGTTTTTAATAATACTTTTAAGACTGCACACAGACATTTATTGGGCAAAGCATATTACAAAGTGAGTTTGGATATGAAGGCCTCTCATAAACTTGTTTTAAAGAGGCAGTCTATCTACAGTCATGTAATAGATATAATCCAGGAAATAAAAGAGCTTTTAATTGGCTCTGTATAACACTGGAGTCCTTTTGTTGCCTTCATTTCTCTACATTTTTCCTTTTTTCTGATGGGTTTGGAGTAGATATATAACCTCACCACAAGATGAAGTGTTCTTAGTAATATATATATATTTTTTTTGTAAAGTGGAGAGAAGTTCAGAAAATGGTGTCATCATTATGATGATGATGATGATGATGATCATCATCATCATCATCAGCTTTTCACACAATTCAATGAAGATTCTAATAGGTGAACAGACTCAGTATACTCTCTGTACACACTCCTACCTCATAGACTTCTCAGGCTGCATTTGCACCCATGCTCTGTGCATACATGGCCGTCTTGGCAGCTAATGGGCCGTGCCTCTAATGGGCAGATCAGTGCGGGCTCTCTGCAGGAGAGAGAGGCATAATGGACTGTTGATGTTGGCAATTGTTTTGCTGTAATTGGGCTTGGGTGGGATGTTCCTGGCCCTAATGGTCCACCTCAGTATCGACCCCCTTCCATCTCGCATTGACACGGCAGTGAGATCCCACACTAATGCAGCATCTTTAACTCTGCATCAAAGCGAGCTGCTGGCTGCTGGACATTTACACGGACTGAGGGTAGGGTAGAGCAGCCAGACTGACCTAGTTTGAACTTACTGTTCATATAGAAATGTGCTGTGTTGAATCACTTTCTCATGGCACTCTTATCACAAAAGGATTAATGATTTGAATGGTCATCATAGGTGTGACATGCTCCATGTGTTTTGTACCACCCATTGCTCGGTTTTACAGAATGGTGGCAGAAACTGATAAATGTTAGCATGGTGGCAAATTTTTTGTCGTCTCCACATACCCTGTGCTGCGTTCATGATGACTGGAGCTTCCTACTTCCCATTGTAAAGCATTCATGCACCCACAGCTGTTGGGCAAAATGGAGGCTCACTATAAAGTAATGCTAGTGTAGCTGCTGAGTGCAAAAGGCTTTTAGAAGGGTTTTACATTGGAATTAAAAAGTGGTTAGTGCTTTATGTATTTTAAACTTGGACACCATGGCATATTCCATCCATCCATTTTCTAAGCCGCTTCTCCGTCAGGGTCACGGGGGGGGGTATTATTTTGGTATTATTGTTTTCTTAAGATGTGCATATCACACATAAATGTAAACTCAAAGTCTGCTTTAAAAAGCTTTTACACCTTATTTTATGCACAATATCATGTTAAGTGATGTCATGGAATTGGAGCTTGGAGAAGTTGGAGCTCTTGATAAACTGAATGTGGGAACTACCAGCTGAAGGGATATTCAAACATGTTTCCCTCTTGGAAGTTGGAAACTTCTCAGTTCTAACTTGCTAGTGTAACATTTTAAACTGTAAACTCAGCGTCATTTAATCAGTCTGAAGTGTAATCATTCGGCAATGTTTAACCTCACAGCAGATGACCAACTTGCAGCAGTCGCTATGAAAGAACACATTTTTGGGTAAAACATGGATATTGTGTTAGTGACAGTGTTGCTTGCATCCCTGTGTAATTTCAGAGGCTACCATCTCTCTCTGTTCATCCTCCGGCCACTGGAGCCTTCGATGGAATTGATACATGTGACAGGGCTGTGTATTGCAGTTTGTTAATCTCTAGTACTGCTGTAATGGAGGTCAATGGTTCAATCCTTCTCAGTATCCTCAAGGTTTTAGATGATAGCATTTGACTCATGTTGTGAGCCAGAGAAAAGATAAGTGGATGTGCTCAGAACAGTGGTCATCACCAATCTATCTATTCTCTCTTCGTTTTTACACAGAAGCTACAATTCTTACAAGGCCTCCAGTGAGCAGTGTTTGTGTTTCGTCAGGCCTGGGTGCTTTATTGCAGCTGAGAGGTGTGCAGCAGCATGTGCCGTGTCTGCGGGGCTTCTTAAAAGTGTTTTAATTGTTTTATCTGAATGACAGAGGCGAGTAGTGAACTAAACTTTGTGCCTGGAGTGCAGGTTCCATGGTGGAAAGTCAATTACAGTGAGTGGAATGTCCCTGAGGTAAACATATGGCAGAGAGATAACAGTGAGGAAGGGCCGCTGACCGTTCCGCGCCAGCTCTCGGCTCTCCAGGCTAGTTAGGTCGGATTCTTTGCTCTTCTCTAGCAGGAATAAAGAGATAAAAAGCCTTACAAATTTAGCCCCAGTACATCGAGGAATAGCTGCTCTGCTTCAGATTCATTTAAGAGGTCCAACATCTATATTGATATGCAGATAATGTCATCATGCTAACCGTTCAGCACTCAGACATATGCAGATCAGCTCTAAAAATCTGATGAACAGTTCCCATGTGCTGACTGATGCTGTATGTTGGTAACTATCTAATGACCCCATTACCATGGGCCTAATCCCCATTCTCGATGCAAGCTCATCCCCTTGGCAGCGGCCATATCAATTACAGCCCCATTAAAGCAGTCTGGGGCTAGTGGTACTGCTGGGGTAAACCGAATGATGGTCATCACACTGCCCTGCTCGTAGCCAGCCAGCAAATGAACTTAGGGAACAATTTAAGGATCAATGGGATCACTTAACCAATTAAGATATTGAGAGACAGACGGCTATTACCACGAGGGCAGATCAATAAGTAGGAGCCAGTATAAACAACACCACACTCATGCTGGTGAACAGTGACTCAGCGTGGCGTTAGTGTTTGAAGGAGTAAATCCTAGACAAACCAGACCATGATGGTGCATAGTCTAAAGAAAGCTAGGGAATTTCTGGTAACTGCTATTAGCAACTAGAGCTTTTACTTTTTAATAAACATGGATAGAACTGTAGGCAAAAGTGATTTCAGTTTGCTTCTTTTGATTATTTATATGTTTTTTATGTGTCATGGATAACTTCTCATCTTCACCCAAAAAACATAAAAAATAGCTAATGAAAGAACCAAAGTTCCATACTCACTTGCAGTTTATGATCATTCCAGCACATTTGCCGTAGTCATATACTGGATTGTGAAGGTTTGAGTGTCTAATTTTTTCCTAACAGACTATTTATTTTCAAAGACCCACTGGAATTTCGATTTTGATGCATTCAGAGTGTCCAAGAGGGTCCAACAGGGTCCATGCTGTAGCATCGTCAGGGAGTGAATTTGTGATATCCTGAAAATAGGGTGATCATGATCGGTGGTAACGCAACTCAAGAGCCCTCAATGATAATGTATTTATTTTTCATTCTTCAAACTTTGAGATCAAGTTAAAGCCATGTAGTGCCTTATATTCGTAACCATGTCCCTGAACATTGCACCAGAGAAATAGTAAAATATGCTTACTGACATGTCCAATATGCAAATGCTTCCTTGAATAGTGTAATAATCACCAAGCCACGAGGGAAATAACATTGACTTAAAAGCTTTCACCCCACAACTGTTTATTATGTGGCTTTTTACATAATCTACAAGAGAAGATTTTACCTGACATCAAAAAAATTCTTCCTTAGTGACAAGTGGAAGAATCTTGAAATGCCTCTAATTGGTGCTTTTTCCCTTTCAAGTGTATATTTTTGTGTCAAATGGGGACAGGCTGTAATGCTAGCCTGTTAAAAATATGAATCTCATGAGGGTTCACTTTCAGCCTGCTCCATGGATTCAGTCTGTCACCAGCACGAATAATGTATATGGGTGTCGGCAAAGAACATGTTAGTAAATAGGACATATTTATTTTATGCATCTCAGTAATGTAGCAACATACTATGTTAACATGTGTACTAATCTCAAGAGCACTGATACCTTTTCACAGGTGCCATGAAATGCAATTCGTCTCTCATTTTTTGCAATCTACAATATCTATGATCAGTAATTAAAATAATGCAATATAATCAATACCATTGACAGAATATATTTCAATAGAAATGTGTGAGATTTATGTGGGTTCTCAAGAATCCTCTTTCATAATCAATTGACAATTGAGTTACAGAGAAATTATTTCATTTGATTATATTAATTAAGCATATCCAAACTGATGTCCAGCATGGTCACTGTGATGCTTGCCAAATAAGGCTATACTCATTTGAAAATGAAGCATATTGGAATATATTTTCAATAAATTACAGACTAAAATTGAAATGCTGCATGTTGTATTTTCAATTTATTCCATTTTTATATGGCAATGTCCTTTTTAAATATTGTCACCGACTAAATGTATTGGTTTCTGGGTAAAAAATAACGCCTGTAGAGAAGTTTCTCTACTAGACCGACTATGTGAAGAAAAATAAAGTGAAATCTCACAACATTCATGAGGTGTTTTTCTCAGGGTAATGTTGTGTAGATGCTATAACAGTAAACAAAGACAGGAGACAGTGTAGTGTTAGAGTGTAAAGCATGGTGATCAGGGCAAATCCTCACAACTTATTACACGAGTGTAAAGGCCTAGTTTGTCTTCATCAGTTCTTAAACTCATACGACTCCCTGCCTTTCTCTGCCTCAGAATTGTACCATCTATCAGCCTCTTCGCACTCATTTTTCCCTCTTTCTTCCTGTCTGCTTTCCTCCCTCATTCACTCCCCTTTTCCAGCAGAGGGTGACGGAATGGCAAATTATCAAGAGATTCAGGACGCAGAGATGGTAACATCTAACCTCTCTCTCTCTCTCTCTCTCTCTCTCTCTCTCTCTCACACTCTTTCACTCTCTCTTTCTCTACACTGTCTGCTTCTTTCTCTATCTCTGTTTCTTCCTCTCCCTATCTGGCTTTCTCTGTTACTCTTTCTTTCTTCCTTTATTTCCTCTCATTCATTTTCCTCTATCACTTGTTTTTTTCTTCCCCCATCTCTCTCTCTATTCCTTTCTCTTCATTCTTCAATCTCTCTCCTCAGTCTTTCCCTCCTTTTTATCTTCCCTTTTTCTGTCTTATTTTTCTTTCCTGTCTCTTTTTTCTAGCTCTTTTCCTCTATCCCTTCCTCCTCCATGTTCTTCTCTTTCTCTCTCATTTCTTCATCTTCATCTTCCTCCTTTTCTTTTCCTCTCTTTCTCTTTATCTCTCCCATTTTTGCCCTTTTTTCCTCCTGAATTTCCTCCTTCTTATTGTCTTATTGAATTTCCTCTTCCTCTCTCCCTTGTTTCCTCTCTAGTTCTTTGTTTATTCCTCCATGTTCATGTTCTTCTCTTTTTCTGTCTTTCATAAATTTTCTTCTGTATCCCTTCCTTTCTTTCTCTTTCTCTCCCTCTCTCTCTCACCCCCTTCTCTCTCTCTGTCTCTCTCTCTCTCGTCCCCTCTCTGTCTCTTTCTCTCCCTCTCTCGCTCTCTCTCATTCCCTCTCTCTGTTTTTCTCTGTACACTGTCTCCCTTTCTTTATTTGTATCTTCATTTCTTCCTCTCCCTGTCTTGCTTGTTTCTTTTTCTTTCTTCCTCTATCTCCTCTTTCTCTCTCCTCAGTCTTTCTCTCTCTCTCTCTCTCTCTCTCTCTCTTTTTCCTTTATGTTCCCCTCTTGTCTTATTCATCTTTCTTCTTCTTCTCCATCGCTCTCTCTCTCTCTCTCTCTCTCTCTCTCTCTCTCTCTCTCTCTCTTTTTCCTTTATGTTCCCCTCTTGTCTTATTCATCTTTCTTCTTCTTCTCCATCGCTCTCTCTCTCTCTCTCTCTCTCTCTTCTATCTGCCCCTCTTGTCTTATTCATCTTTCTTCTTCTCCACCTCTCTCTCTCTCTCTCTCTCTCTCTCTCTCTCTCTCTCTTTTTCCTTTATGTTCCCCTCTTGTCTTATTCATCTTTCTTCTTCTTCTCCATCGCTCTCTCTCTCTCTCTCTCTCTCTCTCTTCTATCTGCCCCTCTTGTCTTATTCATCTTTCTTCTTCTCCACCTCTCTCTCTCTCTCTCTCTCTCTCTCTCTTCTATCTGCCCCTCTTGTCTTATTCATCTTTCTTCTTCTCCACCTCTCTCTCTCTCTCTCTCTCTCTCTCTCTCTCTCTCTTTCTCCTCCTGTCCTCTTTTCATCATGCTGGTGGCTCCTCGTTTAAGTGGACTGGTGCGGTGCTCTCATCATGGCTGGTGCTAATTACGTGAGAGACAAAGGAAACTGATTCACACTCCCACTCAGGGCTGTCAGGCCAGTGCAGGAGAGAGTTAATTTCACACTTACTGCATGCTTTAATTAAAGCAAAAAAGGAAAGTGTACACCCCTCTCGTTGCTGTGCGTGTTGTGTGTGTGTGTGTGTGTGTGTGTGTGTGTGTATTAGGTTCTGGGTCTCCCTGGAGAAGCTGTGGAGCAGATACAACCTGATAGATACGGCTGCAACCAACACCGTGTAGCTTTATGCTAGTACAAAAAACTATCTTCGCTCGAGCCCATGCTTTATTTTAAACCATGTTAGATCGATTGGAGAGTAATGGCTCATTAGCAGGGTAGCACCACGCTCTGGCTTTCACACTGACAGCTGTGTTGCGTTTCTAAGGAAAAAAAAACAGCAGCACATGCCAATTTGTGTACAACAGATGGATTGTCAGTTACCATTTTAAAATAGCATGAAAGCTGCTATGGCTCTAACTCCACCCACAAAAAATCTCATTGAGTAGCTATTTGGATGCCTTACAGTTTTATAAACACAAAGTCGGCTACTATTAATGCTAAACTACCAACTGAAGAGCTGTGTATGGAAACCCTCACCACTGCAGTCTTTCATCCACAACAGGATGACTCATTGGCCCAGCATTAGCATATGCTGTACATCTTTATTACCTCCACCACATCTTTAACACCTGTACTAGACTCAAACAAGAAGCCTACACTGTTAAAAATAAAGGTTCCTAAATGGTTATTTGCTTGGGTGTATGGTTCTAAAGTTCTCAAAATGAAGGAACCAAAAAAGGCACAATTAAGCACTTTTGGTTCCCTAAAACATTTTTAAGCATTTTTATAAATGGGATGTACAAGTGTAAATAGCCATATTAACTTTTAAAGAACCTCTACATAATATAAAGATTCTATAAATAACCTTGAAATTAATATAGAAGCTTTATATTATGTTATTATTCACACTCAAAAATCTCCTTTTCAGAAATCGTTCTTTAGGGAACCAGAAGTTCTTCTATGGTATCACCCAAACAACCCATTTTGGCATTTCTTAAAGGGTTCTTTGCAGAATGCCATGAAAGAAGACTCTAAGAAGACTCTGAAATTGAAATACTATATAACCTTTACGTTATGTAAAGAATCCCCTACAGGGGAAAAGGGATTTATGTATGTGAAGAACCTTTTAAAGGTTCAAAGAACATTTACATGATGTAAAGGTTCTATGTTAGGTTATATTCTTTAAGAGGAAAAGTTATTTTCTTTTGAGAGTTCTTTCTAGAACCTTAATGTGGATGTTCTTTAAACTCACGCAAAACAAGCACTTCATGCTCACTCATCTAAATGTTAAGAAAGTTTTTGTTTGGTTCCCCCCAAAAAACTCGAATTGATGGTTCATTTTGAATCATTTTTATCAATGAAATGTCCATGTTAAAAAAAACTTTCACTGAAAAATTCTTTAGGGTATGTAAAGATTTTCTTTTATGACTTTCCAGGTGTCATTTGCTTTTTATGATTGAAGGTCCCCCCCTCTCCTTCCCAGAGCAGCTGTGATAACCACAATACCTTAAGTCCTCTCATCACATTTTTGGTAGCAATCATGATTTTCAAGACACCATTGTTCCCTGATGCAATTCATGATTATATTCCATGATTACAAGAGAAAGTAAATAACAGGGAAATCAATTGCAGACTAGTGAGGCACACATTGTGTGGCTGAATTTGTCCCCCACTTAGAAACGTGATACAGAAACGCAGATGTCTACTTTGGAAGGACTTGATTAAGTGCTCTTCTAATCACATTCTAATTGCATTGCCCATTTTTTGATGCATTTATTTGTATTACTTCAGATATCATGATTCCAAGCACCACTGCACATACGTGCAATCTGTGGAGAACATGGATCAAGAAAATCAGCCCAAACACAACCTTGAGATACTTCCATGGAAGCATAGGTGACCCCTCAAGAGTGTCAGAAGGATTTCCTGTTGCTTTCGCAGGCGGAGGTGAATCATGCACTAAAGGCTTGGCCAGGAGCCACTGAGAGCCCACATAGTGAAGAAGATTCAGGGGCATCTAGAGGCTAATTCAGCCCTTAGTCCGCATGCCGCACCATAAGGACCGGCGGGTCACCCCGAAGGGCTGCCCCTGAATTATAAAAGCACAGGCCTTTGGCTCCACTGAAAGGGGTCATAGTAGAAGAGTTATAGTCCATTTACAGGCGCTGCTGGCATGAGCTGATGGCCAGCAGTGAAATCTGTCATATCTGAGACTCGCTCATTCTTTACCATGCAGATGCCTTACTAGATCAGCAAAGGTTTCATAGTCATTAATACACTCTGAAAAAGATGGTTCTTCAAGGGTTCTTTCATAAAAAAATGGTTCTATAAAGAGCCATGAACATTTAAAAAATGCTTTGCATGATTAAAGGTTGTTGTTTTTTTTTCATTATGTAAACAAATGCGTTCTTCAGATTGATGGAGAATGTGCTGTAGATGGTTTTATATGGAGCCCATTTGAAAATGGTTCTATATATAGTAGCTCCCTTTTGGGTACTTTATAGATCCATTTAAAAAAAGTTCCCATATAGAACCTTGAATATGAAGAACCTTAAATGATGCAAGGAACCCTTTAATCATGCAAAGGGGTCCTTGAGTGTACATGTTTCACAATAGCACAATTTTCTTTACTAAA